>NC_059341.1:124843122-125146336 GCF_018350155.1 Leopardus geoffroyi
GTATGACAAAGGTGCCACGGGTGGATGGCAGGTCAGTAAAGGCATTTTAATTCTGGCAACACTAATCAGACAGGAAGCTCTTTCCCCTTACCGAGGAAGTGTCCGTGGATCTACGGATCACAGCTGGGCGCTCCCACTCACCCCTCGGTAAAGTCCCACCTTAAGAAAACCTGAAGTATATGAGTCGGGACAGGTTTGGCCTGAACCAGCTTCTGTAGTTGAAGGACGGGAGCCTCGGGAGCCTCGTGCTGGGTGAGGGAATTGGTGATCTCTGGGTTTTCGCTTACCGCTTCATCACACATAAGAAGCTGTCTTCCTTTTCGTGCTGACTTACTGGCTGCGCAGCTTGTGGGAACAGATCAGGATTTACGGAGCCAGGCAGCGTTTCTCAAAATGTCTGCACACCCCTGGGGATGCCTGCGATCTTTTGGAGGTCCTCAAGGTCAAAACTGTTTTCTAATAACGTTTAAGATGTTATTGACTGTTTTACCGTTTTGACAGTTTCGTTGACGGTGCAAAAGCAGTTGTGGGTAAAACTGCTGAAGTTTAGCATGAACCAAACTTCGCAAGTACCACCAGATGGTACTAGTTTACATTATAGTCTTTGCCACCATACTCATAATAAAAGAAAATGGCCGTTTTACCTAAGATTGTTCTCGATGAGGTAGGGAAAATCATTGCCTTTATTGAATCTCAACCGTTTGAGCAGACATCTTTTCATATTCTGTGTGATGAGGAAAGTACGCATAAAGTGATTTTGCTGCCATGAAGCATGATGGTTGTCTCCAGGAGAAGCACTTGTGCACCTCGTAGTTTGCACTGCAAACTGAACTGGCTGCTTTTCTCAGGGAACACCAGGTGTACCTTAAAGACTGACTGACGATCAAATTATTCAAATTATTTGGATTATTCATACCAGGGTATTTAGGAAACATCTCTCCCCAAATGAACAAGGCAAGCCAGTCACTTAGGGGAGAACTACTGATCGTATTTGTTGCCCATGATAAAATTTGGGCTTTCAGATGAAAATCAGAATCTTAGAAGTTGTACCTGGCGTGTGAGCTCAAAAGCTTTTTGGGACTTAAAGATTTTTCTGATGAAGTTCGATGTAACATTCATGAATCTAATTATTTTGATATTGTGTATTGAAATATGTCAGCATTTAGAAAATCTGTATACATTAGTGAGTGACTGTTTTCTGAATGATCAATGTTTGATCTTACAAAGTTGTTCGTGGGTAAAAGAGCCATTCAGAGTTCAAGATACTCCAATGGTTTTTAATGTGACAGACCTCATGGATCTGCTTTCGGATTCCACGTTGCAACTTACCTTTAATCAACTATTACTTGTTGAGTTTTGGTGTAGTATCAAGGAATATCTGCAATTATCTGAAAAATCTATTAAATATTTCTCCTTTTTTCCAACTCGTTGTCTTTGCGAGAGTGGTTTTTTTTTTCGTATGCTTCTACTGAAACAATATATTGCAATATATTGAATGCAGAAGCAGATAGGAGACTATAGCTGTCTTCAATTAAACCAGATAGACAAAAGTTTGCAAAAATGTAAAATAATGCCAACCTTCTCAATATTTTTTTGTTTTGGAAAATATAGTTATTTTAAAAGTATGTTATTTAAGTTAACATGTAATGGGTTTATGAATATTTTAAGAGAATAAATAAATACTTTTAAAATATGTCAGTTTTCATTTCTAATGTGGTAAGTATTGATAGCTATAACCCATATAAACAGAAATTCTTTGGAGTCCTCAATAATTATTTAAGAGTATAAAGGGCAGGGCGCCCAGCCGGCTTAGTCTGTAGAGCATGGGACTCTTGGTCTTGCTGTTATGAGTGTGAGCCCCGCGTTGGGTGTGGAGCCTACTTTAAAAAAAAAAAAAAAAAAAAAGAACTTATATAAAAAAAAAAAAGAGTATAAAGGCATACTGACACCAAAAGTTTGACATCTTGAGTACTAAGGCAAGTAGGACATATGAGTGTTAATCTAAGAACTTTGGATTCTATGCGATTTACTTGTCCTCGGCATAGGAAGAACACTGCTCAGCATGTGCTGGGCCTCAGAACCAGCCACACAGGAGAGATACGTGGTCAGGTCCGTGTCTTTAAGAAGCTTGGGATTGCAAAGCTGGACTGGGCTCGTGTGGTCTCTAAGTGCTGGTTTTGTGAAGGAATCGCTTCCATGAGGAACCCTCCACAGGCATTATTTTCTCACCCGTGTTGGCTACCTAATCACAGTGCCTGGAGCACAGCAGGTTCTCAAAGGGGTCAATTGGTGGGCAGGGGTATTCAGTATAGAATCAGGCGGGTGCTTTTTTTCATCCAGCGTGTTTATTGAGGACTTGCTGTGTACTCAGCGCTGGAAGTGGAGTAGGGAACCGTGCTCTTGCAAAGTTAGACTTGCTTTGTGCGCCCCCCCCCCCCCCCCCCCCCCAGCAAGCCTCCTCCGCTGCTTGTAGAGCTGATGTCTGTGGCAGCCGGCGCAGGGTCCCGCCTAACCGGACTGGCACTGGAGTGGCTCTGCGGAGGTCCTGATGACAGTGGTATCATCTGTCAAGGAAAATCGGGAAGGAAAACTGTGCTGCCAGGAACCTGCCCTGCCACCCTGACAGTTCCTTCTTCCCTCTTCTGGGGTGTCTTTCGGACCAGTCTATACAAATTAAGGTTATTATTTGAGAACAGCTGTCCAGATCCACTCAGATCTCCCAAGATCGGTGTTGGAGAGAGAAGAGCTCAGCACCCCGGAGGCACGTGTTAGTATTTGTGTGTGGGCAGTGGTAATGGTCAAAAATGCCATCCTCCCTGTGCCAGAGGCTTATGCGTGTCCTCCTGCTTAATCTTCCAAATGCCATCCGTGAGATCCGTAGTGATATCACCTTCTCATGATGAGGAAACGAGGCTTGGAAAAGTACTCACATAGAGGAGAGTTGGCTTGCTGGTGAACCCACTGGTAATTCCTGGTGCCTCCCTTCGGTTTCCTCTGACTGCCTCCTCAGAGCCCTTCATGACTCACCCTCCCTCCTTATGTATGGTGTTCGTGGTATTGATACTATGATCCGTGTTCCTGGATGTGACGGTGGCTGGTTTAACCGGAGGTTGTGCAAGCTGCCCCCGTGACGGTTGCGCCTCAGCTGCCCCTGTGGACGAGCTGCCACTCACAGGGCTTGGTGCTCTATGAAGCCTTGTATCGTGGCTTGGGTATCTGCCCGGGGGCTTTGATCTGAGGAACAGACATCGGTGTCATCATCTTCACGTGGTCTGGTAGCTGCTGCCATGTTCTTCACCTGTCGGCGTGGGAAACAGATAGAAGGTTTGAGAGGACTTGTGTGACAGTCTGCCAGAAGTATCTGGATGCCATATGTCACTCACTGGCTCAGAGGTTCCGATGTGTATCATCCTTGCCCCCGGCTGCCTATAGAGGGCACGGCTTTAATGCCTTCGCCGAGAGGGAAAGGAAAAAACATTCGAGTTATATTGATGAACTTTTTAAAATTTTTTATCTTTTTATTTTTTTTTTATTTTTCTTGATGAACTTTTTTTTTAATGCCCGTGTTTCACATCTCTCTTACTTAATCCTCACAGTGACCTTGTGAGGTTGCTGGATTTAACTCTGCTTTATGAGTGAGGAAGCAGATACTCAGCATTTTAGTAACTTGCTCAGTGTTGTTGCGTCAAGCCCAGGCCTGTCTGATTCCCCAGCTGCCTCTCCGGGGGTTGCTGTTTTTAAACAAATAAAAACCCCTTCAGAGGTACCATAAGGGACATCGTACCCTAGACTAGCTCAGACCATAGGGAACCCCTTCAGGGGTACCCTAGGCTAGCTCAGACCTTACCACTTTGGTATTGATGTTTATTCATTCAACAGATGTGTTTGGGCACCTATGTATGTACTAAGCACCGATGGAGAAGAAAGATGAGGAAGGCACAGTCTCATTTTTTAAGGTCATTCTATTTGTTCCCATCTGCCTCCCCTCTAATTTCAGTGTGATCCAGCGTCTGAAAAGGCTGCAGGATCACAGAGTGCTTGTGACAGCATGTTGGACAGGTGTTTTCCTGGTGGGAAAAAAGTGGCGAGTGAGGAATTCATAGCTGTAAACAAAACAAATGAGAAAACATCATGGCTTGTTTATTTAGACTGAATCTAGTAAGGAGTGCCTGGCAGAGAGAATGATGAGAGATAAAAGTGGAAAAGTAAAGAGGCTTTGTGCTGTAGGGAGTGGGGATCCATAGAAGGTTGTTCTGTTTATTTTATGGATGCGGCTTAAAATGTTCTTTAAGCATTTTGATTTTGCCTGTAAAAATGTTCATTTTAGAGAATTTGCAGAATGCAGTAAAATGAAACACAAAGGGCACATGTAGTTATATCCAGAGAGAACCACTGTTATTATATATGTTTTATGTATCCTATGTTCTGTTTTATTATTTAAAAATATTTTTGCATGTTATTAAAAGTTATTAATAATTTTCTCAGTTGCTATAAAATATTCCATACAATACTTTTATTTAGCCATTCCACTATGGTTGGATAAATAGTCTGTTGCCAGTTTTATTTGCTATTATGGAATAATAGGTTAGAAATATTTTTCTCTGTACCTAAAGTTTTTGTTGTATTTAGAATTCTTTTCATAAGACAGATTACCAGAATGGATATCTGAGTCAGAGTATTAACATTTCTAAATTTCTAGAGCCTTTTAAATGATGTGTGCTAATTGATAATGGCACGAATTCAATCAGTTTTCCCCATAGTTAGTGGGTGTTAAGAAATGATAAGAACATTTTTTTAAATATTCTTTTTTAAAAAAGTTATTTATTTATTTTGAGATGGAGAGAAGGAGAGAATGCTGGAGAGGCAGAGAGAGAGAGAGAGGGAGAGAGAGAGAATTCCAAGCAGGCTCCTCACCATCAGCATGGAGCCCCATGCAAGAGCTCGAACTCCTAGACCTGGGAGGAAATCGAGAGTTGGATGCTTAGCTGACTGAGCCACCCCAGTGCCACATGATAAGAGCTTTTTCAAACTTATTGTTTGCCAATTTGAGAGGTAAAAAAAAAAAATGTGGCTTTATTTTAATTTGTATTTCTTTAATATTAATGAGGCAGTTTTTAAAAGATCTGAATTGTATTTCCTTTATTGTACTCAGTTATCTGAATTGTCTGTTCATGTTCCTTATGGAATAATAATAATAATAGCAGGAAACCCTTTTATGGCAATATCGATGAGCCACTGCCCTAAGCACTTCAAATGTTAACTATTTTAATCAGAGTTCTGTGAAGCAGATATTGCTATCTCCATTTCACAGATGAGGAAACGAAGGCACAAAGAGACCAGGTAACTCGCTCATGGTCATACAAGCAGTAAGTGATACAGCTGGAACTTGAATTCCAGGGAATCCAGCTCCAAAGGCTAGGCTCTTAATGCTGAACCGTGCTTTGATCTAAACTGTGCTTATGATCTTGTAGGTCACGGTGTTCCTCACTAACTCCTGTACATACACCCCCTGCCTCCGACCAGACTGCTTTTTACACCTGTTTTAGTGCTATTTGTGGAAATAACCACTGTGCTGATTGAACCAATTGTGTATGCTTTGCCCTTATGTGATGCATCAAGAGGATGGAGACCAGTGGTTATGTAGCATTCACATAAGAATCTGTACACATATACCTCTATTCAAGTAAATTTCTGTTTTGGAATGAATGCAAGGTAGGTAGGGGAAGCTGAGTATCTATTTAAGAAAACAACTCACACATGTTATGAAAGAATTTCTCTTAAATTTTTTTTTTACATTTATTCATTTTTGAGAGACAGAGAGAGAACACAAGTGGGGAGACACAGAGAGAAGGAGACACAGAATCTGAAACAGGCTCCAGCCCTGAGCTGTCAGCACAGAGCCCGACGCGGGGCTCGAACTCACGGACCGTGAGATCATGACCTGAGCCGAAGTCGGACGCTTAACCGACTGAGCCACCCGGGCGCCCGTGAAAGGATTCCTCTTAAATAAGAAGTAGAAAATATATTTTTGTGTCACACAGACCTGGGTTCAAATCTGCACCAGGTAGGATGGGATAGTGTTGTTCCTCTGTTTGCGTTGTAAGGATTAAATAGAATAATGTTGGGATGCCCAGGTGGCTCAGTCAGTTAAGTGTCCGACTGTGGCTCAGGTCATGATTTCATGGTTCTGTTTGTGAGTTTGAGTCCCGCATCAGGCTCTCTGCTGTCAGCACAGAGCCCACTTTGGATCCTCTGTCCCCATCTCTCTCTGCCCCTACCCAGCTCATTCTCTCTCTTCTCTCTCAAAATAAGTAAATAAACTTAAAAAAAAATAGGATAATGTTTGACTCTTGAGTACAGAGAGCAAACTGGTAGTTGCCATAGAAGAGGGAAGGAGGTGTGGAGATGGGTGAAATAGATAAAGGAGATTAAAACTACACTGAGCAATGTACAGCATTGTTGAATAATTATATAGTACACTTGAAATGAATATAACACTGTATATTAATTATAATTCAATAAAAAATAAAAATAAAAAAATAGGATAATGTTTATAATGCATCTAACATGTCGTCTTCCCAGTATACTCAGATATGAAAAAGTTAGATTTAGATTAAGCTTTTTATTTATTTATTATTTTTTAATGTTTATTCTTGAGAGAGAGAGAGAGAGAGAGAGAGAGACAGAGCGTGAGTGGAAGAGGGGCAGAGAGAGAGGGAGACACAGAATCTGAAGCAGGCTCCAGGCTCCGAGCTGTCAGCACAGAGCCCGACATGGGCTTGAACCCTCAAACTGCGAGATCATGACCTGAGCCGAAGTCAGATGCTTAACCAGCTAAGCCACGCAGGTGCCCCTAGATTAAGCTTTTTATAAAGCAAGATAAAACTCTCTTTAATTGCCAGATATACATTCTAGTCAAGTGTTGATTCTTTTCATTCTTTGAACAAATATTTGAGGGCCTGCTCTCACACATAAATGACATGAGTTCTGTCTTTCATAGGCCCATTATCTATTGTGCATCATTAGTCATAGTCACCACAAGTAGAGGGCTCTTTGCTCCTCTGGGCCTTTGTTTCCTCATCTGTAAAGTGGGGATTCAATGAGAATGTATGTAAAATGCCTAGCACTGTTCTTGATATACAGTCAGTGCTTAGGGGAAGCTGCTAACTCATGTAATATTATGCAGCCATTAAAAAAATGACTCACATAGAGTTTTTAATAGCATGGGGGAATTTTCTATACCATAATGTTTAATGAAAAAAGCCAAGAGTTTAAAATCAATTTTATAGAATAGTTCTGTCTTGCTTTTAAAAGTACAGGAAAAGGACTAGAAAGAAATACACAAAATATGAATAATCCCTCAAATATTTTTGTGCATCTATCTTGCCAGTGTAATAGACACTGAAGAAATACAGGCGAATAAAATCTGGTTCTTCGTCAGGGAAAAGTTTTGATAAGGGAGACATTCACAACCCAGTGTGGGATGAAGTGGAGGGAGAAGTCAAACCTGCCGCTTTGATTTCTGCAATGAAGATTGGAGGACGGTGGTAGCATTCGTTAAGAGAAGAGACAGGATTTAGACCAGGGAAGATGGTGAATTTGGTGTTGGACATGTGATGATTGTCCAATATGGATAGTAGGTATGTAGGTCTGGGCGAGCGGAAGGTATAGATTTGGGAGCGTTTGAACTATAGGTGAGGTGAAGAAGAACACTCAGGGAAAGTCTGTGGAGTGAAACGGGAGCCTTAGATCTTGACTGCATCTGGATGGTGAGATTTGGAATGGCTTTTCTTCTTCCTTTGCTTTCTTTCTTTCTTTCTTTTTAAAATTTCCTATAGGGACACCTGGGTGGCTCAGTCAGTTAAGCGTCTGACTTCGGCTCAGGTCATGATCTCGCA
Source organism: Leopardus geoffroyi (assembly GCF_018350155.1). Taxonomy (NCBI): domain Eukaryota; kingdom Metazoa; phylum Chordata; class Mammalia; order Carnivora; family Felidae; genus Leopardus; species Leopardus geoffroyi. Next base: position 124,851,021 of record NC_059341.1, read on the forward strand.
GTTTGTGAGTTCGAGCCCCACATTGGGCTCTATGCTAATAGCTCAGAGCCTGGAGCCTGCTTTGGATTCTGTGTCTCCCTTTCTCTCTGCCCTCCCACTGCTCATGCTCTGTCTCTCTCTCTCTCAAAAATAAATATTAAAAAAAGTTCTAAAAATCCTATAATGTGAATGTGTTTCCTACAATGCAACATAAGTGTCTTAGTTAGGATTAGGTTTGGCCACATGTGACAGGAGACCCAAAATGACAGGAGCTGATACTAGACATAAGCTCATTTCTCCCTCACTTAAAAGAATTCTAGATAGAGGTAGTCTGTCCAAGGCTTGCATGGTACTCCACAGTGCTGGATCCAATGTTGAGTCTACCTGTGTTTATGTTCCACAGTCCTCAGCAGTTGTCTTCCATTTTATGTTCCAAGATGGGGGTCCAAATTTTGGCCATCGCTTGAAAGAAGAGCTGAAGGAGGGCATGTCCTTTCCACTCAAGAACATATCCTGAAAGTTGCACTTGATATTTTGCTTATGTTGTATTGGCCAAAATTTGGTCACTTAGTCATATATGTGTGCTGAAAGGAGACAGGGAAATGAAACCTTTATTTTGGGAGTCAAGTGCACAGTGAAAAGCCAAGAGTCCAGTTAGTGATGCTAATAACATCTTGGGTTTGCCTACAGAATCCCTGAGGTTGGTTCATCTGAAGATAATGATAATAATTTCCATATAAACCCTGCATTTGTCTCCTATTTATTTATTTTTTTATTTTGTATATGTTTTATTTATTTTTGAGAGAGAGAGTGTGGGGGGGGGAGGGGCAGAGAGCTAGGGGGACAGGATCTGAAGCGGGCTCTGCAGTGATAGCAGTGAGCCTGATGCGGGGCTCAAACTCACAAGCTGTGAGATCATGCCCTGGGCTGAAATCAGGCGCTCAACCGACTGAGCCACCTGGGTGCCCCTTTCTCCTAGTTAAATCATAAGTATAGAGGCACCATACTATGGTTATTGTATAATGGTAGTGAGCTGGCAAATACTTTGCTGTCTTAGAAAGACCAGTGACTGAACAGTGACTGAACAATGACTGAACTAGAGGCCTAGTCAACTAACGTAATGGTTAACATTGAACCTTATCAAGGGGAGTAGGAGGTAGTCCAGCCTTACCCATTGCAATACAGCATCAAAAGAGTTTCTGAGATTATTGAAAGATTATTACAGATATTGTAGATCTGTAGATTAAGAAGTTCAGAAACATTTTGGTGGAGAACTACAATGTTCTCATTTATCTTTACAGTGGAAAAGTTGGTCTTAATACATCTACGGTGGTAAATGAGACATAGATCACTCTCAGTTCAAATCAGGGTCTGGAGTACGGGTTGCCAACCGGCAAGATCCAAGGCCACTCCATGAGGTGACTGTAGCCCTCCACCAATGACTTGTAGTCATCAACTGTCTTGGGATTCTGGAATTTTGGCACTTGGGGAAATTAGAGAGGGATCTTCTTCTTGGTATCAACTACCTACTAGGGTTTAAAATTTAGAAACTAACAATGGTAATAAACTGTATGGCTGTTCTTTCATAGGATCCAAAAGCTATGGATCACTATTAATGAGTACTCACACAACCCCTTGGCTGGCGGTAAGGGTGGCTGATCTCCAGTTTTTTCAGACGAGACATCCGAGAGTTGATTGCAACTCTTCTTTAGAGCCTGTGTCTCCTGAGGGTTCTGCTGGCCAGTGGTTTTCGACATTAAAAACATTTTCTTTCCTCTAGAATTGAAATAAGATGCCAAGAGACCTAAAACAAGTAGAGCGCGGAAAGAGAATATTTCTGCATGTTCTAGTATATGTACATTATGTGTATACGTACATACAATACAAAATGCACGTGCTCATGTTTTTTAGAAGTTCTCATGTCCTTTCCATTTCTTTTAGCAAGTTGTTTAAGGAAATTACATTTTTCTTCCGGCAGATAAAGCACAAGTTTTGAGTAATGGGGATAGATAACTACGGAAAAAGGTGTGCTTAGCCACAGACTGCTAATTAAAAGAAAAATGAATAGGTTGCCCCCTCGAATTAAGCTTTTAATGGCATCTAGTGTAACACATTGTTGCCAGTGAATAAGTAATTTGTCAAAGGAGAAAATCCAAACTCTTAGCCGCTCTGTGGTCTTCCTAGATTTACCCCATGCATAAGGACATAATGATGATAATAACTTGGATATTGAGTACATACCGCATTCTGAGCCCTTTATATCTACTTACTCATCTGATTTCCACTGCCACCACATGAGGTGTAGTCACTATATTTATCACCATTTATAGCTGAGTGAATTGAGGCAGAGAGATAACAGAGCTCGCCTAAAGGCATGCATCTTGTCTGCGGCCAAGCCAGGCTATGTGACTTCAGAGGAGATTCTCATGACTATTGGGCCATACTGCTTGTCAGTAGAAAGCTGGATGAGGCTGTGGGGTCGGTCAGATGTTTACAAAAGAGTAGACCTGGGCATGTTTGAAGGCAGAAGGGCTTGAGTAGTCCTGGATATAAATAAGATAGGGAGAGGATGTTTAAGGGATGTGGGGTCTCCTAACACCACTTGGAATTGGAATAGGTTGTGGGGCTATGGTAAAGGTGTGCTGTAGCAGAGGTAGAACAATCCTTATCCTTCTGAGGTTGCAGTCAAGTCCAAGAATAGAGAAGTGCAGTGAAGAGGAAATGTAGGAGGGGAAGGAGCTTGTACCTGATGACCTTGAGCTTCAGGGGGTGTGTTGGAGCTGCTGCTACCGGCTCAAGACAGCCGTAGTTAAACATTGAGGAATTTTGCAAGCAGGTTGATAGCTTGAAATCAGCCAAAGCGGGAGTACTTGTATCACAGAAATTGACAAATTCAGACTCCTCCCACCTCTCCTGCCCAAGCTGGTTTACAAGAACACCTTTGACTCTCTTCTCTGCTCGCATTTGAAAGCCTGCTCCAGTGCCAGCCTACCATGGGAAAGGCACTGTGTGAAGAATATTGTAGTGGAGAGAGAAGACTATGAGACGGCAATCCTGTACTAGCTGTCAGACCTGGCTTGGGTCACTCACTTAACCTTGGTTTACTCATCTGCAAATGGAAATGGTAATACATATCCCAGAGCATTACTGCATTGATTAACGAGAGAACATAAAGGTCCTGGCACAGAGGTGCTCAATAAATGAGTGTTCTATGCATGGCAGACACCTAAACAGACAGTTGTGATGTAGCTTGATGTGAGAAATAAAGGAGTGACTAGTTCCATGTTTGGTCAAAGAAGGCGTCGCAGAGATCATGGTCCTCCACGCAGGATTTCGAAGTTTTCAGGGCGGATGTTTCATGGATGAAGTCTACCCTGGTCTTTGTCAGAAAGCCAGTGCGTCTTTTGGTGTGTGTCCCTATAGCATGATGCTTTCGCCTCTTTCTGGCTCCTACCTCACTATATATTACTACTGAATTGTGAGGCAAACAATGGATGTATATCCTTACTCCAACACAGCTCTTTTGTGACCTTTGGCAAGATTCGTAACTTCCTGAAATTTCAGTTTTTCATATGGTGTAACCTTAAGGTGATTTCGGAGGATTAACTGAGAATGTAGGGAAATGAACCAGACACTTAGCTGCACTGTGAACCTAAAGTGAATTCAACATATATTGATAGTTTCATCTCCGCTTATGCTTCTGCATCTCATGCAGAAACCATTTCTTTCCTACAGCTGTGCCTTTAGACGTATTGCTCCCTCTGCCTAGAAAAAATTCTGTTCAAGACATAGAACAGCATTGTGGTAATTGCCAAGGATCGGGTGTCAGTCTCAGCTCTGCCGATTGTTAGTTAGGTGGCCATGGACAAGATAATTATCTTTCTATACCTGAGGGTTTTTTCAGCAAGCACAGAAACATTCTCAGGTATTTCTCCCACTCCCATTACTTTTACCTTCATTATTCCTCAGATCACTTGCTTTGTGAGGCCTTCCCCAATTGTCCCACATCATTATTTGCTTTCCCTATTTGAAGTTGATGGCCCACCACATTTGAGCACCTACTATGTTTCAGGCACGCTCCTAGCCATATTACAGATATTATTTCATTCAGGCCACCCAAAGAGTTCTCATTCATTATCCCTGCTACCCTCTGGGATGGATCAAACTAAAAGGGCAAATTCATCTTTGTAGGAGGGCTGAGAACCCCTGAGAGTTGCCATGTAAAGTCTTTTTTCCTTTCCTCCGAAAAAGATGGAATCCACAAATTAACTAGTATTATCTCCATTTTACAGATTGAGTCTTCCAAGAAATATTTATTGAGCTATTACTATGTGTGGGCACTGTTGTTGTTGTTGTTCTGTGTGTGGACACTGTTTTAAGTACTGAGAACATTGTGGTGAGCATAAGTAATCCTGGACCCTGCCTACATGTGGCTACTTACATTTAAACAGATTAAACCTAAATAAAATAAAAACTTAAGATTTGCAGTTGCACCAGCCACATTTTAAGTGCTCAGTAATCACATGTGGGTTGGACAGTGCTGATATAGAACATTTCATCATCACAGAAAATTCTGTTGAGCTGTGCTATTCTAGGGGGAGGCCGACATTGATCAAATAATCGTCTATAAAAATATAACTGCAGTTGTGATAAGTAGCAGGCAGAAAGAATGCATTGTAACACAGGAGCACCTCATTGGGGGATTTGACCTATGTGGTAGTTTCCTCGGGAAGGCATGCTTGTTCTCAGATCTGATGAACGACTGGAGTCGTTAGCAAACTGGAGGAGTTAGCAAAGACCTGTGGTTAGGTAATTAAAGAGACTGAAAAAAGGCTAATGGCTGGGCTGTAGAGACGGAGGGCAGATTTGGGTGAGATAAAGAGGTAGAAGGACCAAAGAGGGTCTAGTAGAAAGAGGATAAGGAAGCTGAGAGGCGGAGTAACTGGATAGTCTAGTCACTGATCGAGCCTGGGTTTGACTGAAGTCGACGCTGTGCAATGGATGCACATTCACAGGATTTTGCCTCTGTAATGACCTCCTCTTGCTCCTTTCCTCTTTGAAAATTGCCAAATTTCGCTCTACTAGATTGGTTTCTCAGCATAAAAACGTGCTATAATAATTTCCTTCTTAGATAAAACTAAACAAAACACCCTCCTTGATCCTATGTTGCTCTTCAGCTACTTTCCCTCTTTTGTGTTTTTATACCAAAACTCCTTCAAAGAGTTGGCAGTCCTCACTACCTTCATGTCCTTTTTTCTGTTTCTGGTTGAGCGTCCTCTAATTAGGCTTTGTTTCCTCCATCGTTTTCATAAAAATCAACAACAACTGACTTTCATGACTCGGTTTGTATCTTGTCGTATTTCTCATCTAGTTGGTCTTCCTCCTTCGGGGAGCATTTCTTCACTGGCCTCTGAGACACCACATTCTCTTGGTTTCTCTCCCACCTCCCTCCAGTTTCTTCTCAGGCTCCTTTGCTGGCCCCTTCTCCTCCTTTGCACTTTGCGTTCCTGGACCATCCTCATTTCCTTAAATATATTAACTTCCTGGGTAACTTCATCTAGTCCCACCTGTGAAGGTTAATTTTATGGTGCCCCGTCGTTTGACCAAACACCAGTGTAGACGGTTGCTGTGAACGTACTCTCTGATGTGATTAACGCTGAAAACAGTAGACTTTGAGTGAAGCAGATTATCCTTCATAACATGAGTGGGCTTCATCCAATCAGTTGAAGTCCTTCAGAGAAAAGACCGAGGCCTCCTGCAGAGAAAGGAAGTGAGATTGCCTTTGGACTCAACACTGCAACATTAGGACCACTGGCCTTCCCAGCCTGATGGCCTGTCCAGTAGGTTTAGGACTTGCTAGTCCCCACAATCCTGAGAGCCAGTTTGTTTCTCTCTGTCTCTCTACTTATATATTCTATTGGTCCTGTTTCTCTGGAGAACTAACATATACGGCATTAAATGTCTTTTATATTTGACTTGCAGATTCTTATTTCTTGCTCTGACTTCTCCCGTGAACTCCAGATTTGCATACTGAGCATCTCCATTCAGATGACAACAGGTCTCTCAAACCAGTGTGGGATCTGTCCCGAACTACTGCTTTCCACCTGCCCCACTCCTACCTTTCCTCCCCCTCCCTGGGTGTTCCCCCTTTCCATTCCACAGTGCCCCCATTCACCCCGTTGCGAAGGCTAAAACTCCTTAGTCATCATCGATTGTTCTCCTTCTTTTACCTTCCTTATTCCACCCATGTGCAACATTTATGAGCTTTACTTTCAAATATCTCTTCTCACCTCCTAATCCAAGCCTTCATTGTCTCTGGCTCGGACCACAACAGCAACCTCCCAGCTGGTCTGTGTTTCTCCTAAGTCCCTACCCACCCTAGTCGATACCACACACAGCAGAGCAATCCTTCTAAGATACAAATTAGCTGATTTCCATCTCCTTGCTTGTGACACTTTGGCTTCTTATTACATTTACAATGAGATCCAAAGTCCTATGGCCTTTGGGTTCTGACCTCTGGCTACGCCTCTGGCTTCACTACCTACCACTTTCTTCCTTGTTCACTGAGCTTTAGACACACTGCTTGCTTCACAGTTCTTTGGACAAGTCAAGCAGGCGTCCAGCTTAGGGCTTTAGTACTTCTTGTTTTCTTCTTCTCCTTCCCTTTCTCCTCCTTCTCCTCCTTCTCCTCTTCTTCTCTTCCTTCTCTTCTTCTTCCTCCCCCTCCTCCTCCTTTTTAAAAGATTCTTATTTTTAAGAACTCTCTACGCCCAACATTGGGGCTTGAATTTACAACCTGAGATTGAGAGTCCCATGCTTCACCCACTGAGCAAGCCAGGGCCCCCTAGTACTTCCTGTTCCTCTGCTTAGAAAGATTTCCCCCCTCATAAATCTTGCTCCCTCCTTTCATTCTGGTCTCAGCTCAAGTGCCATATTCTTAGATCTTTCTTGACCTCCCTACCCTACTTTCTTCTTCTTCAGGGTACATGAGAATTCTTTCAAAGCTGTTTTTTTTTTTCCCCCTGTGAAGGGGAACAATGAAATGGGGTAGTAACTATGATGGTTGGGTCCAGGGGATCACGGGAGACTTTTTTTTAAATGTGAAAACTACCATGTGTATGATGTGGGGAATTATCGGGTAGAGAAGAAGAAACTGATGATGCCAGAGAGGGAGGCTAATTTCAGGAATGAAGTTATTGAAGATTGAGAAGGCAAGAAGAGATGAGGATCTGTACACAAGTGGAGTACGCTTCATTAAATGAGGGTGAAGGCAGGGAGTATGGCCGCTTGGTGGTTGAGTTCTGACCGATTCTGTTTTCTTAAAGAAGAAAGCAAGCAAGTCATGAGTGAACGGCAAGGTGTAGGTATATTAGAGGTTTGACAAAAGGGGAAGAAGTATGAAATATTTACTTGGGAAACTAGGAAAACAAGTATACCAGAGACGTAAAGGACTGCTGGGAAGCTTTGGGGACACATTGAAGTTTGTGGTCCTGACCTTAAAGTGAAATCACTTTTAAGTTCTGTTTTCTCCAGTGGTGTTTTGCTATGTAAGTAGGGTACAGAATATGTGGACAGCTGGGTTTAACAAGGGTGGGCCTTGCCAAGTCAGGACAATCGAGGAGGTTGGACTTTATTTTGAGGGTCCTATAGAGTGACAAGGTTTGAGCGGAGAAGAGTTGAGTGTCGGAAAGATTGTTCTAGCTCAAGGTGGTGGTGTGTGTGTGAGAAACTTATTGTAGGAGGAACAACAGTTTAGTGCAATAGGAATCTTGATCTAATATCCCGAATAGATCTGTTTATAGTGTGCTTAGATGACAGTTCAGGAATGGAGAGGGTCTTTTCCAGCATTTTCTGAGTACTTACTATATGTAGCAGGTTCTGGGAAGACAAGAGAAATCAAACAAGGGTTTGTCTTCCTAAAGCCCTCTTGGATATACGTGATTTATAATGATTTTTAGGTATTTGGGATCTCAGAATAGGGACAGAGCTATCAACACTGGGTGGGAATCAGGGAAGCCCTCCCAGAGGAGATGACATTTCAGATGAGCTTTGAAGGAATAGGCCTTAGGGAGGGTAGATTATTTTAGGCAGGGGAATAACATGAGCTCAGTCAAGAGATGTAAGACATATGTCTGAAACAAATGCTGCGCGATGAGAAATGGTGGGAGATGAGGCACTTCTTCCACTGCCCGGAAACTAAATATAACTAAGGAGTTGGAGTTCTCTGTATTTTGTGACAAGGGTAAGGCATCTGGCCCCTTAATTGCAGCAAGAAACGTTTGAAAGAAACGTGAAGGTTTTTTTTTTTTTAAGTGGCGATTTGTTTAACTTAAAAAAAAAACAACTACATGGAGCTACTCTACGTATTTGTGCTATAATTTGCTCACTTAAGAACAGTGTGAAGTTAAAATGCCTTATCTAGCCTTTTCTGGTATGCTATTAGAAGATACTAACTATGGCAACGCTGACCTGTCATATAAGGATCATAAAAATCAATCCTTATTGCTTGCGTTTAGTACATTATTTCAAGTGAAATGATTTTAAAGTCCATCTCTATCTTGACCTTTGAAAGAAGCTGTAGGTTCTACACATCACAGGAATGAGGAGTTTATGTGCCTGGTTCACGGGACATTATCGTGTCGATTAACTGAGCTAAGGCATATAAGAGTTAACAGAGGTGGGCACAGCAGCCAGGAGGAAATGTTGTTTTCCACCTGGGAGTCCTGGCTTCTTTCCCTCTCCTTTGCTCCTTGTTTCCTGGACACCTGTGCTAGACCCATACTCTGTTCTAAGGACCCCAGAACAGGTGAGGCACACACTTAGGCAAACAACTGCCATGCAAGGAGAGTACCTCCATTCATGTGCGTCGTGAGCGTGTGTATGTGTGTTTGCACAAGTGCGTGTGTGTTCACCAAGCCTCCAACCGTGCCTTGGAATGAACTCAAAGGAGCAAACTGTGGTTGCCTGCCACCTCAGAGACGGTGTGGTTTCTCGCAGCCTTCAAAAACCAACAACCCTTTCACCCCTGTGTGCTTCAGTCGGCCAATATCCAAAGCGGTGGGAGAGACATTCATTCATTCATTTATTTATTCAGCAAATATTCCTACTTCCCTACTGATCCAAGGTGCTGAGTAAGAATAGGAGTAAGAGCAGGAAGTATGAGAGAGCATGGCTCACTTGGGCAGCTGCAGGTGGCTTGGCATGACTGGAGTTAAATATGCTGTTTTCGCTAAAACAGACGTGACAACCCAAAACCTGAGTGGGTTAAGGAGGAAGGACATACGGGGAAGTTATGTGTTGGTGAGAATTTGTCACTTTTCAGGATTAGTCAGAATGGACTAGATGTTTCTTTTAAAAGCCTGGTAATTTCCTTTAGAGAACTGCCAGACTGACAAGTCCATTACGCTAGGGCAAAGGGTCCCAAACTTTGCAGTTCACTAGAATCACCCAGGGAGTTAAAAACAAAAACAAAAACCCCTCGGATGCCCGCCCGGGTCACACCTAATACCCATTCACCCAGAATGTCTGGGGGTGGGAGTGAGGCGTCGGTGTTCTTCAAGATCCTCTCGTGATCACAATGGGCAGCAAAGTTCCCGAGTCACTGCCTTAAGGCACGGTCCAGTTTTGCTTAATTAAAACACACTTGTCTCTGCGTTCTGGTTCCAAACATTCTTACGTTGTTTTTGCTCTTTCCTTGGGTTGGGGGCGCTCTGAGCAGGAAGAGGATGTGGTGTCACCCAATTAGGAGGTCTCGCTTCGCTAAGCCCGTTGGCGTAGTCGCCAGGGCTGCACCGGAGTGGATTTCTGCTTTGTCATTCTGACTCTGGCGGCCCGGCAGCCCGCTCCGAGCAGGGCGTGGCTTCTCGTGGCGGCGGGGAGCCCGCCACCCTTCCCCTCGGTTTGCAGCAGTCTCTCGCAGTGTCTCCGCAGTGCCTCCGAGCGGAAGGTGGGGGGCCGCCCTCCAGAAGAGCCTGGTGATCCGGCGCTCCCCTTCACGTAAGCGGTGGGGACCCAGAAACTCGGGTAGGGCTGCCAGCCTCTGGGGCTGCGAGGCTGGGGACGTGGGCAGCCGTCTGTCGGGTGCGCTTCGAACCACGGAAAGGGATGTTTTGAGGTGTGTCTGAGTAGGGGTGAAGCTTGGTGTAAGGCGGTGCTCTTGCGGGCCGCGTTCATTGTGTCGCGTGGGTCGGTGGAAGCCGAGCCTGGGCTGGGGAGAGACCGGCCGGCCCTTGTCGGCTGGTGGCTTCCTTCCGCTCGCCCTCTGTAGAGACAGTGTGCGGAAACGCGAGAAAATGGGTGTTTGTATCGTTTCCTACTGTACGAGTGTCGGAATGTAGATGACAATGTGACGAATAGATCGACAGATCCTCCACAGCACTAAAGGAGTATAATAATTTAAAGATGTCTCTTAAGAAATTGTCGCACCATTTAATCCCCGGAAATCCCGAGTTGGCAAAATGCCCGTACCTCCCTATTTACAGTTGGGGAAACCGAGGCTCAGAATCACGTGACTTGCCCCAGGCTCTTAAACACGACAGCTGCGAGTGGGACCCAGGGCTGGTCTCGCTGTATCGGGCGTACAGGGTTACAGGCGTGCACTGCACTGCCTGGGTTTGAACCCTGGCTCTGCTCTGACGACCTAGCTGCTTTGAACTCGGGCACGTTAGCTTTTCCGTGCCGGCTCTGCCTGTGTGTGAGACGGGCCGGACGGGACCTACTTGCAAAGAGTAGTTGTGAAGATTGAGTGTTGGTAATGTGCAAAGCATCGCAGAAGTGCTAGCTGCCATTGTTGTTGTCAAAGCAGCAGCGCTTCTGAGTTGGTGTGATTTTTGTGTCATGAATGGGCCGGATGATGTTAGAGTAACTGGAGTCTATTTTTAATTCTATCATTGACTCACTGCCTACCTGAGTTCACCCGTTTGTAAAATTGGGCCATTAGCTCCCGGTCTGTCAAGCAGGGTGTTGCTGTATGGCTTCAAGGTTCTGAAATGAAAGAAAGCACCCTAAGAGGGCAGAGTGTTCCTAATTTTGCCTCGTGGTTTCAAATTTCAAAGAAACCTGGGAAGTTGGCTTTTGGCATTCTATATAAATGCAGAGTTCAAAGGCAGATTAAATTGGGAGGCGTTTTATAGAAGTGGAGATGACTGTCTTAAGCCTCCTTTGCGAGGCTTCTCTGCATTGGGGATTTACCGGGATTCGGGGCGTCTGGTCCGGCGAGGCCGCCAGGATTTGAGCGCGGCGGGACCTCGGGTGCGGGAGGCGGCCGGGGACCCTGCGGCCTCCGCGCGCAGGTGTGCGGGGAGAGGGGCTCGGGCCCTGGGCCGAGGCAGGGGGCGGCGCGGTCGGGGACGCGGAAGCCCCGCCCCCGCCGTGCACTTCCCGCCGCGGCCCGGGGCGGCGAGACTGACCCGCGCCCCTCTCTGCTTTTGTGCCGCAGAGGACGCCAGGGGCCTGGAGAGAGCGCTCTCGGAGCTGACCTCGGAAACCGACGTGCCGGTGGTGTTTGTGAAGCGGCGAAAGATAGGAGGCCATGGTCCAACCCTGAAGGTAGGGCGGGGGGCGGGGGGCGCGGGGGACATTAACGTTCTCTACCCGCCAGTCCCGGGAGGGAGCTCCTGGAGCCCACCGTGCTCGCGGCCCTCCTTTCGGGGCCAGGGTGGATGTGTGAACGAACCTCCAAACGGAGCGCGTCCTTAAAAACGACAAAGAAGCAGTAGGGGCCAGCCCACGTGTTAATGGAAGTTGATGAGACGGCGGGTAAATTCAGAACTGGGGAGCTTGCAAGGGAGTGTGTAACTTTTCGTCTTATAAAATACGCGTTCAGAAAAATTTTCCTTCCCGACTTTCCCTGCCTTTGCCCCTTCTAATCAATCTAAATAACTTAAATTTTAGCAGCAGTGTAAACTGCTGAAAGTGAGCTGTTTGGAGAAGTACTGAGCAAAGGGGATCAGGAGACGCGTATCTTCGTCGATCCCTATCCTCTTTCTCTTTAATTCACTGGGAGGGAAACCCAGAAGCCCCAGGCTCTGGGGAGAGTAACCTGCAAACTCCTGGAGTGAGTTCATTTCCCTTCTGGTATCTCTTGTAGCCCAGAGTTAACTATTGGGTGGAGGGAAAGGGAGAAAAATCTTTCCTTTGACCAGTGGCAGGCGCGGTGGCAGTCCTCCCTTAGGACCCCGCACCGTGGGGTCGGTGGGTCATGGCTGTGGTCCCCGTGCATGTTGTAGAGGAATACCCGTCGTGCGTGATATTCTCCATTGAGTGTGGTTGGTTACCCGGTTAGAAAGTCTCATAATTTCATCACCTTCATACATCTGTCTGCTTTAAGTTTTGCTGATTATCTTTTTGTCCTTGTCTGTTTGTATCCGTGTAATTCTTAAGAAATGGAACTCGTGCTTGAACATTGCCTTCTTAGAAGTAAACCTGAGGCCTCAGGTTAAATGTAAAAAGTCTACTTAGATGCCTGCACATTTAGGAAGAATATTAACAATTAATTTGCATTTTTATTTACTACCTTTTCTTCTAAAAGAATCTTGTTTACCATTTTTGAAGAATGGGTGATGAAATAGGAAACACAGATAGACTTCAAAGACAAATGGAAAATTCATGGAAAATAATTAAAGGATAAAAAGGCTTTTAGCTTGATTGAAAGTATTACTCAGACCTTTAGTTTGCAAGTAAAATGAGACAAAGGTCTATTAATATTACTTTCTGTCTGGATTGTTCTGTTTTCTCCACCTGTGTCATAAATTTGCACTTAAAAAGTTATATGGGTATTTGACCTTTATATAAATTCTACAAATGGTTCTGGTTTTAGCATCGTTGGGAGTAAAAAGAATCACTCTTCTTATAAGCTTTGAACCCACTTTATTGGTCTGTTCTGATGTTTTCAATCCATTAATCATAGTTAATTTCAGACATTTAATGAGGTGCGGTGCCAAGGTTGAAAAGTATACCACCAAGTCATAATTAAAATTAAAAAAAGTTATTTAGCACAGTTTTTAAAGTAAGCTTACCACTCTACTTTGTATTATTTATTTTTGGTTTCTAATGAGTCCTAAGACACAACAAAGTGAGGACCACTGGTTTGAAATGTTTGTGAATTTCCAGCCAACTGCTGTCCCAACTTGGGGTTAAGTGGTAGGTTCTGAAAATCTTTACGGAACATTGGGTTTGAGTGGAGAAAAACATTTATTTAGTGGAGAATTGATTTTATAGGAGTAGTGTTATGATCCTAAAGTTCACACCTTAAAAAAAAAAAAGGTTAAGATTTTATACTTTAATTGCAAGGTAAATAGGGGAGAGGGAGCTCTTTAAAATGCCTGCTTTTCTTTTCTCCTCTTTTCTTTCTTCCTTTGTCTCTCTTTCCCCTAAATAAACACAGCAGCAGCAGCAAAATCTACCTAGCTGTCACAGTGTCCTATAGAAGACAGGGAGTGAGAATCCTGCTTGAAGGCACTTATAAGTCTAGATGACTACCTATAGGAAGCTGAAAGCTTTAATAAGGAAGTTTGTTTCAGAAATCTAGTCTATGGGCCACCTGCACGGAATGTCTGGAGTGCTTGTTGAATGTGCATGCCTAGGCTTTACCTGAGGTCTTCTTAAGTGAACTTTCTGGAAGGGGCTAGGATCTGCCTTTTAATTTATTTTAAGCAAGTCCCCTCAAGTAATTATTAGGATAAATCTCACATTTGAGACTTACTTTAATGTAGAAGGTAGTTTGGTCAGGGTTGGTTGCTAAATAATTACAATCGGGGAAAACCAAACAAAGTACTACTTTTTTTTTTTTTTTTTTTTAATGTTTTATTTATTTTGAGGGAGAGCGGGTGCGTGCGAGAGCATGAGCAGGGGAGGGAGAGAAGGAGACAGAGAGAAACCCAAGTAGGCTCCGCACCAGTAGCGCAGAGCCTGTTGTAGGGCTCGAGCCCACAATCTGTGAGATCATAACTTGAGCCAAAATCAGAGTCTGACTCCACCTAACTAACAGCGCCACCCAGGTGCCCCCAAAGTACTACTGTTTAATACCCAAAGGATATGCATTAGAAGATAGCAAATGGTGGTAACTCACCAGGCCACTAACACTTTATACCTGAATAGAAAAATAGAGAAATATGCTGTCTGTGGCCAGGACTTGAATGTGCAGGTGTGAAATTGGAACTAAGGAGCCTACTGAATTCTAAGAACTATGCATAGAATTCCTATGCTCAAAGTCATCTGGCTTTCATAAACATTTTAGTTCCTTTTTTTCTTCCTTTTTTTTAATGTTTAAAAAAAATTTTTTTTAATGTTTATTTATTTTCGAGAGAGAGAGACAGAGCATGAACAAGGGAGGGACAGAGAGAGAAGGAGACACAGAATCTGAAGCAGGCCCCAGGCTCCTAACTGTCAGCACGGAGCTCAGTGCGGGACTCGAACCCACAAGCTATGAGATCATGCATACCTGAGTCGAAGTCGGACGCCTAACCAACTGAGCCACCAAGGTGCCCCTTAAAGGACTGTTTTGATGCTGGGTCTTGAATTGTCTTATTTTTGAAATCTTTGTTATCATGAATAGTTTTCCCACAAGCAGGGGACACTTAACCCTAGTCTGAGCCACTTAACTGACTGAGCCACCCAGGTGCCCCAATGTTTGTTTATTTTTGAGAGAGAGAGAGAGGGAGAGAGAGGGAGACAGAAGATCTGAAGCCGGCTCTGCACTGACAGCAGAGAGCCTGATGTCGGCCATGCCAGCTAAACCCACTGAACCATGAGATCATGACTTGAGCTGAAGTTGGATGCTTAACAAAATGAGCCACCCAGGCGCCCCATAAACATTTTAGTTCCTAAGGGCAAGATTGCAAGTATTCTTGCAGGGAGCCTTTCTCGTATGTGAGTCAGTGTCTCCAGGATCGCAGAGTTTTGAAACCACTTGTATAAATGCTTGGTGGTGGTATAGAGAGGAAAAGCAAAGTGCATGAAAAAGTGTTTATGGGGATACTAAGTGCAGGACAGAATTAAGTAGTTTGAGACCATAGTCTTGGGAGAGAAGACTAACGCTGGCAACACAGGACTTCATTTCTTCAAGGCCATAGTAGGAGAGATGCCAGACATAAGGCAGTGCCCGGTTAACAGGGAGGTGAATTATGGAGGCAGTTGTAGGAGGAGCTCAGGCCCGTGCAGAGGTTCGGGCCCCGTGGTCCAGGCTCTACGGGTAGACACTAAGAGGCAGGTTTCCTCCTTTGAAGCCTAACTTCTAAAGTTACCAGGAACCAGATTCTTAACTGAGTAGACATCAGGAAATGAGTGGTAATTTAATAACTCCCCAACCATCCCCTTTCTATCTTAATACTCCACCAAAATTGGCAGAGAACTTCATTTCTTTTGATTCTTTACTCTGACCTGATCCTTCTGGGGAGACTAGTGGTGTACCTGCTGTGGCCGAGTGGAGCTTGAGGCCCAAGGAGAGGGGAAGAGCACCGACTGGCTGACACTAAGAAGGTCACGGGGGGAAGGACTAACAAGATTCAAAAGAGGCCTGGATTGTTAGGACCACAAATAAATTTATCTGGGGCTGAATTATGTAGTAAACTTTTTACTAGTGAATCCACATTGAGACCCCATCTCGCTTCCTTCCACTTGGACTGACAGCATGAACCTCTTTCTTGCTGTTCATTTTCCTTCCACAGCAGTGCTGCTACTCTGGCCTCTCCTGGCTCCTCATGTGCCAGGGCCTGACTGCTGCCCACATACGTGCCCACTGCCTGTAACAGGCTTCTGCCCCGGCCTCCCACTTTGGACTCCCTCCCCTTCTCGTCCCTGTGCTGTTGGGAGTCCTCTTCTGATTGCTGCTTCGCTGCCCCTGGGTCTGCCTCCAGGGTAAAGGGCACACTCCGTAGTTTGGCCTTCTGTGTGGCAGGGCCTGGCCCCCACCTGCTTCTCTGGTTATCTCTTGCTCTGCTCCCTTACCTATCTGCAGTGGGGCTACCATTGCAGCCAGAGTCCCTAAAATTTCTCTCCTCTGTTCTTCATTTCAGTTTCTGGTTTATTTTCCTGTTCGAAGACACTTTTCCAACCGCCTCCCTGTGTTACAGTACAAGGCCAGATTTGCCCATTCTTTCCCTCCGTGCTCCCACAGCACCCCCGCGAATCTTCTCTCTGGAAGAGGAAGAATCCTGCCAATTATAATTTTTTGGCTTACATATCAGCAGTGGAGAGTTAGTCTTCTTTGTGCCTAGGATCCCAGGTCTTTATTAGAGTTCAAAAACTATTTAAATGAACATGCCTATTAATGATAATAGCTACCATTTATTGAATGCCTACTCTAAATGCTCTATTGCCTCATTGATTAAATTCTCACAGTAGTCCTCTGCAGAAGGTGGTTTTATCTAGGTTTACAGAGGAGAAAATGGAGGCCCTGGGAATTTAAGGAACATGCCCACATTACACAGCTAGTTTAAGTGGCAGAACCAGGAATGGAATCCAGGCCTGTCTGTGAAATTCACTGTGTGGTACTCATACTTCCCGGCACTTGACTTTGTGTTACAGCTATTGGGATACATGCCTGAGCTCCCCAGTGTGGTTGTGTGCTCATGATTCAGAGCTGAGCCCATGCATATCTCAGTATTTCTAGCATAGCTCTGGCAAATTGGCATTCATTCATTAAATGCTTGCAGAGTGGAACTGCATTCCTCCGTGCCTACTAAATTTACATTCCTTTAGAACAAAAATGACTTATTTTTGTACCTTCTCTGTGTGTGTGTGTGTGTGTGTGTAACACTTGGTATGCATTCAATAAATAATTGGTTGAATGACTGGATGATGGTAGGGGCCAGAGGAGACTAACTTCAAGTGAGGTTATTTAGTTACAAGATGTCTGATTTTATGAAGGTGGATTGTCTCTATCTGAGACCAAGACTTAAGATATCCTGGAGAGATTCTAGGCAGCATATAAATGGTTCAGAGTTTTAAAGAGCTGTATAACAGCAGCAGTGGCTACCTTCATTGTTTTATGCAGGTGTGTCAAGGTCAGTTGAGAAGGAAGTCCCATTACATTTATTTAGCTACAGGTACTTTTGAGTACCTGTGTTCTCACCTTGGGCTGGGCACTGTTTTTGCTATCTGTAACAGAAATCTGTGGGGCAAATGTATATATTTAAAAATATGTTTGTCAACAAATATTTGTATATGATTATAGAGTGACAGCCAATCTGGGTTGACATCCAATAGACTCACTTTACAAATGAGGAAACTCAGACTGTGAGGAGAATAAGTGGAAACTAATACAGCACTAGTTCTGACTGGAGCCCAGACCTCCAGAGTGAACTCCTTCAAGGCTGCCTTCTTAGAAACCACATACCCCGTGCTTTCCTGCCTGTCGTCTATCAAAATGATGCTCCCGGTCATTGCTGACTTCTGAGGTGTGTCCCGAGAGGGTTGGTAATTGCTCTCATAACCTGAGAGGTTCTATTCTCAACTCACACCCTTGTTTACGTTAGCTCTTGAGGCTTGGAAAGTCAGCCAGCACTGGGTTTGCTGGTGTCCGCGAAGCGTGTGCCTTCTGACTACAGAGCGAGGGCGGAGGTTTTGTGTACTCTTACTTCACCAACAATAAAGCCCATGTTATTTGAATAGAACAGTTATTCAGAGCTTCTTTTGGATACTTTTTTTTTTTTAAGAATCTGCTGAAATCCAAGGAACCACTCATGAGAAAAATATACCCGATAATTTTGCATATAAATCTCAGACTCTTTTTTTTAAAAAATTTTTTTTAACGTTTATTTATTTCTGAGACAGAGAGAGACAGAGCATGAATGGGGGAGGGGCAGAGAGAGAGGGAGACACAGAATCGGAAGCAGGCTGCAGGCTCTGAGCCGGCAGCCCAGAGCCCGACGCGGGGCTCGAACTCACGGACCGCGAGATCATGACCCGAGCCGAAGTCGGCCGCTTAACCGACTGAGCCACCCAGGCGCCCCAATCTCAGACTCTTAATAGACCCGCTTCAGAATATTTAGTACAGAGGTTTATCTCTTCAAAGTACTATATGCACTCCATTAGTTGAAGACTTCCTAGGTTTTTAAATTGCATTATGTGGCAAGTGCCTTTTCACTGGTATTAGTTACAGTGGGGATATATTCTTGTATGCCTCCTTGTGGATTTAACCTTTAAAATATTTTTCTTTTCCTAAAACAACATGCAGGAGTGAAGCTACTGGTTTGTATACTTCTTTTTTTCCATTTAGTTTATAATGTTTATTAAACATTTACTATCTTTGGGATGATTGAAAACTTACTAATTACCTACTAAGTATTTGAAAATATTATCCGATCTGTCACATAATTCTCGTTCAAAACTTATAGTAGCTTATGGTGTTTAAGTAGTACTATCTCTGCCTTACAAATGAGGAAACCAGACACTGAGCAGTTAAGCAACCTACCTAAGAGAAACCTAATAACTAATAATAGGTTAAGATTGGAACCCAGGTTTGCCTCCTTCCACTGTCCATTGTTATTTAAAAAATATGTATCTACCTTGATCATGGCAAAGTTTACCTGAAATACTAAAACACCAACTAAAGCAAAAACGTATGCACACAAACATAACCTTGAAGGAAATTAAGATGAAAGAGAAAATATATCTCATGTCCTGCTATTCTGACAAATCAAACTAGTACTTTGATCAGTAAGACTCGTCTCATCTAGGGCGCCTGGGTGGCTCAGTCGGTTAAGCGTCCGACTTCAGCTTAAGTCGTGATCTCACGCCTTGTGAGTTCGAGCCCCGCGTCAGGCTTTGTGCTGTCAGCTTGGAGCCTGGAGCCTGTTTTCGATCCTGTGTCTTTCTCTCTCTCTGTCCTTCCTCTGCTTGTGCTCTGTCTCTCTCAAAAATAAAACAACAACAACAAATTAAAAAAAAAAAAAAGACTCTTCTTATCTAAGTATTGAATAGTCACCGTGGCAGGATAAGGGCAGAGAAGGGGCTGGGAAAGAAGGAACAGAAAAGTTCAGGGAGCTAGCTGGTAGCAGTAGAAGCATAGGTGCTGGATGGGGACCCAGACCTGATTGGCTCCTGGCTTCGGCTCAGAGGTCTCTCATGTGCCCATTTGTTATAGATTAATCCTGCAGTAGAAACCCCACTGACCCTCTGGGAGTTCTTTTTTTATTTGGCCATAGAGAGACCTGTAATCTGTGCCATCCATCCCATCACGTTTGTGTTGACCACCAGAGGTTGTGGGAGACCGCTTAAGAGCTGGGACTCGAATGAGTCCGAACTCCTAGCAAGGGACTGGAAAAAACTGGAGGAAACAAAAAAGGAAATATAAGGCCATGTTGAGCTCTTGCCAGCAACTCCTGAAAGAGGAAAAAAGGGGGAGGAGAAGAGCTGAATTATTTTGGAGGCCAGGCTGTATGTCATGGTTGCCTGAACTTGTCACCTTACTGAATGAAGAAGGCAAACTTGAGTGATTTCTTCGAAGCACTAGTGTGCTTGTGCTGTTACAATTCATAGAGGAGGTTACCAGTATAACTGAACGTATGCATTGCGTTCTTCTTTTTAAGCTGTGTTTATATACTTATTACGAGTAATTGGACCTTAGGGTAGAAAATCGCTATTTAGTGATTTCAGAATTCGCAAGTGTAGAAATCCCATTCTTTAAAAGATTAAGGAAAATTGTTACACTTGAGATTTTTGCTCTGTAGCGACATTCAAAACTTGTGCTCTAAAGGCAGAGTTGAAAAGGCAAAATATAATGCAAGTATGACGTTTTTTTTTAAGTTTATTCATTTATTCATGTAAGTCATCTCTACACCCAATGTGGGGCTGGAACTCAAGACCCCGAGATGAAGAGTCACATGCTCTCCCGAGCGAGCCAGCCAGGTGCCCCACAAGTATGGCTTTCTGAGGATGATCTGAGTTACAGTTTCCCAAGGTTCTTAAGGACAGGGATCCAGCACAGAATTCAGCACTGGAAATCACTACTTAATAATACGATGCTTGTCTTGATGCGTTCTGTTGCTCTGGGCAAGTTGTGTGGGCTGTTATCTCCTGAGAAATCCCTGTAAATGGTATTAATAATGCTTTAGAAGTAGGTTGGGAGAATTATTTTTCTAAACTGTTTTGGAATTCTTAGATGAAAGGCTGTGTATGGAGTACATTGGTGTCAGCCCGTTTTCCCTTCTCTGAGACGGGAGAAGAGGCACCTTGGGGTGGGAAGGTTGGCTTATGTTTTGGAGTTCTTTTCATAAATTGCTTTCACTGGATTTCACTGGATTTCACAGAAGCTCCCAAGAATATGGTTAACTGTAAAAGGAAACATTTTTGTATTTGGAACTTGGGATTAATTATATGTTTTCATCTAAGATTTAGAACAGATTTAAATAGTTTGTAGTTGGCCAAACTTGGGGAAGAAAATATAGCCCTTTGATGAAACTGGGGCCCACCTTTGTTTTTCTCTTGCTTTTACTGTACTTCAGAGAAGACTTAAACCTGACTTTCTGAAAAGCAGTCAAGTTTTCTTTTCAGTGTGTTGGATCTGTGTTTTCCCACTGATCTGTGAAATTAATATTTTGCTGCCAAATAACTTGCAGTAGGGGCTGGAACAAAGTTTTCATCTACATTCATTTATACATTCAAACATGCATATTCCAATGTATCCATGTGAACACAGCTTTGCTTGGAAGATTTAAAATCAGATTCTTGCTTTAGAGAAGTTCAGTCTAATAGAGCAGGATGATATATATGCATGAGTAACTATAATGCCTGGTGCTTTTGAAAAATGCACGTTTTTCCCCCTGAATTACCTATACTTAAAATAATGGGGGATGAAGAGTAATGTAAATAGTTTAGAGAAACTTAATACTAGGTTTTACTGTTCACGCATTTGCGAGAAACTTTCTGGTAAAGACAGGAAAAATGACCCAGTCTAGACGCATGGGAAGGAAGGTAGGGCTAATTTACTACCTCTTGGTGCCTTGAAACCAGAATTGACAGGTGCAGTGGTATTTGTCTCCCCGCACCCCCAATTAAAATGGCACCTGTTGAAGTGAAAAGCTTTTGATCTGGGTTGAGAGTGTACTTTTTTGTTCTCTTTAAAAACAAAATGTATTCCTTATTGTTACATCTGCTTTGCTGCTTGTGAGACTGATGAGGTAAATAAGCCCTTTCCCCCAACTGTGCGGGATTCCCGGTGAATTTTCGAATGTAGTCACTTGATTTACATCATTCGCTTCCTTTTTCTTGCAACAGATTGTGTTTAAAATTTTCATAGCTTTGGGGCGCCTGGGTGGCTTGGTCGGTTGAGTGTCTGACTTCGGCTCAGGTCATGATCTCACAGTCTGTGAGTTCGAGCCCCGCGTTGGGCTCTGTGCTGACAGCTCAGAGCCTGGAGCCTGTTTCAGATTCTGTGTCTCCCTCTCTCTCTGCCCCTCCCCTGTTCATGCTCTGTCTCTCTCTGTCTCAAAAAAATAAATAAACGTTAAAAAAAAATTTTTTTTTTCATAGCTTTGCTTACCTTTTAGGGTTCAGATTTACTCTCCATTCAGTCTGTGGTCTTTAGCTTTTGGCAAGCTTTCAAAGAAACCTCTCTTTTGCAGAGACTGCACCCACTTTATTCTTTCACACTTGGGTGGTGGAGAACCAAAGGTCACTTGAGTAATGCCTGACCTGCCACCACTTTAGCTCATGCGCTAGCCGACACTCTCTTGCCTTGCAACTGCCTCTGCCCTAGTTTGGAGGGAGTCTGGCTTTTGAGGGCCCGTGAAGGTAATTAATCCAAACAGCCACTTTGCAAGTGAACTCTGAGAGTTCGGCCTATTTGTAGTGGAGGTTCAGCAACTCAACAATGCTTGGCTTTATGGGCAGTTTACAACGCAGCCAGATTCAGTTCTCAAAAAACCAAAACCCCAACGACCCTGCCTTTTAATCAGAGAAGAACGAAAAACATAGGCTGACCTAACTGCAAGGTGACGGCAAATGTTTTAAAGTGCAGGAGCTTTGACCCTCCCCTCCCCCATTTTGCTATGATTGTCTAGGTATTTCTTTGAAAGCCAGAGGACACTGTCAGTAATTGCTAAAATAATAGGTATCTGTTGAGCGGGTATTATCGTAGTGTGGAGAGGGGCCCCATTATTGCGCACGTTCTGTGCTGTGCGGCAGGGAGCCGGTTGCTAACGCGGGTGCGTCTGGGCTCCGCGGGCCTGGGCCGCCGGGAACCGGAGCCAGGTGGGGGCGGGGCCTCGGGACCCCGCCAGTGCGCATGGGCGACGTCTTCTCCTACGGACCCCCTTCAATTTCCGCCATGGTCGGAAACGTAGCGAATGCAGTTAGCTGAGTGTCAGCTGAGCGCGCCGGTCGCCGGAATGTCTGATGAAAAAGGCTCCTTGAGGGGAGGCGTAGAGAAAGGAGAGGAGCCAGCGGGGACCATCGCTGGTAGTGCGTCCTCTGTGAAGCGGGTGGAGGACGAGGAAGAACCGATGAAGGTGGAAGTGGCGGTGGGGGCTGATGGCTGCCCTGACGACCTCAGCTGCCGGGAGGCCGTCATAGACCCATACCTCCTAGGGCTTGCGGATGACGAGGAGAAATGCCGGAAAATCCGCAGGCAGTACCGACAGCTCATCTATAGTGTCCAGCAGAACCGTGATGACATAGTGAACACGGCGAGCGACACGTTAACCGGGGCCCTTGAAGAAGCCAATGTCCTGTTCGATGGAGTGAGCCGAACCAGAGAAGCAGCACTCGATGCCCAGTTTCTTGTTTTGGCTTCTGATTTGGGTAAAGAGAAAGCAAAGCAACTGAACTGTGATATGAGCTTTTTTAATCAAGTAGCGTTTTGTGACTTTCTGTTTATATTTGTGGGCCTGAACTGGATGGAAGATGATGAACGTGATGAATTGAGTGGCTGTGATGATAATATAGCTCTTTCCTTCTGGGAGACAGTACAGAAGGAAGCAACATCCTGGATAGTGCAAGCTGAAACATTCCACTTTATTTTTGGTTCATTCAAGTCTAAGCCTTCTGCACCAAAGCCCCGACTTGAACACCAGAAGAAAGCTCACAAAATGGAAGAAAATGGGGCTATGCCTACAAAGCTGAGGAAGTTGGACCTGAGTAATAATCAAGAAGCAACAGAAAAAGAAGTAGAAAGAATCTTGGGATTGTTGCAAACTTACTTTCGAAAGTATCCTGATACTCCCGTGTCCTATTTTGAGTTTGTGATTGATCCAAACTCTTTTTCTCGTACTGTGGAGAATATATTTTATGTTTCTTTCATTATAAGGGATGGTTTTGCAAGAATAAGGCTTGACCAAGACAGGTTGCCAATATTAGAGCCGATTAATATTAACCAAGTGGGTGAGGGAAATGATCCCAGTTCTCATGGCAGGAGACAAGGAGTTATATCTTTAAGTTTACAGGACTGGAAAAATATTGTGGCAACTTTTGAGATTTCAGAGGCTATGATCACAAACTCATACTAGGGACTTTTGTTCTTAGTATAGGATGTATTTTGTGGCTTTTCCAAAGTATCTCAAAATTGAGAGTAAGATCCAAGCAGAAGCACATAGTGTATTTCATGTAAAGTGAAAAAGTATTTTCAAAACATCAGAAATTGTTTTACTGTGCGATGTATTTTTTCTTTTGGTAGTTTATGAAGTTGTCATGATCTGTTATTAAAAAATATTCATTGGCATGTTTACGGAAAGATTTTTTTTGAATGCCCATTAAGACTTTACCAATAAAAGTCAGTTCTGAATTTCCTAAGTTAAAAGGCATTGATAATTTACCAAAAACTCAATTTTATGATGCACTGTGATACTACATTGCTTCTTTTGTTACAGGGAACCAAAGGAATCCCGTATGAGACTCCGACAAGGTTGGGGGAAGAGTGGGTATTAAAAAAAAAAGTCAAGAAAGACTTTATACATGGGTCAGTGAATAAGCGATGCAACACTATTTTTAAAAAATGTAGATTCCTTGCTTCATTGCAAGGAAGACTCCATAAGATTAATGCGTGGGTATCCATATTCTAGTTTCTCCTGTGATTGGACAAAATAACCTCTACAGTAGATAGGTGAGGCATCATTTAAGTGTGTGCTGAAAGGTAAGTAGGGATTAATCAAAGACAGCAGAGGTATTCTCGGCAGGGGGAACATGGAGGCCAAATAGAGGCCAAGAGTTACAGTCTTTATCTACTTGGTTAATGTCTTCTCTGGCCTCTAATTTCCAAACCCTTTGTGGTTGCTGCTGGTACACAGATTGGCCTTCAGAATCAGTGGTGTTTCATTATGTAACAGCCTTGAATATTCCCAGTTCAATTTTGTGTTTCTTATGAGGGCTTTAAATGCCTGGAAACTATCTCTGTTTATGCTGAAATATATAACTAACTTGCCCATATGTTCTTTACTTCACCATAAAGACTTGCTTTTTCTTTTTGTTGCTTGCATTTATGAATTACAATCTTAGAAGTTATGCTAAAAATGTGGGTCTTTAAGAAAACAATCTTGAAGGTGCAGAGCATGTCTATTTGTAAGCTACTTTTCTTTCTTTCTCTTTCTTTCTCTCTCTCCTTCCTTCCTTCCTTCCTTCCTTCCTTCCTTCCTTCCTTCCTTCCTTCCTTCCTTCCTTCTCCATGCTGTATGTGGGGCTTGAATGCAGGACCTAGAGATCAAGAGTCACTTGCTCTATGGACTGAGTTGCCCATAAGTTTTTGTTTTTTTTTTTTTTTTTTTTTTTTAAGTTTATTTGGAGCACCTGGATGGCTCGGTTGAGGGTCCGACTTCAGCTTAGGTCATGATCTCACCTTTCGTGAGTTGGAGGCCTGCATCTGACTTGCTGCTGTCAGCACCAAGTCCACTAAAGATCCTTTGTCCCCCTCTTTCTCTGTCCCTCCCCTACTCACGCCCTCTCTCTCAAAAAAATAAGTAAACATAAAAAAATGAAGTTCACTTATTTGAGAGACACTGTGAACGGGGGACTGGCAGACAAAATTGCAAAGTAGGCTTCATGACCTGAGCCGAAGCCAGGAGTCAAGTGCTTAGCTGACTGAGCCACCAGGAGCCCCCTAGGCTGCTTTTTTTCATCCCTATAGGAACTTAATCTGGGGTAGTAGTGGACTTTGCCATTAGGCATTATTTGGCAAGTGGATAAGTATCTGGCTTGGGAAGAAGTAACAATGAACTTTCCTACTAAGTCTTGTGTAGAATAGGGAAAGGAAGTCCAAAGACTAAATAAATGGCATCAAGATTGACAGGAGTTGATCCTAATGTGTGTTGGGGACAGATTCTTCAGTAGTAGTTGAGGTTTTTTGCCAAAATAGAAATTTCTCACAAAACTTGTTCAGTTGTTTTCTAAAGTAGCCATTCCTGGGGTGCCTGGGTGGCTCAGTTGTTTAAGGGTCTGACTTCAGCTCAGATCATGATCTTACGGTTTGTGAGTTTGAGCCCTGCATCAGGCTCTGTTACTAACAGTTCAGAGCCTGGAGCCTGCTTCGGATTCTTTGTCTCCCTCTCTCTGCCCTTTGCTCACTTGTTCTCTGTCTCTTTCTCTCTCTCTTAAAAATACATCAATGTTAAAAAAAAAATAAAGTAGCCATTCCTTCCCCTTTTCCTTCCTTTCTTTCCTTCTTTCTTTCCTTTTTTTTTAAAGTTTTTTATTTTGAGAGAGAGGGAGCGTGGGAGTGCAGGGGAGGGGCAGAGAGAGAGAGGAAGAGAGTGAGAATCTCAAGCAGCCTGCACACTGAGAGTCCCACTGCAGGGCTCGAACTCAATAACGAGATCATGACCTGAGCTGAACTCAAGTTGGATGCTTAACTGACTGACCACCCAGGCGCCCCTCTTTCGCCCTTTTTCATAAAGGAATGCTAACTTTGCTGGGTGTGCCACCCTTTCATTTATTTAGCATCATGGAAGTATCATTTGGTTTCACTGATTCTCATTTTAGCCTGTCTTTAGTACCCAAGTTCCTTGGGTTTTCCAGAGATTTGCCATTAGAGGAAAAGAATTTCTTAGTAGCAAGAGGATTCTGCCTCACTTTTTTTACTCATCACTGGATTGCTCAGTTAAGTGCCCAGTGTCTTTACAGAGTATTGGAGACTTGACTAAAAGCATC
The DNA here is from genome assembly GCF_018350155.1 of Leopardus geoffroyi. NCBI lineage: Eukaryota > Metazoa > Chordata > Mammalia > Carnivora > Felidae > Leopardus > Leopardus geoffroyi. The sequence continues at coordinate 124,877,073 of NC_059341.1, forward strand.
AGTAGAGAATGTACAGATTTGGGGGGAAGGTAATTTTGGGGGCCTTCTCTAAAGTTAACAGCTTTTAAAATCTAAAATCATGTTGACCACTTGTTTCTGTTTTTACTGTGACACCTTAGTTGCCACATCATTTTGAAATTAAAGTGACAGCTTACCTTGAAGGAAAAAAGAATTGACCAATAGATAATTACAGAGATTAGATATGAGGCAAACTGCAGATCTGCTGGTTTCCCAGGAATATAATTAGAGGGGCTTAAATTTCACAGGTTCAATAAAATCAACTGAAATTTAGGAGAATATTACAGAAAGAATTTTTAACTAGAACTTTATTGTGTAACAGAACCACTTTCTGATCAAAGCACCTGGAATCAAATCCTGACTTAATTAACGTTCTAGTTAGAGGCTTTGGGCAAATTATTGAACGTGTAAACCATAGGTTTTTGATTTGCTAAATAGGAATAACACCTGTCTCTTAAGTTTACAATAAAGATAAAATTGGAAAATGTATGTGACAAGGACAGTTGGCTCTTAAACAATGAGGGGTTTAGGGACACCATCCCCCCTGCACAGTCAGAAATGCAACTGTAACTTTTGATTTTCTCAAAACTTAACTACTAATAGCCAGCTGTTGACCAGAAGCCTTACTGTTAACATAAAGTCAATTAAAACATATTTTGTATGTTATATGTATTATATACTATATTCTATAATAAAGGAAGCTAGAGAAAATAGGAAAATCATAATACTGAGAGGAGAGAAATATGTTTATAATACTCTATTTATTGAAAAATCCGCATATAAGTAGACTGCATTTCAAACCCATGTTGTTGGAGGGTCAGCTGTACTTAGAAACCTGAGTTCCGGGGTATGGTATAGTGAGAAGAGCAGGAGCTTAGTAATCATTTACTCCTGGGTTCAATTCTTAATTCATCGGGCGACTTTCTTCATCTCTAAGGGCTTCTATATTATCGTTTATGAGATGACCACATTGGAAGGCTATTGTGAGGACTAGATGGGATAATATATACAAATGGGATAATATATGCAAAGCACCTCGCACAGTGTCTGGCTCAGGAGTGAGCCCTCATATTAGGGCCTCCTCTCAGGGTCAGAAATTCTGTGCTGTAAGCTACTTTAGTGGTGACATCTCTGTCACGGTTCATTCACTTTATATCTAGATAGGACTTCCTCATGCCTTTGCCTTTGTCTTGGGGAATCTATTATCAAGTGATTGGAATTGGCAATTGTTACTTACTCAGCAATTGTTTGAGTGTTCACTGTACCAGATGCTGGTCTAGGCAGTGGGGGGAAAGTGGTGGACAGGAAATGGACCGTCTCTTAGGGAATTTATATTTTAGTGCATGTAGTAGTGTCCTATTGCTGCTGTAACAAATTGCCAAACTTTTAGTGGCTTAAAATAACAGAAAACGTATATTATATTATAGTTCTAGAGGTTGAAAGTCTCGTATCTGTTTCTCTGGGCTGAAATCAAGGTGTTAGCAGAACTGGTTCTGCTGAGCCTCTGAGGGGAGAATCTGTTTTCTTGTCAGTTTCAGAGGCCACCTGTAATCCTTGCTTTACAGGGTCTTCCTCCCATTTTCAGACTTGCCAGTGCAACTTCTTAAGTCTGTCTTCACATTTACTACTGTAGTGAAGTCTCCCTCTGCTTCCTTGTATAAGGTTATGGTATGTGTTAATGGAGTTGCAAGAAGCAAAAGGAAAAAGTTGTTTGGGAAATTTAGGAAGACCTTAATGGAAGAAACGGATATTGTATTGGAGACTTAGAATGTTGGTAAAAGAACCCACCGCCCCCCCCCCCCAACTCCTGAAGGAATGCCTTAGAAAGGGTGATGTGTTTGTGTGTATTGAATAAAAATAATACAACATCGGTGTTTACTTACTGTTTATATACTGTGTCAGGATTTGATGGCAAGAGGGCATTTCTTTTTTCTTTTTTTTTTTTTTTCAACGTTTATTTATTTTTGGGACAGAGAGAGACAGAGCATGAACGGGGAAGGGGCAGAGAGAGAGGGAGACACAGAATCGGAAACAGGCTCCAGGCTCTGAGCCATCAGCCCAGAGCCTGACGCGGGGCTCGAACTCCCGGACCGCGAGATTGTGACCTGGCTGAAGTCAGACGCTTAACCGACTGCGCCACCCAGGCGCAGAAGAGGGCATTTCAAGTGAGGTGTGGCACAGGGAAGTGCAGGGGACATCTGTTAAACACTCCAGGAGCTTTTTGACCACGCAGGTTTCCTTCTCTGGGAAGGGGAGAATTAGTAACCTAAAGAGATTGTTCCTACCAATGTCTGTGCCGATATGCATTACCCTGCCGTTTGGTGTAGTACAAGGGTATGTTAATTTCATTTTACAAAATAAAAAGACAGACTCCCTAAGGATTAGGTGATGAGCCCAAGTCACCTAGCTTAGAGAGTGGTAGAGCAAGTGTTTTAACCCAGGTCATTTCAACACCAGAGCTGATGTATCATGGTAAGAAAAAACTAGTACATGTCTCTGCTCAGTGGATATGAATCATGTTTGGTGGGGAGGAACATAAAAATCATTCTAATTTTGAAGAAATCTGGGACACTTGAATTGTTTTCTATGTTGTGCCTTTTCAGAGGTGAGTCTGGAGCAGTGTTTCACTAGGGGTAGGGGTGGGAATACGCATTTTTCCTAAGAAGCAGATGGAAAAAGTGAAAGAATATCCAGTATGTAAGTCTGGCAAACACCTGCTAGGGGTGAGGTGCTGTGTCCTATAGTATTGCTTCTCAAAGTGAGTTCTTCTGGGGACTTCCTGCGGCCCTAACAGGAAGACCTTGAAGTCAAAATTATCTGCATAATACTAAGATGCTTTTCTCATCTAATTCCTTCACGAGTCTACCATGGAGTTTTCCAGACAGGTGACTTTGTAACAGACTGAACGCATCAAAGATATGAGTGTCTTTTATTAAGACAGGCATTAAAAAGAATTGTACTGTCACTAATTAAAAAATTATTTTTAACAAGTATGTTTAACAGTAATGCTTAAGGCATTTAATATTTTAATTTAAAATATTTTAATGTTAACATTTCTTAGTTTTAACTTCTGTACACTAAATAAATAAACCTCACATTAACCAAAGCTCTTTGGGGTCCTACATAATTTAAGGTTGTAAAGGGATCCTAAGACTAAAAAGTTTGAGAATTCTTGTTCTTTATCAGGTAATATAGTCAGTGGCCACTATTTCTAACAAGCATAATTGGAGGAGAAGGGGGGGGGCATTTTTCTTTTCTGTCTTACCCATCTGTGTGCTCCTCCTTGACATTGGGGGAGCTTTATTCTGCCTGTCTTGTTTACATTTTAGGTGGCAAACCACTTAACTTAGACCTTAAGGATAGCAATTTCAGTTTTAAGTTGGATTGGAATTTTAAAACACTATGTGTAGTTTTGGGGTCAGTGGACTGCTTTAGTTGCCTGTGTCTTACTGTTATACTTACAGAGTCAAAAGTGTTCAGGCTCACTTAGTTTTCTTCATAAAATCTGTATTCTGGTTGATAGAATTTGACTTTTAAGCTTGAATAAGAATCAGGTGTGATCCAGAATTTCAGGACAGAACAGATTATACATTGGTGGCTTTTCAGCATGACAGTGTGTTTTCTTTCTTTTGTTCTAGTAGATAATGGTGGGGGTGGTTATGAAATGGGTAGTTTTCATTTAGACAGCCAGTGACGGTCTTCCAGCACTGTGCCAAGTACTTGCAGATAAAACTGAGGCTGAGATTAAAATGGTAATACGTTATTTTTCCAAAAGGACATCTAGCGGCATTTATTAATTCTTTTAAGCCAGCAAGTCAGCCTGTGCTCCTGGAGACCGACTAGAGAGTAATGTTTGTTACCTGAAGCTTATAACGGTCCTGTGATCTGAATGGCTATTATTACCAAATTGTTTTTCCCCCCACAGTGCCTTGTACTGAAGGAGGAGCCTCTGCCAAAATGCCAGTAGATGAATACTGGCTGTGTTTACCAGCCTCTCACGTTAGACCTTTTGTACAGACGGTCAGGTTGATGCAGTCTTGTCCCCATTGTTGCTGGTACCCACGTGCTCTCCCTTCAGTCTCTGAGCCGTCAGGTGCACGTGCCACCCTGCCAAGGGGCAGCCACGGTGCCATGCCTCTTCCTGCACCTTCCTCCAGTGCGCCCCCTTCCGCGTCCCCAGCATCCTGCTCTACTGACCCTAAGCTCTGCCCTTCGCCCCCTACAGCTGATGGTAGGCAGGAGAAAAATGTGGCATCGGGGCTGGTAAGTTTGGGGGACTTTTATCGATTATTGAGACTAAAACTTCATTTTTAAAAACACTTTTTTGTTGCTGGTATAACATTTAGCACACATGTTTGTTTTAATAAAAGGTAATATTAAAAATACCACCAAAACAGGAGGCACCTGGTTGGCTCTGTTGATTAAGCATCCGACTCCTGAGCTCAGCTCAGGGCTTGATCTCAGGGTCATGAGTTCAAGCCCCGCTCTGGGAGTGAAGCCTGCTTTAAAAAATAATCACCAAAACAGTGTTCCAAGCTAATATGAAATATAACTCATGTATATAAAACCTAGTGAAATGAAATGGCTTTTGAAGTTAAAAGTCTATAATATTTATATTATAAAGTCTGTTATGTGCCAAGTACATGGAAACTAATACAGTATAGGAGGCCTCGTGCCTGGGTAGTTTAAGGCAGTAAGCTTTAGGGGTGCCTGGCTGGCTCAGTGGGTAGAGCATACAACTCTCAATCTCAGGGTTGTGAGTTCGAGCCCCATGTTGGGTGGAGAGATTACTTAAAACAACTAAAAAAATACATTTAAAAAAATGTGTTCTTAAAAAAAAGTTTTACAGAGTTGTGCTTAATTTATTGTCTCCCCCACCCTCCCCCACTTTTTATTTCTTTCCTTATATAAAGTATCTTGGGAGGCTCCTGGGTGGCTCAGTCAGTTAAGTGTCCAGCTGACTCAGGTCATGATTTCACAGCTCATGAGTTGAAGCCCCACATCAGGCTCTGTGCTGACAGCTCAGAGCCTGGAGCCTGCTTCAGATTCTGTCTCTCTCTCTCTGCCCCTCCCACACTGTGCGCAGGCACGATCTCTCTCTCTCTCCCTCCCTCCCTCCCTCAAAAATAAATAAACATAAAAAAATAAATAAAATGCCTTGGAAAAGCAGGGACTTTTACATTTAACTTTTCTTGTAGGTAAATGTCAATTAATGCTTTTGTTCTGAACTTTTTACCTGAGCAATGTAGAAAAGTTTTAAGTATTTGGCTAATTTGTTTCAGTTGCTATTTACCAGGCCTCTATCTTTTTTTTTTTTTTTTTTTTTTTTATATTTATTTTTTAGGAGAGCACAAGCGGGAGAGGGGCAGAGGGAGGGGGGCAGAGGATCTGAAACAGGCTCTGTGCTGACAGGATAACAGCAGTGAGCCCAATGTGGGGCTCAAACTCAAGAACTGTGAGATCGTGACCTGAGCCGAAGTCGGACGCTCAACCAGGCGCCCCTACCAGACCGCTATCCTAATCTGAGAACTTAGGCCACTTATTTTTGTACCTTTGGCCAGGAAATAAAGATGACTACTGAATGGTTCTTGATGGTTTTATTAAAAACATACAGTACAAATATTTTAAAAACCAAATTTAAAACCTAGTGTAATAATTCTGGGGAAAAAGGACTGATGATCATACTTCATTTAGGACTAAGTTGATTTTGTTGGAATGTCAGGGTCTAACATTAGGAGTACTATATGAACATTTCAGTTAGCTATCTGTGATGCGAAAAGGAATTAGGACAGTCCTAACAAAAAGCAAATTCTTGGTCACCACTTGAAAAGAGGGTTGAACATTTTCTTCTTGTGTGCTGTGATAGAAGTTAAACGATATTTTTCCTTTGAATATTCCTTTTGCTTTTTTCAGAGAAAGGTTTTCTCACAAAACTTTTCGGCATTGCTGCTTTTAAGTTAACTTATTTCCTCTTCCTTTTCTTTAGGCTTATCAGGAGGGCAGACTTCAAAAGCTACTGAAAATGAACGGCTCGGAGGGTCTTCCCGAGTCCTATGACTATGACCTCATCATCGTTGGAGGTGGCTCAGGAGGGCTGGCAGCTGCTAAGGCAAGGCTCCTGTGTGTCATCTGGGTGATGGGTAGGAGTCACGCTCTGGATAGACGTCCGCCGGTTTTCACTGGAATTAGGTTGAGCCACTCTTGTGACATTCTGCACCTTAACTCGGGCAGGACATGTTTACAAAGGGACTATTTTGTAAATCAGTTTTCCAGGTTGAACTGTACCTTCTTTGTGAAAGTACTTCTACATGCCAGTACCGTGCCCCGTATTTTGGGACACATTTTCATTCATTTTAAGTTTGGCTGACTTTTCAAAGATAGTAAAGGTGTGGTATAGAAACAGTTTGAAATTAAATAAATATATTTCTTACTCTTTATAAATATCAATATTAGGTTTTTTTCACTTTGATGATTTTCCTGTTCACAGGCCCTCCTCCCCAGTAGAAAAATGGAGAGCAGTTGGATTCCTTAAACTTAATCATTAAAAACGTTTGCCTCCTGGGGCACCTGGGTGGCTCAGTCGGTTAAGCGTCTGATCTTGAGGTCTGTGAGTTCAAGCCCTGCATCAAGCTCTGTGTTGTCAGCTCAGAGCCTGGAACCTGCTTCAGATTCTGTGTCTCCCTCTCTCTCTCTGCCCCTCCCCCGCTCGCTCGCGCACGCTCTATCTCAAAAATACACATTAAAAAAAATGGAAAATGTTTGCCTCCCTTGTATAAGAAGTGAACTAAGAGAATACCCACTAACTCTGGTCTGGGGGTCATGGGGGAGAGGAAGTATAAATAAGGGAGTTTAAGGAATGAGATTCCTGGTCCTAAATTGAGATACATCTTCCATGTGTGAGGGGCCAAGGGCCCTTGGGACTGTCATCCTTCTCCAACAGGTACTTTTATTTTTTTTTAAGTTTATTCATTTTGAGAGAGAGAGAGAGAGCGAACGAGCATGTGCATGCATGCGTGTGCATGTGGGTGGGGGGTTGCAGAGAGAGAGAGGGAGAGAGAGAATCCCAAGTAGGCTCTGTGCTGACAGCTGTCTTTCTCTCTCTCAAAAATAAACCAACGTTAAAAAAATTTTTTTTAAATAAAAGATGACATGGTTTAAAAGGTGTAGCTTGTGGGTCAGTAAGGGTAGATTCAAATGAAGCTGCCCAAATGAGGAGCAGGCCAGCATCTGGCATGAAGCCATACTTAGCTATAAATAATTCAGTAATAATACTGGATGTATTTTACTCTAGTTCTGGTGAGTTTTATTTTTCTTCTATTAAAAAAAATTTTTTTTAATGTTTATTTTTGAGAGAGAGCGTGATAGAACATGAGTGGAGGAGTGACAGAGAGAGAGAGAGGGAGACACAGAATCCGAAGCAGGCTCCAGGCTCTGAGCTGTCAGCACAGAGCCCGACGTGGGGCTCGAACTCAGGAACTGCGATTGGACACTTAACCGACTGAGCCACCCAGGCGCCCCTCGTTCTGTTGGTTTTAAAGGAAACATAGACTCAATCCTTTCAAATAACCTTTGGAGGTTCTAGTTGCCAATACACAAAACTTATTCTCTGAAAAAGATAAAGGATACTCTGCAAAATGAACTTCTGACTATTGTCATCACTCCCCTAAAATCTATTTGGAAAGCTCATAGATACCATCAGCTTTCTTACTGGCTTTTCATGTGAAATTTTCGGAAATCTGACGATTTTAGAAGAAAAACTTTTCCAATATTCTGCCTAGATACTGAATTAGATAAAACTTAAAATACTTTCAGAAATACTTACAGAATACAGATTGAATCAAGGGTTGTAGACTGTCCTAAATCTTTTTTACTGGCTATTCACCTTCTGCCTGCTTAGAAAAGACCCCAGGTTCTTCAGATTATTGCTTAATATGTTACTGTTTGCATGGAATTATGTAAGAGGATACTGGTGTGTCCGGAAGACAGTTTTACAGCTGTGCTCTGTATGTTCTTTACAACTACCCTGTGACTGTCTCAGTTGCCTAATTTTTATTTTGGAGTCTCACTAACCATCTTGGTGCAGTATCTGAAGTTCCAGGCAGTAATAACTGGTTATGCTATGGGCACTGTAGCTTAATAAGAATAGCTTGGATTTTTAACAGTCCATTTCTCATCTGTCATGGTCACCTTTCGAGTTCATTTTAATACGTTTATTTTCTAGGAGGCAGCCAAATATGACAAGAAGATATTGGTCCTGGATTTTGTCACTCCAACCCCCCGTGGAACTAGATGGGGTAAGCTTTGAAGTATTTTAGAAGTGGATTTGTGGGGCGCCTGGGTGGCGCAGTCGGTTAAGTGTCCGACTTCAGCCAGGTCACGATCTCGCGTCCGTGAGTTAGAGCCCCGCGTCAGGCTCTGGGCTGATGGCTCAGAGCCTGGAGCCTGTTTCCGATTCTGTGTCTCCCTCTCTCTCTGCCCCTCCCCCGTTCATGCTCTGTCTCTCTCTGTCCCAAAAATAAATAAACGTTGAAAAAAAAAAAAATTAAAAAAAAAAAAAAGAAGTGGATTTGTAGGAGCAGGTTTTTCCCTGGCATATGTTTAAATGGCTCCTAAAACCCAATTAAAAATTTAAAAGTTAAATTAAAACAACAAACAAAATATATGCCTCTTTCACTTGTGCTAAGTTAAAATGGAAATGTTAAATGTTGAAAATTTGGAGTTTCTGGCAGTGTCAGGATGATGCAAAATCTTATCCACAGCTGTCATGATGATTTAAAACTAAAGATTTGAGTAATTTGGTAAACTTAGCGATTTAATGACTGAAAGTTGAAACACTTACCTGTGGGTTTCTGTTTTAAAACCAGTTCCTACATTCAATAAGAACTGGAATCAGATATCTCAGTGGAGGCCCATGCTGCTTCCAAATCTTGTTGAATCAGTGTTCTGCATTCATTTATTCCACAGATGTTAATTGAACACTTACTATGAACCAGGGCATTGGAGATGTAGCAGTGGGTGCGGTAGACGTGAAGTTCTTGTCCTTGTGGAGTTTATATGCTAGCGGGGAGACAAGAGATAAGCAAGAACTGTACAAATTATGATGAGTAGTACTAAAAAAATTATATGGTGGGATAGAGAGGAACTGGGTAGAGGAAAGAGTTTAACTTTGAGAAGATTATCAAGGAAGGCCTCTGAAGAGGTGGCCTTTAAATGAGGCCAAAAGAATAAGAATGAACCAGTTATGCCAAAAGCTGAGGAAGAACCTTCCCGGGGACTTTTCTTGGTCTCTGTCACAGAATAGAACATATAAAGGCCCTGAGGCAGGTGGGAGTCCTTCATGGTGGTAGCATGGGTGATACGAGCTGGACGTAAGATTAGAGACGAAGGCAGGTGTCAGGCTGTACAGGTCTCAATAGGCCAAGATGAGGAATTGGACCTAATCGAAGCCTAGTAGGAAGCCTTTGAGAGGGGGATTGATGTGATACATAAATTTTACCAAGATGACTTAGCTGCTCTCATTAGAAGGCAAGAAGCAGGAACTCTTGGATAAGAGAGTGTCTCACTTTCTAATTCATCCATTCAACAAATATTTATTAGGTGTCAGTGTTGTGTTGGACACTATTCTTTTTTTTTTTTAATTTTTGTTTTAACGTTTACTCATTTTGGGAGACAGAAAGAGACAGAACATGAGTGAGGGAGGGGCAGAGAGAGAGGGAGACACAGAATTTGAAGCAGGCTCCAGGCTGTGGGCTGTCAGCTCAGAGCCTGATGCAGGGCTCAAACCCACGAACTGTGAGATCATGACCTGAGCTGAGGTCACATGCTTAACCAGCTGAGCCACTCAGGTGCCCCATTTTTTTTTTTAAGTTCATTTATTTTGAGAGAGAGAGAGAGAGTGAGTGGGGGAGGGACAGAGAGAGAGAGGGAGAGAGAATCCCAAGCAAGCAGGCTTCTCATTGTCAGCACAGAGCCCGATACGGGGCTTGAACCATGAGATCATGACCTGAGCCAAAGTCGAATGCTTAACCTCCTGTGCCACCCAGGTGCCCCAGGCACTATTCTTGTGCTGGGGATAGCCCCTCTGGCCTGGGGAGGTTGCGTTCCATACTGGCAGTCTGGAAGCATTCTCCTCAGTAGGCTTCTGTTTTCTGAGCTGTGACGTCTGCTGCCATCTTGCAATCTCATGCCATTTTGTCTGCCTCCCTGCCTGCCTGTATTTTGTTCTAATGGAGACAGTCTAGCGCCATGTTCTTTGGTCTCAGAGATGCTAAAGCTTGTGTTTGTTTTGGTCATGAATCCTTTTGTGAGAGTCCATGAAAGCTGTAGACCACCATCTTAAAAAAATGCTCACATACACCACATTTTATTTGTAGTTCCAGACCCAACGCAGTCCAACTGTGGCTAGCTTAATAACCCCTTTACCATATAGTTCTGTTCAAAGATTTGGTGGCAAGTATAGGATTGCATGCAAAGTAAAATTTCAATTTCTGGCATCTTTATCAGCAGTCAGTTAATTTTGAATTTTTGAGGGTATGGAAATTGTGGAAATCTCGTTTTTCTTTTGTTTGAGGGTGAGGTCACTCACTGTGTTTGATACATAAGGCTCTCTGAGCTTACAAATGCCTTGAAACTTAGGAATGAATTTGCATAAACAGTATTGGGCTACGTTGGGCAAATAAATTATGATCTTTTGTAGCACATTATAATGATTACTGACCTTTTTCCATCAAGGATCGTGAAGCAGGGTATAAACTTATTTCTTGATGTTGTTGCAGGTCTCGGAGGAACATGCGTGAATGTGGGTTGCATACCTAAAAAACTGATGCACCAAGCGGCTTTGTTAGGACAAGCCGTGCAAGACTCTCGAAACTACGGTTGGAAGATCGAGGAGACAGGTATGGGGGGAGAAGTTGCTTGTGTTTTTGAGGGGGTGCGAGCTGTGGTCTGGGGACGCAGCATCCATTTTTACAAGACTAGAGGATAATCTGGAAGTTTTTATTGTTTATGTTTTTTATGTATAAAATGACTGCAATTACCTTGCGTCACTAGCTGCACAGAACAGATACTGTCCTTAGAGTGTCTTTCTGTAATAGAAAACCAGAATTTTTTCAGGGGTGCCTGGGTGGCTCAGTCGGTTAAGTGTCCGACTTCGGCTCAGGTCATGATCTCACAGTTCGTGAGTTCGAGCCCTGTGTTGGGCTCCGTGCTGACAGCTCATAGCCTGGAGCCTGCTTTGGATTATGTGTCTCTCTCTCTCTCTGCCCTGCTCATGCTCTGTCTCTGTCTCTCAAAAATGAATAAACTTAAAAAAAAAAAACAACAGAATTTTTTCAGGTAAATTCGTTTTGTATTATTCCTATTTTGTTTTATTTTTTATATTTTTTATATTTTTAATTTTTTTTTTTTTTTTTTTTTTTTTTTTTTCAACGTGTATTTACTTTTGGGACAGAGAGAGACAGAGCATGAACGGGGGAGGGGCAGAGAGAGAGGGAGACACAGAATCGGAAACAGGCTCCAGGCTCTGAGCTATCAGCCCAGAGCCTGACGCGGGGCTCGAACTCACGGACCGCGAGATCGTGACCTGGCTGAAGTCGGACGCTTAACCGACTGCGCCACCCAGGCGCCCCTCCTATTTTGTTTTAAACTAATCTCCTACACCCAACATGGGACTTGAACTCACGACCTTGAGATCAGTAGTCATTTGCTCTATCAACTGAGCCAGCCAGATGCCCCTCAAGTCAATTCTTATAATTACATAGAGTTTCATAAGGGAGTGCAAATTTATTTGCTTTCCTTTGAAGTTGTTTTGTTTTTCTCTGTCCAAAGAAATCAGTTTATGAGCGATATTTTTGGGGTGGAGGGACTCTGTTTGTCGAGAAAGCGTTGGTTAGTCTTTGGATAAAATATGTAGAGTACCCTAGCAACCCTAGAGAACTTGAAGAGGAATTTATTGCCTTTAGAAAGTAGGTTGTATTATTTGGTAGAAGAATAAAATGAGGTTGGCACAGCTTCATAGTTAATTAATGACATAGGTCACCGTGTCCTTGAAGAGGGAAACTCTAACCTTATCTAATATTAGTTTCAAGATCTACAGGGTATGGGACATTTGCTAGGGTAAATTATTCTATAACTTTTTCTGAGTTTTAATTAATAGTTTATTAAATATTAAAAAAACAAGGCATAAATACATGCTTTGAAAAATTTTGCTCCTACTCAAATTAGTCATGCTTCTTTTGTTTGATGTGTGTACTTCCTGTTTAAAATCAACAGCACTTTTTTTTTCAAGTCTGGAATCTTAGAAAATCAGTTACTTTAAAAGTTTTCTTACGTTGGGGTCATATCTCTTTCCCAGGTCCTTACAAGGCTGTTCTCTGTCCATGACCTTTGGGGCCTCAGGCAGCCTCATGTCCATTTCTCTTTCCAACAAAAAGCGTAGTTGAGCTGATTCCTTTGACCTGTGGAATATGAATCTAACACATAATCTAGCCGTAGTCCACTGCTATTCCCACCTCTACCCTCCCACCCCCCAAGTTACTATTTACTCCCATGTCTGAATGTCTCCCCACTGAGTCTGCCATTAATACACTCTTTCCTTTTGGGAAGCCTACTTTTGTTTTTCTATTTAAATCAAAAAAATTTTTTTTACAAACCCTTGTGTCGAGGGCTGACGTTCGCTAGATCACAGTGAGGGAGCTGCTCTGCTACATATGATGCCCGGACCCAGAAGCAGGTCGTTTACGAATGGTTTGGCACCAGGTTCCCCACAAACGCGTGTTACGTGACCAGCAAGGGGGACGAGCCTGCTTTTAATGTACCTGGTTCATAAGAGGGTCTCCCTTCAGTTAATTTATTAGACTTCTTAGTAGACATTTTAGAAATTTTAGAAATTCTGCTGATAAAGTCATATAATCTTATTGTCAAGCGTCCACTATTTGCAGGTGAGTCTGTGCTGGGGAAATTCAGATGAATAATACAAATTCTGTTAGCATGCAGATTCTGTTAATCACTCACGCACTAATGTCATCGCTGTACAGACTGAGTACCCTGGGAGCCTAGAGGTAGGATGGGTAATGTGATTGAAGTGGTGTCACGTAGCCTTTCCTTCACCCTAGCCTTCCTGACAACGTTAAAGGTGGGTTATTGTCGTAGGTAGACCTGGGCACAACTTGTGACTTTGCCATTTACTGCCTGTGATGAGGATTGGATACAGTAGGGTGGTAAGATAGCTGCCACTCAGCAAACATTAGTTTCTGTCCTTTCCTCTGGACTTGGTGCTTTTAATTCTTCCATTCAGAGTTTCAATAAATTAGAGTAGACCCTGGCAAGCACTTGGCAAGCACTTGGTTCTTTGCTTACTGGTTTGTAGGGAAACCTTTACAGATACTAAAGGAAGTTGTATATTTGAATGAAGTTAGTTTCCTCTTAAAGAGGACACGTAACAGGAATATTAATCTGAAAAAGTCTAGAATTTGTTGGAAAAAGTAAGTTTGTTCCAAGCAAATTTTGATTTACGCAGCTTTATAATTTCCATGTACTGTTATCTACGTAGTGGATGCTATCTGTCCCTTAAATCTAGGTAAAAACAGTGCCGGGGAGCTATACGACTCAACCACACAAATTTTATTCATTCACACAGGGGTCTAGTACTCAAATTGGTATATTGTACTAATTGATGTTAGCTTTAAACTGTCAACTCTTAAGAAAAATGAAGTCATTGGAACAGAATTCTTAATTTAAAAATGTAGGAAGTATATATAGCGGGTGGGTCTTTAGAATCTTAAAAAGATAAGAGTTAAGTACAGGCCTCCGCTGAATGTGGATTTTTGTTAACAGGGCCAAGTGAGTTCATTCTAATAAATTCAGTAACCAGGTGGATGGTGAAATAGAACTTGGTGAATTGGCGGATCTTTCCAGCAAAAGAATATCTCTGTAGCTGTCATGTAACAATAAGGACTGGCTATGCTTATTTATGTTGAATTTATTTCTAAGTTACATAATAAAGAACTAATAAATGTCTAGCCACTGAAGCAATAAAGAGTCATTAGTAGCATGGTCCAGATCTACGCGTTAAAACCAGTAAAAGCTCCCTGAATTTCATGGGGTTTTAAAAGTTGGACCAGATCAAAGTTGTTTTATTTGTCTCTCTTTAAAGAAATTATTTATTCAGCTATGTTAACAGTGTTACTTCTGTGTTTCTTCCCCCTTTCCAGGTTTTAACATTAGAAATACATACTTTTCTGTTTTTAATGCCTTACTCCTCTTGTATTTGTTAGCAGCAGCAATCCCAACGTGTTTGATGAGAGCTGTGCCCTGTATTTAAATCCCTTTACTCTTGGTGAATGGAAACCTAGCGGTTTGTTTATTCTGTTATCTTCAATTTTCTCATTAAGCCTTGGGACCTCTGAAGCTTCCTGTGGCCTAGCAGAAAGAACCAGAGCTGGGCTTGGTGGGAGAGGCCTTCTGTGCCTGCCAGAGTCTACCACTGAGGCAGCAGTAAATTACCTCCCTCCTTTGAAAATGGTTGTGATGAGGAATATAGTGGATTTAAACAAACGTTACTTTATGTCATTAGATCTTAGAGCGAGAAAGAAACTTGGAGGTGTATTTTTCAAATGGGAACCCCCTAGAGGCTGCTGATCCCTGTTCCCACAGATGAAGTGTGAAGGCTTATTTTACATTTTTTGACTAGAAACCTATCTAATCTCACGTCCTTGACCAAAGAACAGCGCTCTAGTTGTCTGGGAGGGTTGTCTTCTCTGACGCTGCAGACAACTCCAGGCATGGTGGAGGAGGAAAGGGACCTGGACCAGGCAGCATAGCTGAATCTGCCTGGGACAGGGGTAGGGGGAGTAACACATCCAGGACTCAGTGTGATCTGCCCTTTTCCTAAAGCTCTGAACTGAGAACGTACAGAGAAAGCCTCAGGCCTTTAAACAAACAAAGAAACAAACAAAAAACCCGGAGCCCAGTCATGTAAACTGGATGAATTGGTCCTTTCTGGAAGATTTCTTTGCTTTATATATTTTAGATTTATCAATTTGAGTTCCCTGTGCTCAAGAATTAAATCTGCCTTTCAGACATTAAGTATTTGAGGATCCCATTATCATTACAAAGAAAGCAAGATCATTGCAGAGTTACTATTCTGTTCCATTCCTAGTGGAGAAACCGGAAGTGAACCCTATCGTCTTTTTTCTGGTGTTGCTAGGTGGAGGCCAGATGGGCAGGTGGGCAGCGTCCCCCACTCCCGTCACCCCGCACCTAGTCCTCTTAGTACTGCAGTCACAGTGGCTTCTGCAGTCACTGTCCTTTCAAGTTGAATTGATCTCCCAAAGTCTAACATTTTACGGTTCTGTGAAACGAACATCGATGATCTGTTCCCTAGGAGGCCACAAACCAATTTTTGTGCTGTCATTCCCGATTCCAGACGCTGGCCATTGTGTCTCGTAGAGTTGGTTCACCACCTCCTATGTGGTCAAGCTACTTAGCCCGGAATCTAAGATTGAGAGTCCTCATTTCCATGACAGTCTTTCAGTATATGTTGATTCTCTTTTCCTTCCTTCTAAACCACAGCTTTCCTAGAATCTGTCTTCATCCTACCACCAGAGTATATTTTCTATGTATCCTATTTTTTTCCTTGTTATTCATAAGGTATTAATTAGTAAATGATTGCTTTTTATGCATTGAAATTCAGTATATTTGTGCCTGACTCAAACGATTCATTTTATAATAGAATTTAAAAATCGTCCTCTCTTTGGTGAGGGAGGGACTTGGGGGGGGGGGGCAGTGAGACAGACTCTCAAAATTCTCTGTCGATATCAAGGGTCAGCAAACTTGTATTATGAAGGGCCAGACAGTAAATATTTTAGGTTTCATGGGACCTACTGATCTGTCACAACTACTCAGCTCTGTCATCATAGCACAAAAGAAGCCTTAGACAACGTGTAAATAAACGATCATTGGTGTATTTTAGTAAAACTGCTTATAAAAAAGGTGATGGGCTGCATTTGACTGTGGGGCCTTAATTTGCCTTTGTTTACCGGCCTCTGGTTTAGACATTGTTACCAGTTTAGTGACTCCAGACTACATCAAGATCCCTTGGGGATTGTTACAGGGTATAGAATCCTCCAGGCTTCACCATTACCCCGGCAATCAGTATTTACAATCAAAGTAAAATTCCCGTTCATTTCTAAAGAAGTAAAAAGGATTATGCATGGTTATTTTAGTTATTATGTGTGGTTATTTTAAGAATTTCCAGGAAGCCTGACATTATGTAATTGTATGGTAGTTTTCTAAAAAAGGAAAGAATATTTGAGCTTGAAAAGGATGTTTATGTGTTTGAAATGAAGGACCCTGCTGTTTTAGACAAAAAGGTCTGCCCTTTGTAATCCATGCGAACAGTTCCTGAGAAGTGATCTTTGCCAGGCGATTGAAAAGCTAAAAACGGGCGCCTGGGTGGCGCAGTCGGTAAAGCGTCCGACTTCAGCCAGGTCACGATCTTGCGGTCTGTGAGTTCGAGCCCCGCGTCAGGCTCTGGGCTGATGGCCCAGAGCCTGGAGCCTGTTTCCGATTCTGTGTCTCCCTCTCTCTCTGCCCCTCCCCCGTTCATGCTCTGTCTCTCTCTGTCCCCAAAAAAATAAATAAACGTTGAAAAAAAAAAAATTTAAAAAAAAAAAAAGAAAAGCTAAAAACATTTTGTGTTATTTTCTTGTGCAGTTAAACATGACTGGGATAAGATGACAGAAGCTGTACAGAATTACATCGGCTCCCTGAACTGGGGCTACCGGGTCGCTCTGCGGGAGAGAAAAGTGACCTATGAGAATGCATATGGCCAGTTTGTAGGTCCTCATAGGATTAAGGTAATTGTGTGACACCCTGAGGAGCTAATGTTTGTTTGTTTGTCTTGAACTTTTGTGAGGGGTAGGGGAGGAAAAGAGAAAGTGATTGTCTTGATAAAAGTAAAAGCCACTGTGACCCACACTGTCCAGTTTGATGATTTTGCAGACACATCTTCTTATGGGCCTTTTCCGTGTGGTTGTGGCAGTGTAAGAATACTGGGTTTGGGGCCAGATTACCTGGATCTGAGTCTTGGCCCTGCCACTTATTAGCCTTATGATTTTGAATAAGTCCGTTAATTTCTTAGAGCCTTAGTACGTATTACCAAATTTTTATGAGGATCAAATTGGATAATGTGGCGAATGGCCTCTGTTCACTATAACTACAATTTTAATGAACACTAGCTTATTAAAAGTTGGCACTTGGTTTCTTTGTAGGCAACAAATAACAAAGGCAAAGAAAAAATTTATACAGCAGAGAAATTTCTCATTGCTACTGGTGAGAGGCCACGGTATCTGGGCATCCCTGGTGACAAAGAGTTCTGCATCAGCAGGTGAGGGGGCACTGGAGGGAGAAAAGGAGGCACCCGTTGTTGAGTTCTACTTTTCAGTTTTTGTCTTCAAACCCATTTAGTCCATTTCCTAGAACTTCCGAGGGTTTTTTGTTTTTGTTTTTGTTTTTGTTTTTATTTCTGTGTTTCTGCCCAAAGGGACAGGGGCCTGGGAAAAAGAGAAGGGAAAAAATTCTTTTATGCAAGAGAACATTTAAAAAATTCAAAACTATAAACATGGGTCTTTCTTACCACCCACTTAACATCACTGTTAACATACAAATACATACTTATATTGAAACTTCTGTTTGAAATTTATACATGTGTGGGCATGTTTTGTAAACATGTTAACATACTATGGTTGACAAATGTGTCCTCTTGGATGCTTTCTGCTGAGGAGTTTCTGCTCATGTTACACATTATTTCTTCTCAGGCCCTTTTTCGGGGAGGGTATGTGATTTTTTTTCCTTTGCATCTCATACAGGGGCAGCTCAGATGGCGACTGTTGTCTTCTCTGTCTTGGATGGGTTTCCTTCTCATATTTAAAAAAAAATCATTTCCTAAAAATGCTTTTGTGATCCCTCTCACGTCTCGTGTATTCTTTACTTGGCTAAAAGATTTCGTCAGCTTTTACTCTTTATAGTT
Source organism: Leopardus geoffroyi (assembly GCF_018350155.1). Classification (NCBI taxonomy): domain Eukaryota; kingdom Metazoa; phylum Chordata; class Mammalia; order Carnivora; family Felidae; genus Leopardus; species Leopardus geoffroyi. The sequence continues at coordinate 124,895,119 of NC_059341.1, forward strand.
GGTTTTTATATGACAAAACAGTTATGTTGGAAGTTTTCCCCTACTCCTCTCTTGCTGATTCATGTTCTAGATAGATCTTCCACCTCGGAGACTGTGTTTGGCTATGGGCAGCTTGAGCTGCTCGCAGAGCAACTGAGTGGCAAGAAAGGAACTGGGTCTAAGCCCTTGTAAACAGTTTTCATAGATTATGTATGTAGCCAATTGAATGTTTTTAGTTTTTTTTTTTTTTTTTAATTTTTTTTTTTTTTAACGTTTATTTATTTTTGAGACAGAGAGAGACAGAGCATGAACGGGGGAGGGGCAGAGAGAGAGGGAGACACAGAATCGGAAACAGGCTCCAGGCTCCGAGCCATCAGCCCAGAGCCCGACGCGGGGCTCGAACTCACGGACCGTGAGATCGTGACCTGAGTTGAAGTCGGCCGCTTAACCGACTGAGCCACCCAGGCGCCCCGAATGTTTTTAGTTTTTAAAAGTGCATTCTTAAGAAAGCAAAAATATTTATTTTGATTCAGTCATTACTCACATAGGAACATTTTCAATTTCTTTCTTTTCTTCCCCCCCCCCCCACCTTTTTTTTTTTTAATTTCTTTTCAGTGATGATCTTTTCTCCTTACCTTATTGCCCGGGTAAGACCCTGGTGGTTGGAGCATCGTATGTCGCCTTGGAATGTGCTGGATTTCTTGCTGGCATCGGTTTAGATGTCACTGTTATGGTACGATCCATTCTCCTGAGAGGATTTGACCAGGACATGGCCAACAAAATTGGTGAACATATGGAAGAACATGGTGTCAAGTTTATAAAACAGTTCATACCAATAAAAGTAAGTGGAGTTGCTGGTAGGTTTGTTGGTTTCATACTCCTGTTTAGGCAGGAGAGAGAGGGTTGGTTGGGGTAGGTGTTGGAAGCGTTCCTTCTGCGGTCTAAACCATCGGGAGTGCTGCAGTTTCTCAGCTGTGATGTCGGTATATGAACTTGTGCTCACTGCCACCTGAAGAGCTTTGTTCTTCTCTGCAGCTCAGTAATTTCTTTATTCTCATCTCACCCTTCTTACTTTTAGTTCTCTTCTGTTTAATGTTTCCCTTCATACATTCCTTCACTTTATAATCTTTGGTCTGTTATCCTTTGTTTCTTTGTACACACCAGTGATTGAAATAAGAGTTCAAGATTCGGCTGATTTTTAAATGTTCTTCATGAGAAATTTGTCCTTCTGTACCATGTAGTCAACAGATAACACTGTATTATTCTGGCTTCTCTGAAAATGATTATCTAAATTTGTTACATGGGCTTCCTTTTTTTTTTTTTTTCCTGCTTATTTAGTCTCCTTTTGAAAAGGTGGAAAAATATGCCAGGTTACACTGGGAATTGTTAACACCATCACAAATATTTTGATACATAAAAGTGACAAAACCAATCACTTCTCATATCTCTAATAGATGAGTTTCCTTTAGTGCAGGTAAGGATGAGACTGTTGTGTTAAAGTTAAGGAATTTTGGCTGTCATTTGCTCTGTGGGTTAACTTAGGCCCTTTGGGTGACCATGTTAAGAATCGCTTCATGTTGATAAGAGTTCGAGCATTGGGATGAGAATGACCTACTTTCAATACTGTCCTACCATTTTCTTGCTGTATGTCTTTGGGGAAATTATTGAACCTCTCTGAGCTTCAGTTTCTTCCATAAAATTAGGATAATAACAGCAGCTATCTCAGAGTTCTTGTGAAGATTGCATTAGCTGACACTTAGGAAGTAGTTAGAACAGTACCTGGCACAGAGTAAGTCTAATACTGTTGTGAGGGTGAAGCAGCACAGGTCCTGGAAGTTATCGCTACTTGATTCCTGGAGGTGTCTTTTAGGGAGTAGAAGTACATGTGATACATTTGCCTTAGGGCTGTGGTTAGAAAACAGCAGCTGTACATACAAGTTATGTGATGGAAAAGTAACATCTGCTTCTATGATGTCTATTTTTAATTCCAACATGCAGGGCAACATGCAGTGTTACATTAGTTTCAGGTGTACAATACAGTGAGTCAGCACTTTTACCCTTTACTCACTGCTTATGAGAAGTATGTTCTGTGTTTTTGTTTTGTTTTGAGAGACAGAGAGAGAGAGAGAGAGAGTGAGCATGCAAGCAGGGGAGAGGGTCAGAGGGGGAAAGAGAGAATCTTAAGCAGGCCCCGCACTCAGCATGGAACCCAGCTTGGGGCTCCATCCCTTGACCCTGGCATCATGACCTGAGCTGAAATCAAGAGTTGGACTGTTAATCGACTGAGCCACTTAAGTACTCTGAGAAGTGTGATCTTAATCCCCATCACCTATCTCACCCACCCCCCACCCACCTCCCCTCTGGTAACCATCTGTTGGTTTTCTGTAGTTAAGAGTCTGTTTCTTGGTTCATCTGTTTTTGTTTTTGTTTTTTTTTAATTTTTTTTTTTAATGTTTATTTTTGAGAGAGAGAGAGAGACAGAGTATGAGCAGGGCAGGGCAGAGAGAGAGGGAAACACAGAATCTGAAGCAGGCTCCAGGCTCTGAGCTGTCAGCACAGAGCCCGATGCGGGGCTCAAACTCACGGACTGTGAGATCATGACCTGCGCCGAAGTTGGATGCTTAACCGACTGAGCCACCCAGGTGCCCCATGGTTCATCTGTTTTTTTTCTTTTGTTCATTTGTTTTGTTTCTTAAATTCCATATATGAGTGAAATCATGTGGTATTCGTCTTTCTCTGACTGGCTTATTTCGCTTAGCATCCGTGTTGTTGCAAATAGCAAGATTTCATTCTTTTTTATGGCTGAGTAATCATTTTTTATATAAACCACATCTTTATTCATCTACCGATAGACACTTGGGTTGCTTCTGTAATTTGGCTGTTGTAAATGATGCTGCGATAAACGTAGGGGTGCGTATATCCTTTACTGCATCACATATGGTAGTTCTATTTTTTTCTTTAGCTTTTTTTGTTGTTGTTGTTTTAAAGAGCGAGAGAAAGTGCAAACAAAGGAGGGGCAGAGAGAGAGAAAGGGAGAGAATCTTAAGCAGGCTTCACTGGCAGCACAGAGCCCAAGGCGAGGCTTGGTCCCACGACCCTGTGACCATGACCTGAACTGAAATCAAGAGTCGGACGCTTAACTGACTGAGCCACCCAGGTGCCCCGGTAGTTCTGTTTTTAATTTTTTAAGGCTCCTCCAGAATGGCTGCACCAGTTTCTATTCCCACCAATAATGCATGAGGGTTCCTGTTTCCCTACATCCTTGCCAACGCGTGTTTATGTTTTTTGATTTTAGCCATTCTGACAGGTGTAAGATGATGTCTGATTGTGGTTTTGATTTGCATTTCCCTGATGATGAGTGATGTTGACCATCTTTCCCTGTGTCTGTTGGCCATGTGGATGTCTTTGGAGAAATGTCTGTTCATGTTTTCGGTCCATTTTTTTTTTTTTTCAACGTTTATTTATTTTTGGGACAGAGAGAGACAGAGCATGAACGGGGGAGGGGCAGAGAGAGAGGGAGACACAGAATCGGAAACAGGCTCCAGGCTCTGAGCCATCAGCCCAGAGCCCGACGCGGGGCTCGAACTCACGGACCGCGAGATCGTGACCTGGCTGAAGTCAGACGCTTAACCGACTGCGCCACCCAGGCGCCCCTTCTGTCCATTTTTTAATTGGATTTTTTTTTTTTTTGGTATTGAGTTGTATAAATTCTTTATTTTTTTAATAAGTTCAGTATATATTTTGGATACTAACCCTGTATTAGATATGTCATTTGCAAATATCTTCCCCCATTCAGTAGGTTGTCTTTTAGTCTTGTTGATTGTTTTCCTTTGCTGTCCGTGCAAAAGGTTTTTATTTTTTATTTATTTATTTTTTTTACATTTTTTTTCAACATTTATTCATTTTTGAGAGACAGAGTGTGAGTGGGGAAGGGGCAGAGAGAGGGGGAGACACAGAATCCGAAGCAGGCTCCAGGCTCTGAGCTGTCAGCACAGAGCCCGACGCGGGGCTCGAACTCATGGGCTGTGAGATCATGACCTGAGCTGAAGTCGGACGCTCAACCAACTGAGCCACCCAGGTGCCCCCAAAAGGTTTTTATTTTGATAAAGTCCCAATAGTTTATTTTCATTTTTGTTTCCCTTGCTTTAGGAGACATATCTTAGAAAGATATTGCTGTGGCCGATGTCATAGAAAGTACTGCCTGTATTGTCTTCTAGGATTTTTATGGTTTCAGTTCTCTCATTTAGATCCTTAATCCATCTTGAGTTTATTTTTGTGTATAGTATAAGAAAGTGGTTCAGTTTCTTTTCTTTCCTTTTCTTTTTTTTTTTTTTGCACATAGCTGTCCAGTTTTCCCAACATCATTTGTTGAAGAGACTTTTTCCCATTGCATATTCTTGCCTCCTTTGTTGAAGATGAATTGACCATTCCTTTATAATGTCTTAACATTTGGAGAGTTGTGGGCCCTTTTGAGAATCTCATAGACTATCCCCTAGTGAAATAAACCTGTGTCTGTGCACATTAACATTTTACCTGGGTTACCAAGGTGTCTCTGATCTCCTTGGGTCACGGTGAACACATGCTGTGTTATTCAGTGACCTGGTAGAAGCGGCCTTTGGCAGGGAGGAAGGCGAGAGCGCATTGCGTGATGTGCACAGAGATTGTGGGGAATAAAGTCGTTCTAAATGCAGAAATTGTTGTAGACATAGGAAAAGCCTAACTGGAACACAAAAGTGAGTGAGGCAGGAAGGAATTAGAGGTGAGATGAGGCCCTTATCATTTTTAGGTAAATCTGAGCTAATGCAGGTAATCTGACTAATGCAGCTCTTCTCCAAAGATTAGATTATAGCTTAACTACGAAAGACATTTTCAGTATGTTCAGATGGGCTTAACTATGTAAGAAGGAAGGCATTTGAGAAGGGAATTTTTGCTACTTATTAATGGTGAAAGTAAAATGACCCTTGACCATTTTCCCATGCAGAGTGGTTGCATTTAAAAGGTAGAGTAGAAATTGCAGGTGACTTTATGAGTTTCTCCCAGTAAATATTTTACAGGAACCCATGATTTGCTGCCAGTGCAGAGACCAAGGTTAACTGCAGGCTTGCAGAAGCCTCTAGGTGATAAGGGTTTTCATTTGTTGCAACGCAGTCTGAAGGTTATTGTTGACATCCAGGAGTGGTGAGCTGGTATGTTTAATCTCATCTGGCATAGTGCACGTTCCAGGGCTTGCTTGTTCTTCCCTACATCTTGAACAACGAAGACCACCCCTCATCCTTATAAACGTACCTCCTTGCTCACTATGCTTTTTAGAGCTTTCTGGCTGTTTACCTGTATCATGTTTGATCTACTCCAGTGTCTGTTCTTTGTTGACAAAGCTGAACGTCTGTAGCCAGAAGACAATCTCTGAATTTGAGCAGTAGTGGCTGTCCAGGGGATTAAGGGCTCTGGGTGAGTTAAGAGATAGGAGCCTGGGAAAAGCGACGTCATTAGCTGTGTTTTAGGGATCGTAGTGTGCTTTGTCTGGCTTTTTCCTTTCCCGCTTTTTTCTCTTTGAATTTTATTCTGTTTGGGAACTATTGGAAAGAAAGCCCCTCTAGCAAACATTAAGCAGCAAGAAAAAGGGGGATAAAATAGAAAAATCTCTTACTGTCCTAATGATGTTATGGTGAGGGGGGTGGGACATTAAATACCTCTCACGCCAGATTTTGTGTTTTCACTTTGGGTCAGCCTGATAGGAGGGAGTTGATACAGGTCTTTATTGTGGAGTAAAACTTTGTCACTTTTATAGGTTGAAAAAATTGAAGCAGGGACACCAGGCCGACTCAGGGTGGTAGCCCAGTCCACCAGTGGTGGTGAAACCATTGAAGGAGAGTATAATACGGTAAGGAATGGACCCAGGTTAGCCCTTTATTAGAAAGCAAATAATGTGCTTATTGGATATTTGGATATTTGCTGCGTACATGTAATGGCTGCTTTCTGTTTTCAAAACCTGATTATGTTCCTATTCTAAGACATCTATATTGCTTGTGATATTGTAATTTGTTTTGGGATAGGGATGGCTTCAAATTTTCTTCCATGTAACTTAAAAATATCATTTGTCAAATAGCTATAAAAAGACATCCTTTTTAAATGAAGTAGAACTTCTCTGTCCTTCAAAATTTTATCTTCATAGCTCACTACTTTAAAAAAGAAAAACAAAACTTAAGGGGTGCCTGGGTGGCTCAGTCAGTTAAGCTTCCAGCTTCGGCTCAGGTCATGATCTCACCGTTGGTGAGTTCTAGCCCCGCATTGGGCTCTGTGTTGACAACTTAGAGCCTGGAGCCTGCAGCCTGCTTCGGATTCTGTGTCTTCCTCTCTCTCTGCCCCTCCCCTGCTTGCACTCTTTCCCTCTCTCTCAAAAATAAACATTTAGAAAAAAAAAAAAATCTTAAAAAAAAACTTAATTCAGTCATAGGCTATGTTGTCTTTGTCTCTGAACTTCACTAGATTTATAAAGGAATTGCTAACTTTTTTTCTTAATCAATGGATGAGGATTTCTGCTATATCCTGTTCAAGGGATTTTTGTTTGTTTTAATTTGCTTAAACTCTTGCATTTTTTTTAAGTGTATTTATTTTGAGAGAGAAAGAGTGTGTGTGGGGGGGGGGGGGGCAAAGAGAGAGAATCCCAAGCAGGTTCCGCACTGTCCATTGATAGTGCAGAGCCCAGTTCAGGGCTCAGACCCACAAACTGAGATCGTGACCTGAGCTGGAACCAAGAGTCAGACACTTAACTGGCTGAGCCACCTGGGTGCCCCATAAACTCTTACGTTATTTTCTTAATGAAATATTTCTTTACAGGTCTGGAAAGTGAAATCAGAGTAGCTTAATGGTTAAGTAACTTAACGTAAGTCTTTTTAATCGTACTCACCTGGTATATTAATACTTTTTCAGGTATTGCTGGCAATAGGAAGAGACGCTTGCACAAGAAAACTTGGCTTAGAAACCGTGGGGGTAAAGATAAATGACAAGTAAGAAAACAATTTTATTGTGTCTTACTGAATATTATTTCAGTTGTTGATAATACTGATTAATAGTGGAGTTTTAGATTGTTAGAGTTAGTTTTTATCATAGTTGGAGATTTCCCTTTTTAAGCCTAGAGATCTCTTCCTTCAGTGCCACTCACGTTGGTATTTTCTGTTTGTTTTATTTTGTTTTTTCCTTTTCAAAATCTAAGTGGAAGATAGGGCGGCTTGCAGTTTGTTTCTTTAATGTACAGTGTATAGAATAAAAGAGTCTAACCCCCCAGTTAATTGCAGGCATGTACTTTGAGCTTTACTAAATAATACGTAGATCTGAACCATGTTGAGAGCTACTAAGTTTTAGGATGATGAGTGGTCACTGCATTTCTAGTGACAGCTACAAGTATGAAAAACTTACTTGCAAGGGTTGAAGTTAAAAAAATCCTTTGGCCTATAGCAGTAGAGGAGATAACTGAGACTCAGTGGTATCTGCTTATCTGCTGTCTGGGGTATTTCCCAATATCACCTTCCTTACAGCCAAGTAGAAACAAGTGCTGTGAATGGGAACTGCCTTGGAAGCTAAAAAATAAAGGTGGTTTTGTTTTGTTTTGTTTTTGTCCCTTCCAGGAATAACATCTATTCTGGAGAAGAGACTTCCTAATCTTAGTGTGAGGATTTTTGTTTTACTTATTTTTTAACTAGGGTAGACAGACAGAATTGTTGAGGTTACCAGTAAGATTTAGCAGACCAAATATTGCACCAGCATAATAAACACGCTAGCCTATTTCCAGGGGGCCCAAAGCTTAGATTTTATATAATGGAAGCAGCTAACACTTATTCTGCACTTACTGTGAGCCGTGGACCGTTGTGCTGAATATTTTGTTCCTATTTTCATTTAATCCTCACAGCCCCTTAAGGTAGTTGATGGCATCCCTTTTCTTCTTACAGTGTTCTCATTATTATTGTTCGCATTAATAGGTGGGAAAATAAAGCTCAGAGATATTAAATAGCCCTCCCAACATCATAGAGGTGACAACTAACAGACCTATAGTTTAGAATACACATATTCTTAACCACTCTGTTGTAGTTTTCTCCCAGGTTTTCTTACAGTTTTCTTATTCCAGAATTGTCTCTAAGCTTTTAAAATACTCATTTATTTTTATTTTATTTTATGTATGTAGGTATGTATGTATTTTTAAATAATACGTTAGAATGCTGCCCTTTGCTAGAGTCACAATTTTGGCTTCTTTGGGAGAAAGGGGAATTTTTTTGTTCCACTTAATTAATAGGAGTAATTGATGATTTTAACTGAATGAATTTTCAGGACTGGAAAAATACCTGTCACAGATGAAGAGCAGACCAACGTGCCTTATATCTATGCCATCGGCGATATATTGGAGGGGAAGCTCGAGCTCACCCCAGTAGCCATCCAGGCAGGGAGACTGCTGGCTCAGAGGCTCTATGCTGGCTCCAATATCAAGGTGAGCTTGTGGCTGACACCTGTTGATACTGGTTTTAGTAACACCACTAGTTCTCTGTTTAGGGGTAGCTGTGAAGTTTTCCAGGTCTTGAATAATTTAGTTCTCTTGCTGGTGGCATCCTACATGTGCTCTATTAACTGTATTCCAAACAAGACATCGTTAAGACTGCTGTGTCTTTGTGACTTTGTTAGGAAAATTGTCATTCCTGGAATCACACTGGGAAAAAATGAGCTTGACGAATCAAGTTTCAGCACTATTATTGTGTTCCATATTCTCATAATAGTCGGATTTTACCTTAATTTCATTGTTACCAATTTCAGTATAATTTTCTAAATCTTTTTTATGGCACCTATCTAGGCTATACAAGGATTTGGGGATCTAGGTGGTAATCATGTGCAGAGCTGCTTAAACCAGAATTCAGGCTTTATTACCCTGTCCTTTCTAAAAATATGTCTTCTGCTCTTGGAATACTTAATGTGTTATATTAATGTTTTAAAGTGATTTTTTTAGTCATTGTAGGAAATTGAAACTCTTAAGAATGTTTCATGGGACTAGATGTCAAAGAAGGAATAAATATATTCTGATTATTTTTTAAGCTTATTTTTTAGAGCAGTTGCACGTTCACAGCGAAATTGAGATGAAGATCCGAGATTTCCTGTGTTAGTCCCTGCCTTCATATATGCATGGCCTTCCTCATTACCAACATTCCCTCCCTAATTAATTTTTTGAAAGGATTCCAGGAGCATAGATTGTAAATAATTTAGTCGCTACCCATTTTTCTTGCACATAATCATCATGGGTTGATTTATGTTGGTTTCGGGAACAGAAACCTCAAAGAATACAGCTTGTCAAATTTGTGACAAGCATTCCCAGTGCACCTGGGGTTAGTTTGCATAATCGTATAATAAGACCTCATGTTTTGAAATGAACAGGATTGAGGCTAAAAAGAGTTTGAATCCCAGATTGTCTGATCATCCAGGACATATAGCATCTGGTTCATATTACTGTTTGGGGTACATTTAACTGCTTCTTTGAGTGAGTCCTGTTTTGTGTTCATTGTTGCAGTTACTGACCAGTAAACTGAGAAGAGCGTATCTACAGATATAGCTTGAGATGCATTTGATTTGCTCTTGACCCTGTGTCTTTGTGTTTCCCTAAAGTGGAGATATTTTTATATACCAACAATAACCAAAGGGAGCACTTACAAAAATCTACTCCTAAATAAATTTGAAGTTAAAAGTAGCACAAAACTCTTCAAAACCTTTCTTGAATGTTTGCACCTGCTTTGGACATACACAGCCTTCCATGTGTGGGTGTGGTGCTGTATTCTGTCCTCTGCTCGGTAGAGCAGGTGTTTTCTGAGAGGGCCAGGAGCTTTTATCAACGTCAGAATTTAATGTAAGTTAAAATTAAAAGACTCTTTTTTGTTTTTTTCCTTATCTGTAGTCTAATAATAAGACAGATGCCTGACCAAATAGGAAGATCAACAGGTGCTGCTCAGGTCTCTGAGTTTGAAGTCTTACTGGTCTGTTCATCAGTGTAGTAAATAAAGTCGAAATGCCAGCAGGTATCAAGGTTAAATGTATTGGGGGAAATCACATATATTTTTTTAAGCAACCGCCTAATTCCTTTAATTTCGCCCAATGTGTGTGAGAACGTTAGCACATATCAGAGAGGTGAGGGAATCCATGCCTGCCTGTCTCCCGAAGAAGCAGCTGTCTATGGAAAAGTTTAGCTTAACATAAACACCTGGCTGAGTTTAATCCCTTGTGGGATTTTAAGAGAGCCCAGATTGAATTGTGGGTGTTCGTGCCTTCCTCCAAAATTGCTGTCATCTATTCCTCATCGCTTCCCAAGAGAGTTCAGAGGAAAGGAGACAGAGTGTGACATTTGAGTACTTGGGACATGCCTGGTAATGTGCTAAGTGCTTTGTATGCATTGTCTCATTCAGCCTCAGGGCAGCTTTGGAGATTGCTGACACAGTCCAGGGAGATTAGGTAACTGTGCAAAGTCACAAGGCTGGTAGGCAGCCAAAGCATAAATGGAAGTCTCCAGTACTGCTGTCTCTTTTTTTTTTTTTTTTACATTTATTTATTTATTTAAAAAAAAAATTTTTTTTTTAATTTTTAACGTTTATTTATTTTTGAGACAGAGACAAAGCATGAACGGGGGAGGGTCGGAGAGAGGGAGACACAGAATCTGAAACAGGCTCTAGGCTCTGAGCTGTCAGCACAGAGCCCGACGCGGGGCTCGAACTCACGGACTGCGAGATCACACCCTGAGCCGAAGTCGGACGCTTAACTGACTGAGCCACCCAGGCACCCCTACATTTATTTATTTTTTGATAGAGACAGAGCATGAGTTGGTGGGGGGGGGAGCAGAGAGAGAGGGAGACACAGAATCCAAAGCAGGCTCCAGGCTCCAGGCTCCAGGCTAAGCTGTCAGCACAGAGCCCGACACGGGGCTCGAACTCATCAGCTGTGAGATCATGACCTGAGCCGAAGTCGGACGCTTAACCGACTGAGCCACCCAGGCGCCCCTGTAGTACTGCTGTCTTACTCATGATGATTTATTGCCTAAGAAAGAAGATTTGGAAGGTATAGATTATAGAAGAATAGGGGATGGAATAGGAATGATGTTTCCTTTTTTTTTTTTTTTTTTAATTTATTTGTTTTGAGAGATACAGAGCACAAGTGGAGAAGGGGCAGAGAGAGAGGGAGAGAAGGAGAATCCCAAGTAGGCTTTGCTCTGTCAGCCCTGAGCCCGATGCAGGGCAACCCTACGAAGCTGGGAGACCGTGACCTGAGGTGAAACCAAAAGTTGGATGCTTGACCAACTGAGCCACCCAGGCACCCCAGTCTCCAGACTTTTAAAGAATCTACCAATTTGCAAACACCTCTGTAATGTGTAATTTTCCTAAATGAAGTGGAAAATACATCGGGAAAATTTAACTGAACCTTTTTAACACTTAATAATGATTAATGTCATTTTCAAAACTTAAAAATATTTGCCACTAAATACTAAATATTCCATTCTTTAGGGAACATAAATGAAGGAATGAAAAAAAAAGTTTTTATCATTTCAAAAACTGATAGAGAACAGACTATAAAGCTGAGTCAGCCTGTGGATGACAGATATTCCACTAAGCCCTTTTTTTTTAAAAAAAAAAAAAAAAAAAAAGCCCACTGGTAAGATACATGTACAAACTTTAAAGCACAGTGTGATGGGCACTTCAGCAGAGTGAACCGTTATTTTCTCTTGGATCTTTTTAGAATTGCTCTCAAACACTTGAAATTTATAAAGAGTAAACATTAGCATCTTTATTATTAAGGTGCTACTTTATTAGTTAACTCAGTTTTATAGTAAATATAAAATATTTTATGGTCACCTGGCTGACTCATTTGGTAGAGCATGCAACTCTTGATCTCAGAGTCATGAGTTCAAGCCCTGTGTTGGGTGTGGAGACTACTTAAAAGATATGTATAGATATATATATCTATATCTATCTATATCTATCTATCTATCTATCTATCTATATAAAGTATTTTCTGTGGAAACTCTGGAGCAGCTACAGTACACATATCTTCAAAAGTTCATTAAGTTGATTGTTGTGAAAACTGCCAAGTATAAAAGTGTTAGAAACGAGGATATCCAGATAAAAGTGTTAGAAACGAGGATTGCATTTTCCAGGCTAGGCCACAACGGTCATTTAAGTCGATTGGAAACTGCATTTTGGAACCTGGAAGAAACTGGTCTTTTTATGTGAATGCAGATTTCCATCTGATACACCTTTTTCTGCCTGAAGAATTTCCTTTCACAGTTATTTAGTGTGTGTCTGCTCCTAGTGAATTCCTTTTCTCCTCTTTGTTGTTGGTGGTGGTGGTTTTTGTTGTTGTTGTTTATTTTACTTCCATTTGAGGGGGGGAGATATTTTTGCTGAATATTGAGTTCTAGACTTACTGTGTTTCTTTAAATATTTTAACAATTTGCCTACTATTTCTGGTTGCATAGGTTCTGAACAGAAGTATGCTATCATTTTTATCTTTATTCTTCTTTAGATTTTTTTTTGTTATCAGTGATTTTTAGCAATTAACTGCTAAATTATTGTATGTCTTGGCATGCTTTTTCTTATATTTATTTTATTCTGCTTAAGATTTGTCAGGATTCTTGGATTTATCTGTTTGCCTTTGTCATCAAGTTATTTTATTTTTTCCTCTCAGCCTCCAGTTAATGAATGTTGGTTCACTCAGTATTATCCTATGGGTCTCTGATGCTCTTTTCATGTTCTTCCCCCCCACCCCTTTCTGTGCATTATTTTCTTAGAGAGCCTGATCAAGTTCAAGTCTGCTGATTTCTCCACTTCTTAGGCTATTAATTCTGTATTGTGTAATTTGCGCTTCAACTGGGTTTTTTCATCTCTACTAGTTTTATTTAAAATGTTTTCCTTTTCTCTCCTCAGGAAGTTCATGTTTTTCTCAGTTTTCTACATATTTATAGTAGCTCATTTAATGTCCTCTGTTAATTCTGTCATCTATTTTTCAGTGTCTCTTTCTGTTCATTGATGTTTCTTGGTATTGGCTCACATGTTCTTGCTCCTTTGCATGTCTCGTTAATTTGGAAGGATGTGGACATTGTACGTTGAACATTTTATATTGTTGGGTGCCAGGTTTTATTGATTTCCTTTATATGGTGTTCAATTTTGCTCTGGCAGCCTGTTAAGTTACATGGAATTAGTTTTGTCCTTTTGTAACTTGCTTTTAAAAGCTTTTTTAGGGCCTGCCAATAACCACCTTTTATCTAGGGCTGATTTGGTTCCACCACTAAACTGATGCCTTTTGGAGAACTCCACCCCATTCCTCTTAGTTTATGAATTCTTTCTGCTTTGGCTTCAGGGAACCGAAACTATTTCCAGTCCCATAAGGCTCTGGGGGCCTGCTGCTTACTGCTGTCCCGTGGTTCTTTACTCACCCTCGAATCCCTCTTGTGACACATTTACAGATCAGTTCTCAGCCCAAATCTCTGCAGATGTCAAGAGTTCTTTTTGTGCAGCTCTGCCCTCGGGGGCTCCGCCCTGCAGCTTCCAGCCTCTGTGCTCTGTTTGGTTTCCCTCTCGTTGCACCCAGTCCTCAGGAAGTGCTCTGGGCAGTAAACTAGAGAAATCTCCAGGCTCGCCTCATTCGTTTCCCTTCTGTCAGGATCACAGTCCTGCACTGCCTGTCGTCCCGTGTCTGGAAGTGTTTGTCGCCTGCTGTTTGGTGGTCTAGTTGTTGACAGCAGGAAAGTAAATTGGTCCCTGGCATACCATTATGGCTGTACGTGGATGTCTGCCTTCACTTTTGTTTTATTTTTTTTAAGTTTATTTCTATTTGAGAAGGGTGGGGGGACAGAAGATCTGAAGCGGGCTCCTTGCTGATGGCAGAGAGCCTCATGCGGGGCTCGAACTCACGAACCCGAACCATGAGATTATGACCTGAGCCGAAATTGGACACTCAACTGACTGAGCCACCCAGGCGCCCCTACCTTTACTTTTGATTCAGAATTCCAAGGGTTTATGCTCTTTTTAGAGAAAAAGAATTATATTTATTGTTTCTAGAGGGAGACACATTTTAAAGATTTTTACACTGGTGTTTTAAAGAATGAGAATTGAGAATTGAATTTCCAATATTTTAAATGCAGAATGTTACTTATTAGGCTCACCTCTGTGTACAGATGTGACTGGTAGATTTTCACCCACTAGCATTTACAGACGTGTTTGGCACTTACATAATACCTTTTCCACAAGTCACATCTGTATACTGAAGGCTCTGAGAAATCAGTAGTAGCCAAACCTGTTTGCTGGCTTAATCCAGCGCTTCACAGACTTGTTTGACTTCAGAACCCTTTAGTCACCTGCACTATTAACATCATAAAATATGCTCTGGAAACACTGTCGCTAACTTTTTCTGTTTCTGTAGTCTTCATTCCCGCTTCAGTGGCTGCATAATGATACACTGAGAGTATGAACCACTTTCCTGTTTGCCCTTGGGATTTGCTAATCCCAAGAGACAGCCGCTGTTGAGTGCTGCAGAGTGCTCCATTAACGCATGTAGCTTTTTCTAGATGGTAAATTATTGTTATAGAATGCTAAGAGTGGGGTTCTTGGCACAAAGGTAAAGAATGTTTTTATGGCTCTTAATAGGCGTTACCTAATTGATTTCCCAAAAGAAGTCTATTAATTCCTGTCACCAAGATGAGACTCTTAGCGTCGGGTGCACTCGTATTGTTTTTGGCTGCTTGATAAGGGGAGAAGCAGTGCGTCCTCGTTGACATCAGTTGGTTGACGGACGGAGCAGGCGTGACTGGTCTTGCCAGGTTTCACACCTTTCCTGAAATGATCACATGAGTTGATGGTTCTCAGCATAGTAGGTCTGATATTTGGGTTTCTGACTTCCCATACTTTTGGTAGAAATTTATTAGTCTGCTTTCCCCTCCTAAGTTTGAACCTTTTTTGCCATACACCCTTTTTTAGGTTACAATTTTTCCTGTTGTAACTCTTTTCTTCATTTTGAACCAGTGTGACTATGAAAATGTTCCGACAACTGTGTTTACTCCTTTGGAGTATGGTGCTTGTGGTCTTTCTGAGGAGAAGGCTGTGGAGAAATTCGGGGAAGAAAACATTGAGGTAAGTTACACCCTCCTCTGTTAAGCTACTACTACTTTTTATTCAAAATTAAAAGTAATTTCAAGCATACAGAAAGGGTGAAAAGTAGCACAAAGACCTATAATACAGACGTGTGCTGTCAACATTTTGCCCACTTATTTTATATAAACTTTTAGTATTCTTTCTTTATTTCTGTGTGTCTGTGTGTATTATTTTTTCCTCCACGTTTGGTAAGTAAGTTAAATGCCTTTTTACTCCTGAATTCTTCAGTGTGTGCGTTTCCCGGGAACAGGGTATTTTCTTAAGTAACCACTGTATAGTTACCCTTTTTAGGAAGGTTAAGATCTACCTTTCATTTTCCAATTCTGTCAGTTGACCCAGACTGACTACTTTTTTTTTTTTTTTAATTTATTTTTTGGGAGAGAGAGCAGAGGAAGGGGCAGAGAGAGGGAGAGAGAGAATCCCAAGCAGGCTCCACATTCAGTGCAGGGGCCGATGTGGGGCTTGAACCCATGAATTGTGAGGTCGTGACCTGAGCCGAGACCAAGAGTTGGACGCTTAACCGATTGAGCCGCCCAGGTGCCCTTCCTTCTACTTTTTAAAACCACTTTAACTAGTTCTTTTTATTATTAAAACAATATTGCTGGAAATAGGAAAAATACAGGAAAATACAAAGAAGAAAACTAAAAATTAACTATATTTTTACCACTCTAATAACAATAGTTGGGTATTTTTGTATCATTACCTTCTAGTAACTTTGCCACAGTCAAGGAACATGCGCAAGAAATACGCTATTTGTATGTATACAATGCTACCCAAAGGGATTGCTGCTTTAAATCATTTAGGAAAAAAGTTACCAGTAAAACCTTCTAAAAGACCAGATTTGTAAATCAGAGTAAATTTTATGACATAAAAGTCTGGTTTTTTTTTTAATTTTCTTTTTTTTTAACGTTTATTTATTTTTGAGACAGAGAGCCAAAGCATGAACAGGGGTGGGGCAGAGAGAGAGGGAGACACAGAATCTGAAACAGGCTCCAGGCTCTGAGCTGTCAGCACAGAGCCCGATGCGGGGCTCGAACTCACGGACCGTGAGATCGTGACCTGAGCCGAAGTCGGATGCTCAACCGACCAAGCCACCCAGGCGCCCCTTAAAAGTCTGTTTTAAATCTCTTAAATCTTTTTCTTATTATATGCATCAGTAGTAATATCTTGATCTAATTAGTATCACGTTAGTAACATCTGATTGTAAAAATAGTATATCCTCATAGGAAGTTTGAAAAATTAGGAAAATATAAAGAAATTTTAATTCAAGAAGAGATCATTGCTGTTAATATTTTGGCATATTTTCTTCTAGTTTTTCAAAATATTTATGTGTTTATATAGTGTATATATACGTGTGCATGTATAATTGTAGGTACATATGTCTTAATTTTTTTTTTAAGTGTGATTAAGTTATGTGCATTTAATGCTAGGTCATGAGCATTTTTCCCTAAAAACAGCATTTTAAAAAATGACTTCTGCATTTTTGGATGCTATACAATAATTTAAGCCATACTTTTATTACATTGTTTCTAGTTTTTCACTATTACAAATAGAATGATGAACATCTTCATAATTCATTGTCCATTTCTCTAGATTATTTTCTGAGGATAGATTTCTATTGAAAGATACTTAAAATTTGAGGTTCTTAATGTATATTTCATATTTCTTGACAGGCTTTGGCTTTCATTTTATTAGAATTTGCATTTTTTGTTATAAAAGTAATACATTTCAGTTGAAATTTTGAAAATGGAAATAGCAAACAGTTACCTATAGACTAATGTCTGTAACACAGCAGTTGCTAGCAATTTGGGGTAATTTCTTTAATTATCTTTTCCCTGCATAATTGGTGTGATACTATGACACTATATTCAGTTTTGTAACCCACATTAAAAAAAAATTCACATTGCATTACAACCTTGAAGAACACTAGAATAGCTACATAATCAGTAAGTTTTTAAGAGGTAGCCAACCATATATATTTTGAATTGAGGGTAGCAGCTGGAGGAGGAAAACAAATCCCTGTAGTCACCCAGACTTAAGTTTATGGAACATCAATAAAAATATCTGCGTCCCTCCACCTTCTCATCTTCCTCCTTCTCTTCTTCTCTCCTTCCTTTGGTGAATAATGCCAAAGGAGGAAATGTCTTTGGAAGCATTAAGCAAGGAGCTAGATAATTGCTCTAATTGTTCCTGGCACCTTGCTTGTTTCTTGCCCAAAGTTGTCATTTTTTTTTTTTTTTCAACGTTTATTTATTTTTGGGACAGAGAGAGACAGAGCATGAACGGGGGAGGGGCAGAGAGAGAGGGAGACACAGAATCGGAAACAGGCTCCAGGCTCTGAGCCATCAGCCCAGAGCCTGACGTGGGGCTCGAACTCACGGACCGCGAGATCGTGACCTGAGCTGAAGTCGGACGCTTAACCGACTGTGCCACCCAGGCGCCCCCCAAAGTTGTCATTTCTATACAAGATAGTGTTGGGTTTTTTTTTCCTTTTTTTTTTTTTTGATGGAAGACAGCAAGTAATTACCTGGCTTCTTTCTCTCATTTGTCTGCTCTTTGTTGTTATTATTACTTAAGGTTTATTCTTCTCAGGTTGAGATGTAATTAAGGGATGAGCTTATAGCAAAGAGGCTTAACCACAAGTTTAAGGTCATTTACCTTCTACCAAATTCCTGTTTATTCCATGAATTTTATTCTTTAATGAAAGTATCAAAGAGCCTCCAGTGTTTTCAAAGCACACCGGGTGTTTGACAAACATGTTTCTTACGGTAATGGGTCTCAATTGTGTTTGTATCTTTTTAGGTTTACCATAGTTACTTTTGGCCATTGGAATGGACGATTCCATCAAGAGATAACAATAAGTGTTATGCAAAAATAATCTGTAATATCAAAGACAATGTAAGTGAAATCCTCATTTAATCCTTTCTCCAGTAATTTCATTTTGTTTTTACTATGTGGTTCTATTTTGATCCCATGATATACATTGCATTCCTTTCGTACTTTACCTGTTGGTCTCCCCAGCTGAGTGGGCATTATCTGAGGGCAGGGGTCATGGTGATGCGCTTGATCTCCACTCAGTGTCACTGGCACAGGGCTCTGCCCTTGGTAGGCAGGCAGGCAGGCAGAACTTGCGGAGCGAAGACCGCAGAGACGATTTGAGAACTGATGTTTGTGTTTATAAAAGGAAAGCAGTGAAGTCACTGTCTAAAAATGAGAAGATATAAACGGAGTTACACAAGTTTGTATCCTAAGCAGCTGGCACTAATGAGAAAAGTGTAATAGGAAGAGCTCTTAATTGGGTTCTGGTTTCAGATTTTGTTGCCTGCTGCTGCATGTCAACCAGTAGCTGAAGGCCTGTGGCGGACTCCTTGACCTCATAGGGTTTGTTTCCACACCTACACGATTTCAGTCTTTTTTTTTCCTTCTCTTTTCTTTTTTTTTTAAGTTTAATTCTTTTTGAGAGAGAGAGAGTGCGAGCAGGGGGAGGGGCAGAGGAAGGGAGAGAGAGAGAGAGAGAGCGAGCACCCAAGCGGGCCACATGCTGTCAGCACAGGGCCTGATGGGGGACTGGAGCTCCACAAACCACGAGATCATGACCTGAGCTGAAACCAAGAGCCAGACACTCAACCGACTGAGCCACCCAGGCGCCCCGTCAGTCTTTTTTTGACTGCTGTCCCCATTTTATTTTATTTATTAAATATTTATTTACTTAAGTAATCTCTACACCTAACATGGCGCTTGAACTCATGACCCTGAGGTCAAGAGTTGCATGCCCTTCCCACTGAGCCACCCAGGCAACCCCCTCTTTTAAAAAAAATTTTTTTTTAATGTTTATTTATTTTTGAAGGGGAGAGAGACACAGAGTGCGAGTGGGGGAGGGGCAGAGAGAGACGGAGACCAAGAATCCGAAGCAGGCTCCAGGCTCCAAGCTGTCATCACAGAGCTGATGCAAGGCTCGAACTCAGAAACTGCGAGATCATGACCTGAGCCAAAGTTGGCCACTTAATAGACTGAGCCACGCAGGCGCCCCGTCCCCATTTTACATTGTAACTCCTAACACATGTATGTACACATCTTTTGAGAAGCGGTATTTCTAACTTCGTTGGGATCTTACCTTTTAAAAAAAAGTCCTGAGTAAAAATGTAAATGGTGCTAAAGAATCCATAGTTAAAAGCCCAATAAACTCATACTTTTCTTATTTTGAGATTTGAATATAATTAAACCATGTGTCCTGTTTAGAAACTACTACTCCAGACAGTAGTACAGGAAAGCCTGGATCCTTTACAAAAAAGCTCATCCTAGATGCATTTAATAAATGAATGTACTGAGACACAGTTGACGTAAAGAACACTTTTATGCAGTTTTTTTCTTTGCAGACAGAAGTTTTATTAAAAGTATTTGTATGAGCGTATACGTTAGCTATCGTGCTACTGTGGACACAAGGGGAAACTGATGTTCTTGCTGGCAGTCCGATCTCTGCCTCTAGCAAGAGCTGGTTCAGTTGCGTGTAGCAGTCAGTTGAACCTCCACGTTTTCCTTCAAACCAAGCAAATTTGTTTTAATTGTATGTAGTTCTTTGGTGTTTTTTCTTTTTTTTTTAAGTTTATTTATTTTTGACAGAGACAGAGTGCGAGCATGAGCCAGGGAGGTAGAGAGAGAGACAGGGAGACACAGAATCCGAAGCAGGCTCCAGGCTCTGAGCTGTCAGCACAGAGCCTGATGCAGGGCTCGAACCCACGAGCCGTGAGATCGTGACCTGAGCTGAAGTCGGACGCTTAACTGACTGAGCCACCCAGGCGCCCCTGTAGTTCTTTGGCCTTTTTTTTCACCGTTGTGTCATTTGTTCAAGTAACACTTTTTAAATGTGATATAAAGAGTAGTTTTCACTATTGACGAGCCCAATTAATTAAAATAGTCGAGGCCATAAGTAGGGTGGTCTTACTCTCAGCTATTTTCAGTGGCAAAGATAGCATTAGAAAAGATGAATACTTGTCATTGTTCTTTGCTCATGAGCAATCTTTTGTTTTTTTTAAGTGTATTTATTTTGATAGAACATGCGAATGCGTGTGAGTGGGGGAAGGGCAGCAAGAATGGGAGAGAATCCTAAGCAATGCTTCGTGCTGACAGTGTAGGCTCAAAATCATAAACCGTGACGTCATGACCTGAGCCGAAACCAAGAGTTGCTCAACCGACTGAGCCACCCAGGCGCCCTGTCATGAGCAGTCTTTTTTTTTTTTTTTTTTTTTTTTAATTTTTTTTTTCAACATTTTTATTTATTTTTGGGACAGAGAGAGACAGAGCATGAACGGGGGAGGGGCAGAGAGAGAGGGAGACACAGAATCGGAAACAGGCTCCAGGCTCTGAGCCATCAGCCCAGAGCCTGACGCGGGGCTCGAACTCATGGGCCGCGAGATCGTGACCTGGCTGAAGTCGGACGCTCAACCGACTGCGCCACCCAAGCGCCCCTCATGAGCAGTCTTAAACAAAAGCATGCTTCTAGAACTTGACCATGCTTGGGACACATGCTTTATTCGCTTTGAGTCAGTCATTTCACAGTGTCTACATGTGCTTGGTTTTTCCAGTATTTAGTATCTGCTAGGCTTTGCTTCTTTTTGTATGCTATTCTCTTTTTTTTAATATGAAATCTTTAACATTTACAGAAAGATAGGGAAAGTACCTACCACCCAGATTCAGTAATGTTTCCCTCTTGAAAGAGGGAAACCATGACAGGAAATGTTTATTGAGCACTTACTGTGTACCCTGTACTTCTTAGAAATCTACATGGTTTCACTTAATTAATCCTTACACAGTCCTGTGCAGTATGTGTTGTTATTATTCCTGTTTTATTGATGAAGAAACTGAAGCGCATGGAAGTTAAGTAAGTGTGCTCAGGCTACTTGCCTAGTTAATGGCAATGGAACTCAGTCCCAGGCAGTGTTGATCCCATGCTATTAAGCATTATCCTATGCCTGTGTAATCTTTTGTATTCCTTCTCAATCCTGTACTCCTCACTCCTTGCCCCAGAGGCAACACTGTCCTGGAGTGTCTCCCCTGTTCATGGTTTTATGTTTGGTCCCGTTAAATATTATGCATTGTGGTTTAATTAAGAATGGTATCCTCAGCTAAAAAGACAAGCCTGCAACTTTTATATATCTCTTTTCTTGAGATCTACTCATATTATCAGATGCAAATCTAGTTTATTTTCAGTGCAGTGTGTTTTGTGCTTTATCCATACACTAAACCCCTGATTGGCAGGATGAATAATGTGAGAGTCCATCGTGGACTATATTACCATACTTTGGCAACTGTTTTCCAGGCAGCGATTGAACCTTAGATAAGGCTCTGCATCCCACAGCCTGAGTTGCCTCATCTGTGATGAGGAGATTGGACTAGATAATATAGCTCAGTCATGAAAATCTGAACATTGGGATGCATCAGATTTCTCTGCCCTTGGCAGAGGTAGCCAGAGTCTGGGATATAGAGTTTATTCAAAGTAATTTCCATCTAGGTATTTCAGAATTGCCAAACATTTCTCTATTGGTTTCAGAAATGTTTTCAGATTGGAAGCATCTTAAGTCTAACTGTGCTGTCTACCCGCAAAGCCTTAGTTAAAATGATTTTTAAATTTAAATGACTGCTTTTCTTTATTTAATTTTTTTTTAGATTTTATTTATTTATTTATTTTTTAATTTTAAGTAATCCCTACACCCAGCATGGGGCTTGAACTCCCAACCCTAAGATCAAGAGTCCCATGCTCCACTGACTGAGCCAGCCAGGAGCCCCTAAATGGCTGCTTTTAAACGTTCCAGCTATCATAGATAGTCTATCTGGAGCCTTGAGACAACCAAATAAAGGAGATGAGGACACATCTGCCCCTTTGAAAACATTTTCCCGAACATTTTGGTGCTTATGGAGTTGCATATGTGTTGGCTTTTAATGATTTTCCCCCTCATCGCTCGAGGCCGGCTCTTGTCTCTTCCCTCTTGCTTGATGTAACCACCACACTCTGTGGGCCCATGTTGGAGTATCTTCAGCCCAAATCGCTTTTGGCAACTGTAAATATAAGTCTTTGATCATTTCTGAACAGGGTTTTAGAATACACAGGCTTAATACGCTAGTCTGTTAAGGGGGAAAGAATCAGTGTGACCGTCTTCCGTTATTTTATATCTTAGGAACGTGTTGTCGGCTTCCACGTACTGGGTCCAAATGCTGGAGAGGTTACGCAAGGCTTTGCAGCTGCACTCAAGTGTGGACTGACCAAAATGCAGCTGGATAGTACCATCGGGATCCACCCCGTCTGTGCAGAGGTGGGTCACCTGTGCGTCGACAGCTCTGTTTAAAAGTGCCCGTCGCCTGGCTGGCAAGTGGAGGGTGTAGCACTCTGAACTGAAGCTGGGGTCTTTCTGCTACAGTGCAGCTACTTCTGTGCATCCTTACAGTTCAGCTTGTGATTGGGTACCTCAAAAAAGCCTTGTGTCTAGAAACCATTTTTCCTTTTCCAAATATTTTTCGTTCCTGATGGGAACTAGAAAGTGGTAGCATGCTATTAAATGGTAGGAATGATGGTGGGGATTTATTTACAGAGATTCAACCTTTTATCGCGTCTCCTCAGTTATTTTCATGGCTGGCAGCGACTGGTGCCATTCATACCCGGAAAGAGCTTCAGTCCTAGGTGTCCCAGAGCCATCTCGAGGCGAAAGGATGTTGTCTGCCTCTTTAGCTTTTGGTGTCAAAGGATGAGATTTGAAAGTGATGCTTTTATTTATTTTTTTAAAAATTTTTAATGTTTATTATTTCTGAGAGAGCGAGCACAAGCCGGGAGGGGCAGAGAGAAAGGGAGACACAGAGTCCGAAGCAGGCTCCAGGCTCCGAGCTGTCGGCACAGATCCTGACGCAGGGCTCGAACTCATGAACTGTGAGATCATGACCCGAGCCGAAGTCGGACGCTTAATCGACTGAGCCCCCCAGGCGCCCCAAAAGTGATGCTTTTGAAAGATGAAGCAGACAGTAGAACTGGAAGTCGACCGCTCTGGGCCTGTGGGTGTCCGTGTTTCCTCATGCTCGTCTGGGGTCATGCCAGGGTCGAATGGTGTGCTGCTTACTGCCACGTAGGGCTCACGAACCACAAATGTGTCTCCTTTGGAGACTGGTGAAGGTTGGGGGGAGGTAGCTCATATGAGTCCAGCTTAGGATACGGACTTGGAAATTGTAGCCGTTACCTGGCCCCCACCGTCCGTGGTTTCCAGGGCGTACGTGTGCTCACACGCACACAGGTGTGCACGTTCCTGCCTGATGTCGTCCAGGAGCTCGTTAACTGGTTGGTCTCTGTTCTTTTCACCCTTGAACAACTGAAGTCTTTGCTGAGTGTGTGAAATGTCGGCTTTACGACCTGGAAGAGGGTTTTGGTTTCCTTTGGCTTTGCCTTTCCTGTGGTCAGGGGCAGTGTCTTCTCTGTGTTCATATGCACCTGGCTAGGGTGAAAGCACACAGTATGAACAGGTCTAGTGACCAGGGCGTTATTCACAGAAAACTACTCTTTTTGTGAAATAAAACTAAACTTTTAAAAATGTGACCCCAAATTGAAAAGAGTCTAGATTGAAGCTCTTAAAGAATGTACGGTGAGTATGTCTTTCGTTCTGTGTAATGACTAAGGCTGTCTCTGCCTAGGGAGGGAACCAACTAGCTTCATTTTTTTCAAAAACTCTTTTAGTGAGAACATTAGTGTACGAACTCCACTCGTCTAGGGCTTATGTGACGAAGTGCCACACACCGGGTGGCCTACCACAACAGAACTTGATTCTCACTTAGTTCTGGAGGCTGGAGGTCCGAAATCAAACGTCGGCAGGGCCATACTCCCTCCCACGGCCCTCGAGAAGACTCTTGCCTGGCCTCTTCCAGCTCGTGGTGGTCGCTGGCAGTCCTGGGCCTTCCTTGGCTCACTGCTGCATCCCGGCTTCCGTCTTCCTGTGCCTGGCCTCACCTGCTGCATGTCTGTGTCTGGATTCCCCTTATGAGAAGGACATCAGTCATTGGATTAGGGCCCACCCGAATCCAGCCTGACCTTATTCAAATAAGGTCCTGTTAACAGGCACCCGGGGTGAGGGCTTGAGTGTATCTTTCTGGGGGACTTAACCCACAGCAGTGGGTATACTTACAACTTCAGAAGTGAGGCCACCATACTTAAAAACGACAGCAGCCATCTCTGACATGAATGAAGAGACTTCTCAACTTGCGTATGTGAGCATCTAACTTTCTAAACCTGAACTTAGCTGTCGGTGGGCTGGTTAAAAGACCGACTCCCACCGTCCGAACAGGCAGCGGCCAGCGGGGTGGCGTCGGGCGGGTTGACCGCCGGCCGGGCGGGGAGATGCGCCGAAGAGGCAGGGCTTCCCGGAGCCAACCAAAGGCCTCTCCTCCTGGATACACCTGGTACATCCGGGGACCTTTGTGAGTCTCTGCTGCTGTGCATCTCCATCAGTCAGTTCCCGTATGACTGTGAAGCTTGCAGACTGAAAGTTTCACTGCTTTGACGGGGCTTAAAAAAATTTGTTTTTCCAAGCTGGTGGTTGACGAATGAGAGAAAAATTGGGAGCTGTCTCACTCTGTGAACATGTTTGTTGTGCGGTTCTGTGTGTAGCGCTGTGCTGGGCGCTTGGGGATACAGCAGGGATTTAGGATGAGATCAAGAAAGAGCAGGAGGCAGCTGAGTCCAGGGCCAGATGCAGTGGAGCGTGACAGGTCCCGATCCGGGAAATCCAAAGTGGTGTCTGGAGGAGGGAGTTCTCGTCTGAGACAAGTAAAACGTGCTGGTAGAGAGCCAGTCAGAGGGAATAGTAAATACAGGGCCTCTGTGGGAGGGATCGTGTTTCTTCACGCAGCTGGAAGGCCCTCAGCACTGCTGGAGCTTGGAGAGCCCAGAGAGAGGTGAAAAAACTATGCTAGGAAAGGAGGTAGGAAGGTCGGTGGCCTTGTAAACCGAGGCGGGGTGTTTGGGCTTTATCCTGGGGCCTTGGTGTTCAGCCGAGAGAAGGTTGGATGGGGCAGGAGTGCCGTGATCAGACGTGCTGTGAGGAGAAATCTCTGGCCACGCTGTGGCATGGGACCTCGTGGGCCAGAGCAGGCACATGCGGAAGTAAGGATGTGGTGCCGGCCTGAACTGGGGCAGGTGGGGGGGGGGGGGGGGCGGCAGTGGACATCGAGAGGCCCTGGTGGATTTGAGAATTTGAGAGAGAACTAGGAGGTGGGCTTCCCTGAAGTGGGAGGGGGAGGGTGTGGGAGTGAAGTTGGGAGCAGTAGCAGAGAAAGCAGGGTCCGGGGGAGTCATGCTGGCTGTGGCACTGATGTCCTGTGTGTCAGGCACTGTGCTCTCTGCGGAAGTGCTTATGCGAATTCCCCGGGGAGGGGGGGCGCAGGGGGGCAGTAGTATCTCCATTTGACAGATGAGGGAGGACCCTGGGGACAGAGGGGCTGAATAACTTGCCCACGGCTCTCCAGCTTGGAAGTGGCACAACCAGGATTCTAACCCAGGCAGTCTGGCTCCCCAGGCGCCCGCCGCTGTGTGAATGATAACTCCACTCGTAGGCCCCTTGTACGGCATTTGGCACGGAATTTAAAAAGTGGCAACATGAGCGTGGTGGAGACACACACAGCTGGATTGTAGTCTCAGCAAGATCTCCGTGAACCTGGCCACAGCACCCAGCTTTTCAGGCACCTTAGTCTCCATGTTAACTAAAACAGAGGTGACGTCTAAGTCCTAGGGCTGATGAGCAGTGCTGTGCGGAAAGTGTTTGGGAGAGTTCCTGCACCCGGTACTGGTATTGGTGGTATTTCATTATAGAAGATGTGGCTTCAGTCAAGGTGATCGTTACAGTGTTTTCTTTTTAAATGTTTGTTTGTTTATTTTGAGAGAGCGAGCGTGAGAGATCTCATGCACTGTGAGTTCATGACTTGAGCCGGCATCAGGAGTTGGACGCTTCACCGACTGAGCCACCCAGGTGCCCCTACAGTACTTTCTAAGGGGGTTGCAGGGTGTGCTGGGAAGGGATGCATAGTTTGAAAGCGCTCCTCTCTGGGGCGCTTGACTAGCTCGGTCAGAAGAGCATGTGCCTCTTGATCTCGGGGTCGTGAGTTCAAGCCCCACATTGGGGACAGAGATTTCGTAAATGAATAAATAAAAACTTAAAAAGAAAGAAAGAAAAAGCTTCTCTGGTGATTTGTTAAAAAATTTATTTAGGAGCGCCTGCTGCCTCAGTCGGTAGAGCACGCGACTCTTGATCTTGGGGATCGTGAGTTTGAGCCCTACATTAGATGCAGAGATTACTTAAAAATAAAATCTTAAAAAGAAACGTATGTAAACTAAAAACAACAACAAGAACAAAATAATTCATCCATTTCTCCCACCCCCCACACCCGCCTCTTGCAACCATCAATCTGTTTTCTCTGTGAGCTTGTGTTTTATGTTGTTTGTTTTTGTTTTTTGAGAGAGAGTGCACATGAGTGAGGGAGAGAGACAGAGAGAGAAAGAAAAACAGAATCTTAAGCAGGCTCCACGCTGAGTCTGGAGCCCAACACGGGACTTGATCCCATGACCCTGGGATCATGAGCCGAAGTCAAGAGTCAGATGCTCGACTGATTGAGCCACCTAGGCGCCCCTGTTGTTTTGTTTGTTTGTTTGTTTGTTTTCTAAATTCTGCATATAAGAGAGCTGCTATAGTTTGTGTTTTTCTCTGTCTGACTCATCTCACTTAGCATAATGTTCTTGAGGCCATGCATATCGTTGTGTGTAAGTGGCAAGGTTTCATTCTTTTTTATGGCTGGCTAGTGTGTGTGTGTGTGTGTGTGCGTGTGTGTGTATGTAACACACACCACATTTTCTTTATCCATTGATGGACATTTAGGTTGTTTCCATATCTTAGCTATTATGCTGCAGGGAATATGGGGGTGCAGATATCTTTTCAAATTAGTGTTTTTGGGGGGGAATATATACCCAGTAGTGGCATTCCTGAATCACATTCGTAGCTGGCTTTGTTTTTAGTTTTTGAGGAACCTCCGTGTTGTTTTCCACTATCCGTGTTGTTTTCCATAGTGGCTGCAGCTAACTTGTATTCCCCCCAACAGTGCACAAGGGCTCCCTTTTCTCAGCATCCTCACCAACACTTACTCTTTACTTTTTGAGACTAGCCATTCTGACTGGTGTCAGGTGGTATCTCATTGTGGTTTTGGTTTGCATTTCCCTGATGATGAGTGATGTGGAATATCTTTTCGTGGCCATTTGGATGTCTTTGGGAAAATGTCTGTTCAGATCTACCTATTACTTAGTTGGGTTATTGGATTTTTTGCTGCCAAGTTATACATTTTTTTTAATACCCCTCAGTATGAAACCAGATTTTGAAAAACCAAAATGTTCTGACCCTTGACTATGGAAATACTTTTATTTTTTTAATTTTTTTTTTAACTTTTTTTTTTTTTAACGTTTATTTATTTTTGAGACAGAGACAGAGCATGAACGGGGGAAGGTCAGAGAGAGGGAGACACAGAATCTGAAACAGGCTCCAGGCTCTGAGCTGTCAGCACAGAGCCCGACGAGGGGCTCAAACTCACGGACCGCGAGATCATGACCTGAGCCGAAGTGGGCTGCTTAACCGACTGAGCCGCCCAGACGCCCCTGGAAATACTTTTTAAAGCTTCTTGATCGAGGGAAAGTGAAATTTGATTTGTAGGGAATTTTTAGGGACTCTTTTTCTCCGTGTTAAATGGTGAGTCTAGCTTGGGCAGTAATTGGATATGCTACTGGACCCATTGGTTTTTTTCACGTCCAGCCTCATGCTGTAGGGAGGTGGCACACAAAATGCCCCCGGAATGTTTGTTACTAGTCCACATGAGGTATGGATGGAAATGAAAAAGGAAGGGTTAGAAACTTTAAGACCTATTTGACAGTATCCGATCTTGGCTTTTAATTTTACATGCCTTTTAAATTTCATTTTCTAATACATTTTTATTGAATTTCACAAATGTTCGTCCACGGGATGGATTGGAAGTAATTTAAAAACTGGTCTGAGCACTGTTTTCAAGTATTCAGAACCAGCCACAGCTCCCCTGGCTGTGCTGTGCGTTGTTTGCGGAGCAAATTGCTCGAGGGGTCTTCATACCGTTTTGATAAAATAACCTGGGCAACTGAGCGATCTTTGGTTCTGAGGAGTAATTACTTAGAAAAGCCGACAGATTCATCAGTTGAGGAATTGCTATAAAAGGAGGAGAGAGTACTCTTGTTACGACTGAGGACTGTGGTGTCAGTACAGGTGGTGGGGGGGGGGGGGTTGTAACGCTTGGAGCATCAGTAACGCATTAGTGCTATTCAGTGTGAAGGTAGGGTGGTGATAATTTATTCCGGACTTCTGAGCAGCAGTAATTGAATAGGAAACTGATTGCACATCATTTATAGTAGTAATTTCAGCTAACCAAGTTTATCCGTAGGGGAAAAGTAATAGCTCGAGAGGAGAGAACGTTAGAAAAGACCCCTGTGAAATGTTTTTAAGTGAATCTTAGTGCCGAACATCGGAAGTTTTAATTATCAACATAATTGTGGCCTAGAGTGGAGGGTCTTGTGAGGCTGGGAGGTAGTGGCAGACCGGAATTGAGGTACAGCAGCCCTTGACCTTTGTAAGTGCTCTTTGTGTTGGGTTAGAAAAGCATGAAGAGGCAGCCTCCATGCTCATTTTTAAAGTATGTGTTTTATGAAAATTCTTTTTTTTTTGCTTTTATTTTATTTTATTATTTCTTCAACATATGAAATTTATTGTCAAATTGGTTTCCATACAACACCCAGTGCTCATCCCAAAAGGTGCCCTCCTCAATACCCATCACCCTCCCACCCCCCATCAACCCTCAGTTCTCAGTTTTTAAGAGTCTCTTATGCTTTGGCTCTCTTCCACCCTAACCTCTTTTTTTTTTTTTTTCTTTTTTCCTCCCCCTCCCCCATGGGTTCCTGTTAAGTTTCTCAGGATCCACATAAGAGTGAAACCATATGGTATCTGTCTTTCTCTGTATGGCTTATTTCACTTAGCATCACACTCTCCAGTTCCATCCACGTTGCTACAAAAGGCCATATTTCATTTTTTCTCATTGCCACGTAGTATTCCATTGTGTATATAAACCACAATTTCTTTATCCATTCATCAGTTGATGGACATTTAGGCTCTTTCCATAATTTGGCTATTGTTGAGAGTGCTGCTATAAACATTGGGGTACAAGTGCCCCTATGCATCAGTACTCCTGTATCCCTTGGGTAAATTCCTAGCAGTGCTATTGCTGGGTCATAGGGTAGGTCTGTTTTTAATTTTTTGAGGAACTTCCACACGAAAATTCTTAGAACAGCTATGTACAAATAAAATCTTATAAGAAATTGACCTCATTAGTTTTCTCATCTAGACCAATCAGCAGTGGCACATGCTTTACCATAAGCATGTCATTGGTACAAGAAAAATAACTAGGAGCTCTTTTTAAAAAAATCTTGTATTTTTGATGGGTTTAGTTTTTTTTGTTTTAAGTTTATTTTACTTATTTATTTAGAGAGAGCGTGCGAGCAGGGGAGGGGCAGGAGAGAGAGGGAGAGGGAGAATCCCAAGCAGGCCCTGTGCTGTCAATGTGGAGCTCGAACCCATGAACCCCATGAGATCATGACCTGAACCGAAACCAAGACTTGGATTCTTAACGGACTTGAGCCACCCAGGTGCTCCCGATGGGCTTAGTTTTCTATCCAAACCTACCAGTTCTATTTCTAAAATAATTCCTGAGAAGTAAAACTTAAGCTTGTAAAGTTTCAAAGACTTTTACATATCTTTGCTAACAGATGGGTGTCTTATTATTTTTTTTAAATGTGAATCATTCATATTTTCTCCTGGCTCCATTTTTGTAATGTTTTAAAATACTGTCCATCGGGTCTACATTTTTTAAGGTGCTGATGATAAGGTGCTGATGCAGGAAGTACAAAGGCTTTGTCACTGCTTTAAGATTGAAATGGACCAAGGACTTTTCTCAGTAACGTTCCTTCTGTCCATAAAAGTATTTTCTCCTTTTATTCAGAGGTAGTTTTGGTGCTGATTGTTATTGCTTTGACTTGCGTAAGTGAAAGTGGCCTTGATTTCTTGTACTTTTTCCTCTTTGTATTAAAAACCAGGAAAGCGGTTATTTCTCAGGAACCAAAGGGGTGGCTGACCAAAAGGTTTGTCCAGGTGTGCCAACAAGGATGCGGGCACTCTGTGAGTCTTGCATACCCTGGGGACTCACCTAGGCCATGGCCTCCAGTCTTACTAGACGCTTAGTGTGGCTGCAAAAGCTTGGCCTGTATGTAGGGGAGGCTAGAAACATACCAGTGTTTCCCTCTAGCTTGCTTGGTGTGGCCAAAAAGGTTTGGATCGCAATCTTAATTATACTCAGTAGCCAAATATGTTTCTAAATTTGATTAACTGAACACAAAGCCTTTTTATGTTTTCGTGACTGGGCAATATGGATGG
Organism: Leopardus geoffroyi; assembly: GCF_018350155.1. NCBI lineage: Eukaryota > Metazoa > Chordata > Mammalia > Carnivora > Felidae > Leopardus > Leopardus geoffroyi. Next base: position 124,925,771 of record NC_059341.1, read on the forward strand.
ACAGTTTGGGTGACGATTTGGGTCTGTTCCTCACCGGTGCTATGTGGGCATCGTGGATCAGCTGCGACCCCACTCCTATGCCGCTTTGCTCCAGGCCCCACTGATGAAAGCAGCCCCTTCCCGGGGCGTTTCTGGCTAAGTGGCAGAGGGGAAGGACATGTAAAAATGCGTGCCTTGGTGCTCAGGATTTTCAGAAATGACACATCCCACTTCCATACATGTGTCCCCAGTCAAAGCAAGCCCTGGGCCCCTAACATCTAATAGGGCAAGAGTATATAATGTGTGGTCTACACAAAAGGTCTTCACAGGGAGGTGAAGGCACTCTTATGTTTTGGAAACTAGCAAAAGTCTCAGAGGAGTTCAGTCAGAATTGTAAAGACAGGAACTAAGTGTCAGTGTTAACACAAAGATGAGATTTTGACAGGAGTGGAATCAGACCTCATAATTGATTACTTAGCAGCAGCAATGGAGACAGAAGAATTAAGCATTAATTCCGGATGTATGGCCTGGTAATGGCATTCACCAAGGAGCCGGAGTGAGGGTTCAGTCTTGGACATGGTGAGGTTGACGTGCCATCCGGGAAGAGGTGTTCGTTAGGTCTTACTGGCGTGTAGTTGAGGAGGGACACGGTGGCTGGGGAGAGAGTGGATTCGTCTGCCTGAAAGGGGGAGGCGGGCTGAGTGAGATGTGTGATGCGAGGGTGTCTGGGGGGAGCGCTGGGGGTGGATGCCCTGGGTAGCACCTTCTGGCCTCGGTGGCACCATTTGTGCAGCACACTAAGCAGAGCAGGTGGCTGGGCTGCACGGCCCGCCTTCCGGGGGCTCAGCCCATCAGCCCGGGCAGATGAGCATCCCAGCATGCCTGGTGCCGTGGTGGGGGGCGGCCACAAGACAGGGATGTGGGCACGGTCATTCTCACGGGACAGGAAGAGGAAAGAAGGAGTTTTCAAAAGCGAGGTGAGGTCGACGACGAGGGCTGCAGAAGGCTGTGCGCGGGGAAAACCGCAAGGTGCCCTCTGGGTTTGGCGGCCGGTGAGCCCCTGATGAACCACAGGAGAGGTGCTTCGTTGGCCTGGCGGGGATGGAAGCCAGATTTCAGTGAAATGAGGGATAAAAATAGATGATGAGCACTGACAGCTTAAGATTGTGTCTGTAAAGAGGATAAGAGACGGTGGTGGTAGAGGTGATCCTAAGGTTGAGGGAGGATTGTTTTAGGATAAATGCAGTGTGAGCCCTTTTAAATGCTAAGGAGCAAGAACCAATGGAAAAGGCAAGGTGAAGAATCAAAAGGTGTGGGTTCAGGTGATGTGTGAAATGAGAAGGTGAGGGGATGGGATCCAAAGCCCAGCCTGGCAGAAGGAGGAGTTATGGAGGAGGAAGGAGGGGCTCGCCCTGGGTGGCGAGCAGCCGGCAGGTGATGGTGGGAAAATGTGTTATCCCTTTGTTACATTTCCCTGAGCTGGAGGAACTTCCTTTAACATTTTTTGGTATTAGAGGTCTGCTGGTGACAAAGTCTCTTAGCTTTTCTTTGTCTGAAATGTCTTTATTTTGCTTTCTTCATGGAAGGAAGTTCTAGGTTGACAGGGTTTTTTTTTTTGTTTATTTAGCACTTTGAATCTGTGCTTTGTTGTTGTCTTCCTCTAAAGAGTACTGAGTTTTGTTTTTGTTTTTGTTTTTGTTTTTGTTTTTGTGGTAGACCGTTAATGTCCTTGTGCATCATTTGATCCTTTGGAAACTTGTTTTTATGCTTTGTTAGGGTGGTTTAGAGTAGCTTTTATTCTGGCGCTAGTAACGCTTAGCCCTATTTTTATTTTATTTTATTTTATTTTATTTTATTTTATTTTATTTTATTTTATTTTATTTAACGTTTATTTTCTTGAGACAGAGAGAGAGAGAGACAGAGCATGAGTGGGGGAGGGGCAGAGAGCAAGGGAGACACAAAATCACAGAGCCCGACGCGGGGCTCAAACTCACGGACCGTGAGATCATGACCTGAGCCGAAGTCAGACGCCCAACCGACTGAGCCACCCAGGTGCCCCAACCCTGTTTTTAGATGTGGCTTTCTAGGGTCTCTACTGATGGCTCAGAGAAGCCTCTTGACTCTGGTTAGTGAGAACTGAAGCATCTCCTAGCCCTGAGTGGGTTCTGGTGGTGGTCAGCTTCCAGCTCTCTGTCTGGTGTTGTTTCTTCTCTGGCTTCATGGAGCCCTGCCCTCCAGGTGTGCACAGCTTGGTATTCAGCCAGAGATGAGGGGACAGCTCTTCCTCGGGGTGGCTGCCTCTTGGGAATTTGACCCCCAAATCCCAGCCGCCTCTGCCTCCCCAGCCTCCACTCTGTCTCTTCGAGTCGGCCCGGAGATGTCTGTGTTCTCTCTGGGCTCCTTCCTCCTACTGCATGCACCAGGGTCTTGCAGATGCTTCCAAATGGAAAGCCAGGCCTGTTGAAGGCTCCCCTTGTTTGTTTCTCTTTGTTAGGGAATTACAGTCACTGCCTGTTGTCTGGTGTTTTGTCCAGAGAGCTGGTTTGGTACCAATTACTCCATTAGATCAGGAATGAAAATCTGTTTCTAAGTGTATAGAAGTATTAGGTTTCTCAAAGTCTTGACTGTAGGCTTCCTATTTGGTAAAACTACAAGGGAAGCAACTGATGGTAGCTTACCATCCGTAGACTTCCAGACTTTGGATTTGGCCAAGAATTCGCAGTGCATTGCCTGCATTGGCACTCCACAAGAAATTCTACTGTGTGGTGCTTGGGCATACCCGCATTAGAACGAATCAGGCCATTTGGGACTCCTGCTAAAAATAAGATTCCTGGGCCCTACCCTAAATCTGCTATATTAAGATCAGTATAATTTCTATGTGTTTTAATCAATGTGAATAGACTTTGTTCGCCAAAGTATGAGAATCATTGTTTTTGTATAGACCCTCTTGCGCAGTAGCCAGTAAAACAGCTGCCTGACGATGTTAAGGCTCTAAGTCCGTAAGCACTGAGTGTTTGTAAGGATATGACACGAGGTGGTCTCATCAGTCACTGCAGATGAAAGTATCAGTTGGTCAGGCACCCTGGGGATCCAGTCGCCTAGAAGTGACGCATAGCCTCCAACCCATCAATTGCGTGTCTAGCTCTGGGTGCAGGGAGACGACTGGGACATCACGGAGCCTATCGCAAACAGCGTATCAGCAGTAGCAGGGATAGCCAGCTCTAGGAGCCTGGGTGTGTAAGGTGTAATATATTCACTGTTTGATAGTTGAGTTCTGTAGTCTACAGTATGTATCGTATACTAGAGGAACTGAATACTATTCAGTGAAAAATGGAAGAATTAGAGCCATTTGTATCCATATGGGTGAATTACGGAAATACAGTATTTCCGAGGAATACTGGGGCCCAGGACGCAGACGACAGAACAGTGCATCTGTCATCTTGCTATTTAGATGCAAGGTTGTGAAAAACCTACAAAAGGAATACAGGGAATGTGTAGGAATGGTGAGCACTGACTGGGGGAGGGGAGGAAGGAGGCGCTGGCGGGGGCGGGGGGGGGACACACGTGGGGCCCTAACCACATTTGTAATCCCTGAGCTGAGTATATGAACACAGGGGTTTTGTAATAGTACACTTTATACCTTTCTGCACATCCAAAATATTTCACCCTGCAGTTCTTTTAGAGAATTGACGACCAGCCGGGGCATCTCATTTAATTGTTTTAATCACCCTCATGGTAATAAAGTTCTTCATTAGTTATAATCTAAATTTTTTTCTTTCACCTTGGTTTTAAAATGTCTTTCCCCTTTTATCCTCGGGAGAAGTTGTGACATTCCTGGTCATGTCACTCTCCTGTTTTTATTTATTTGAAGTGGTCCCTCAAGTCACTCTTGATAGGAATGGTGCTGTCTGTTCTAACTCCCTGTTAAGTCATCTCTTCAGGTGTCTGAAAATCTCATGCTTTGTCCTCCCCGCAGGTATTCACAACCTTGTCAGTGACCAAGCGCTCTGGGGGAAGCATCCTCCAGGCTGGCTGCTGAGGTTAAGCCCCAGTGCGGATGCTGTTGCCGACACTCCAAGCCACTGCTGTGTTAACTTGCCCGAGTCCAAGGTGCAGATCTTAGGAAGGGTTTTGTGCTTTGGCACCCGCGTGTCCCGCGCTGGTGGCACCCGAGGCCCCCTTGGATCTCTCGGGTAGAAGGTGGTGGATGGAAGGCAGACAGCGTCGCACTGGGGTCACCGTGACGGACTGGAGCTGACACTCGGCAGCGCATCGGAGGGCGCGTCCATGAAGTCACCGGCCCCAAGCCCCCGCGGTGGGCGGTGATGGAACAAGTGCCGAGCAGTTTTAGCACGACCTCTCCGTTCTGGATTTGCTTACTCTCATTGTTCAGCTTTCTCATGTTGATCACTTTCTTCTTTTTTTTTTCCTCCAAGGTGTACGTGATTACTAGAGATGAGAAACGTTAGCAGTCGATTTTTGTCCAAAAGCAAGTCTTGTCTAGAGTGTGCAAGTAAGGTGCCTCGCGCATGAGAGGCCCTCAGAGGCTGCATAGGCTTGTCCCGTGAGAGAGAACGGTCCTGGGAGCCAAGTGTCCTGTTTTATGTGACTCACCTGTTGAGCAGGGTCTCCCCTAATGAGTTCCGGGTCTACCAACGAGTACGTTTATGATTGAATCTGGCCAAATTTGCCCCATGTGCCACATCACCAGTTGTGAGGTGATGGCCCCTTGGCCAGCCCGTCTCAAGTGACGTTCCCCGGCGTGGAACTTGTAGCATGGTTCCTGTCAGTACTCATCATGGAGGTAGAGGTACACCTTAGATGGGGAAAAACAGTAAATGTTTTCCTTTACTTGGTTTATTGTGTGTTGGTCAAAGTGAGCTCTTTTGCAATAAGAAACATTTAATTTGTGTAAAACCTTTTTTTGTTGTTGTTGTTGTAACTTTAGCTTTAAGTTAAACACACAAATATCACGGCCTTACTTTTCACACGTGCTATATGTATCTGTCCCTTCCTAAGAACCACATTCATAGGAAAATAGGTCTTCCCACACTTAGGATTTAACTCTTCTGTGGTGATCGTTTTTTTAAGGAAGGTATTAATATCATAAGTTATTATTTTTGAACACAGGTGGATGTGAAGGATTTTCATTGAAAAACCGAATGGTTTTGACTTTTTCTGTTGAATGGATGACCGTTGCTGGCAGAATGGTGGCAGTTTTTGTGCTCCGTTAGCTTTCCAACTCGTCTTATTACAAAGAGGGATTGACTCTGCAGCTGTAGATTTCTGCGTGAATGTGCTGACTGTTCCAGGATTACGTGGAGGCCACCTTGTCTTTCTCTGAGTTGGCTTTTAAACGTGTGCTGTGGCCACCGGGCCTCCCGTCCGCAGGCCCTCCAGCCCCTCTGTCAGCTCTCCCCTCTGCATGTATTCCAGCGGCAACCCCGAATGCTTGGTTCAAAGTACATTTCTTGGTCACCTCAGGGACCTTCTGCGCCTGCCTGGCTCTTAGCAGAGCGCCTGCGCCTGCCCCCCCCCAGGGCGCTGCCTCCCGCCCTTACCCCTGCAGTGCTGTGAAGAAGGTGGGAAGGGACAAAGAGGGGAGTTGAGGCAGTTGACTGTGTTCGGTTTTATTTATTTTTTTTAACCATTTTTTTTTTTCCTCCAAGCCTGCCAGTCTCTGAAGTTAGAACAATAGGCAGTATGATTTTCGTGCCTAATCATGTTGTGATTCTCTCTTCTTAGTGGGATGGAATGTTCTGTCCCCCCAAGAAGGGTTACACTTTATATATAGATTTGTCTTGTTTAGATTCTATAATTGCCCACTGTACTGAGATTCCTATTAAATTCCATGTATTTTTGTTATGTATCTTCTGGGAAAAACAGACAATGTGAAACATTAAAAGGTATTAATATCCACCCCGTGTGCCTTCTTATTGAATGGTGGTGTCGGGATTCTTTGCCGGATGGAGTTCAGGTTCTGCGTCGATGATGACGAGAACTAGCTGCTGAGGTTTACGTGGTAGTGCTCTTGGCTCTTCCGATTCCATCCTCCAGCTGACTTGAGGTCGTGACCTTTAGAGCGGCACCAGCCCCCCACCCCGCCGCCCCCAACCACACTCAGGTGCACTCTCTCTCGGTCCCAGCACTTCACACGTCCGCAGCTACGTACCCCTGTTACCTCCCCACACGGCCGCGCGCGGGTCTGTCATCCTTCCTCTCCGGACCGAGCCGTCCTTGGGTACGGATCCACTGGTTATGACCATTCCGGCTTCTGGCCGTATCTGGCACACGGTAGGTGTTCAGGGCTCAGTTGATTCACTCACATGCACCTGATTTTCTTATGCCTCAGTTGTTAAGCAGAAATGTCTATTTTGTGTTAACCCGGACCGAAACCTTTCCAAAACGTCTGTTCCCTCCCGGGCGATTGCCGAGGGCTGACAGCATCAGCCCGGTGCGTGTTTGCCGCAGCACGTGCCAGGCCCTGTGTCCTGACCCACTCTGGCTGTCCTCATCCTTCGTCCTCCGACAGCTCTGCCAGGAAGTACTCCCGGACCCACCCATTTACAGATGGAGAAACAGCCCCCGGTAGGAATCCTCGCTCAGGATTACACTGGCTGCTTAGTGACGCAGCAAGTGTTCGGACCCAGAGCTAGGTCTGTGACGTCACAGGCCCAGCCTCTTCGCCGCCTTTCCATACTGCTTCCCCTCCATCTGTGACACCTGCGAGCTCTCGGGGCTGCGGAGTCCGTTCCCGGGGCCCCTCTCTTCTCGCACGCCGTTGCACAGTGTTGTCGGCACAGTTAATACATACTCAGGTGTGTTAGCGCTTTTCCTGACTGGTCTCTACACTGCCAGTTTATTTCCACTCTTTGTAGAGCCAGGATTTCATTGCTCAGACTTCCCTTGCCCCAAGCCCTCAGGGTCTGTCGGGGGCCTCTAAATAGGCACATAGTCCCGTGGCGGACACTGGGGCTGTCACCTGCACCTGTGACCTCTGCTTTCCCTTGCCCCTTCTGGTCACACCTGCTCTGTGCTCCACATACTCTCGACTCCTGACCTCCCTGCTCTGGACCGCCTCCATCGAGGATTCCCTACATGCATTCGGCGGTACTCTGTGTTCTCTCAAGAGCACTTTGAATTACTCTGCGTGGAGACTGGCGTATGTATCTTGTCTGTCTCTGGCTCTAGATAATCAGGGTTCTTCCCCTCTGTCGGCCCCCCACCCCGCCCCCCAGCTTCTAGCACAAGGCCTTCAAGAGGCCTGGCTCAGGACCTATCGGGACAAGGCCACTTTAGGGAGCCTGTTAATCTCTCCTCTTCCCTCAGGAACCTTTGATTCTCATGTTAATGAGAGCTGAAGAGGCGGAACGTGAAACCGTCCACCTCAGCAAGAAGGAGAAAGGCAAATTAAACTGCTTTGAGAAACCATTGCATTCCACCTACACCGCACATTTTGAGTCTGACGGCATCGGATGTTGGCAAAGGTGTGGAGCGAATCGAGCGCTTACTTACTGCTGGCAGGAGTGTAAATGAACCGGTACAGTCCCTTTGGAAGACAGTTTGACGTTGGTACGAGGTGAAGGCTGCACAGCCTGGTGCCCGGCTCTTCCACGCTCAGATACACAGCCAGCACAGTAGGCGCATACGGGGATCCGTGGCACTGTGAGGAACAGCAAAAAGCAAAACCTGGGGGCGCCTGGGTGGCGCAGTCGGTTAAGCGTCCGACTTTAGCCAGGTCACGATCTCGCGGTCCGTGAGTTCGAGCCCCACGTCGGGCTCTGGGCTGATGGCTCAGAGCCTGGAGCCTGTTTCCGATTCTGTGTCTCCCTCTCTCTCTGCCCCTCCCCCGTTCATGCTCTGTCTCTCTCTGTCCCAAAAATAAATAAACGTTGAAAAAAAAAAATTAAAAAAAAAAAAAAAAAAAAAGCAAAACCTGGAAGCAGCCCCAGTAGCCATCAGTTGAGGATGGACACACGAATTCACGCAAGAAGACTGGAGCAGCCGTGGCAAGATCTAGAACACGAGGGATCGGTCTAAAGCAGTGCTGAGTGAGAAAGTCACAGAGGAATACGTGCAGTGTGACTCCATTGCGTAAACAAACAGGCAGAACTAGGCAGTGTGTGTGTGTGTGTGTGTGTGTGTGAGAGAGAGAGAGAGAGAGAAAATTGGCATAGAACCGTAAGGGAAAGCAAGAGAATGACAGTTGAAAATGAAGGATCCAGAGTGTAAGCTGCTCGTTACCAACTTAGAGTGGAGGATGGGGTCACTAAGCGGCCGCTAGGAACCAAAGGTCCCTTTCCTAACCCCGCTGGAGCACTTCTGCATCTGTTGTGTCATTTTTTATGGTTTTTAGGGATGTTGCTTTGTGTCTACTCAGCACTTCTTTCAAGCGGCTTTAAAAGGGGACGGGGCAGCTCGCAAGGTTAGCCGACTGGGAGGGAGCCGGCACCGTCTCCGAGGAGGTTTTGCACGCAGGGCTAGGAGACCAGGCTCTGAGGAGAGAGAACCCAGACGTACGTCCTCCTCTTGTGTTTCTCAGATGCCGTGTTGTTGTTTTTTTTTTGTTTTTTTTGTTTTTTTACAAATTGAGGGTCTGTGGCGACCCTTCATAATATTGGTGCCGTTTTCCCAACAGCATCTGCTCACTTTGTGTCCCATTTTGGTAATTCCGGCAATATTTCCAACTTTCTCATTTTTCTGTTTGTGACAGCAATCTGTCATCTGATGTGACGACTGTAATTAGGGGCCACCACGAACTGCTCCCGTACAAGGCCGTGAACTTAATCTAGAAATGTGGTGCGTGTTCTGACTGCTCCACCAACTGGCCATTCCCCTGTCTCTCTCCCTCCTCTTCTGTGAGACACAGAAATATTGAAATGAGGCCAATTAATAACCCCACAGCGACCTCTGCATGTTCAAGTGGAAGGGAGAGTCTGTCACTTTAAATCAAAAACTAGAAATGAGTCTGCCTAGTGAGGAAGGCATGGCAAAAACCAAGACGGGCCCAAAACAGAGCCTCTTGATCCAGTTAGCCAAGCTGTGAACACGACGAGTTCGTGAAGGCAAGAAAAGTGCCACTCCGGGGAACACGTGAGTGATGAGAAGGCAAAACAGCCTTCTTGCTGATACGGGGAAAGTGTGAGCGGTCTGGATGGAAGAACAGAGCGGTCACAACATCCCCCTTAGGCTGAAACCTAACCCAGCGCAGGGCCCCGAGTCTCTCCCGTCCCGTGAAGGCTGAGAGAGGTGAGAAAGCTGCAGAAGAAAGGTCGGCTCATGAGGTCTATAGGAAGCAGCCGTCCCTATCACATAGAAACAAGGAAAGTGGTTTCTTGAGCTGGAATCTACTCCTGGTGGAGATGCTGTGCAAGTGTTCAAGTGTCAAAGGACTTAGAATTTCACATACACTTAGTTAGTAATACAGTGGCCGAGTCTGAGAGAATGGGAATGGGCTCCCCCAATTTTGGAAGAAGTTCTGCTGTGGGTAAAATGCTGTCAGACAAGCATCGCATGCTACAGAGAAGTCGTTTGTGAAGGTAAGAGTCGGTCAACACAACAGACTTCACTGTTGTCTTATTTTAAGAAACTGCCACAGTCACCCCAGCCCCCCACAGCCAGCGCCCGGAGCAGTCAGCAGCCGTCAACATCGAGGCAAGACCCCCACCAGCAAAAAGATGACGACTCACAGAAAGCTCAGATGATGGCCGTTTTATTTTATATTCTTTTAATTTTTAAAAATGTTTTTATTTATTTTTTAAAAATGTTTTTATTTTTGAGAGAGAGAGCGCACAAGCAGGGGAGGGGCAGAGAGAGAGGGAGACACAGAATGCGAAGCAGGCTCCAGGCCCTGAGCTGTCAGCACAGAGCCCGACGCGGGGCTCGAACTCACGAACCATGAGATCATGACCTGAGCCACCCAGGAGCCCCAATGGCTATTTTATTTTATTAATAAAGTGTTTTTAAATTTAGTTATGTACTTTTTTCCCCTGACATAATGCTACTGCACACAAGAAGCTATAGTTTAGCATGAGCATAACTAATGTACCAAGAAACCAAAATACGTATTGACTCCCTTTATTCTCACAGTGTATCACTGGAACTGGACCGGCAGTGTCTCTGAGGTGTGCCCAAATGGCAGAAGGCCTTTCCTGACCTTCACTCACCATGATTGCATCCTTGATCTGAGATCCAGGAGACGGCTGAACATAAACTTGAGTTTTGGGGTCATTTGTGGCACAGCAGTAGACGATGGGAGCCGAAGAGCGAGGTCAGAGAACAGGCAGGCCAGGTCTCTTCCCTAAACCCACTTTAAATCAGAGCACTCAACTTTAAACATTTCATAAGATTTTATGTAGAAAAAGAAAAGAGCTTTTGTTTTGTTTTTTTCTTCGAGTTTGTGAATTTGAAATTCCACTGCAAGAAAGCAGGATTTTACTGCAGGATGTTTCCTGCTAATGCCCTATAGCTCTGACACCATCCACTGCCCTCTGGGCACTCCTGGGGGGGTCTCACAAGGAGCCGAGCAGAGCAGGGATGGGGCGCTTCTGGATCTTCTGGCCGTCTGCGAGTGCCCGCCCCCCACCCCATGACCAGCCTTATGACAGTCGTTTGTCCGTCAGGTACTATTTCATAGTATAGAGATTGGAAAGGGAGGTCAGCTCCTCTCAGTCCAGTTACAGGTGCAGAAACAGAGCCAGATGTGAAGCTGCCTCCTCGACATCAAGGTCAGGGGTGAACAGGTGTAAACGGAGCCGCGACCAGAAGCCATCCTGGCTTGTACCTATGTGCCTTTGCACAGCACAATACCGCTTGGTTCCTGCCACCATCTCCTTTGTAGATTGTCCCACATGCTTAAAAACACCAGCCACGCAAGCACACTCTCGACTGCCATGAAAATGAAGGGCAGGAAAGCACGTGCTGACTCTGAAAAAGCCGATAGATAAGCAGGTCCTTGGTCCTGCGGTCGGCACACAGTAGGTGTGCGGGAGTGCATGGCGACTGGCCGGCGGTGAGGCGTGGGGAGCCCGTGGGGTTGGCTGCCCCTCAGGGATGATGGGGATTCCTTCTTGTATGTCAGGGAAATGCGGTGGGGCCTGCCCAATAACTGCAAAAGCAAACACCCTGGGTGAGTGTTTGCTAAATGAATGAAGAGACAGGAGACCAGATTATGGATCGCTCCGTCCATCCGAGGCACAGTGGTTACGAGGTGGATAAACACTATGATGGTTAGTTTATGTGTCATCTTGACTGGATTAGGGGATACCCAGATATCTGGCTAAACACTACCTCTGGGCCTGTGTGCGTGAGGGTGTTTCTGAAGGAAATTAGCATCGAATCAGTGGGCCAAGTAAAGACGTTTGCTCTCCCCAGTGTGGGTGGGCACCATCCAATCCATTGAGGGCCTTAATAGAAGAAAGAATTTGGCTTGTCCTACCTGATTGCTTGAGCTGGGATATTTATCTACCCTTGGTGCTCCTGGATCTCAGACCCTTGGACTCAGACTGAGTCTGAGCTGGGCGCCACTGGCTTTCCTGGACCTCTCCAGCTTGCAGACGGCAGATCGTGGGACTTCTCAGCCTCTGTAATTGCATGAATCAATTTCTTATAATAAATCTTTTCCTATACATATATCCTATTGGCCTAGTTTCTCTAGAGAACTCTAAAACTCTGAAGGTGTGTGTGGTCAGGTAGAGCAGGTGAATGCACATAGTTACGCCTTCATTTCTTTTTAAAAAAATGCTATGAATGGGGCGCCTGGGTGGCTTATTCAGTTAAGCATCCGACTCTTGGTTTCAGCTCAGGTCATGATCTCAGTTCTGTGGGTTCGAGCCCCGCATCAGGCACTGTCCTGGCAGCGTGGAGCCAGCTTGGGACTCTCTCTCCCCTCTTTCTCTGTCTCTCCCCAGCTCGTGCTGTCTCACTCTCTCTCAAAATAAATAAACTTTAAAAAATTCTTTAAAACAAAACGCTATGCAGCGCGCCTGAGTGGCTCAGTTGTTAAGCATCTGACTTTGGCTAAAGCCAGGATCTCATGGTTCGTGAGTTTGAGTACCACATTGGGTGAGCTTGAGCCCTGCTTCTCTCTCTCCCTTTCTCTCCTTCTCTCTGCCCCTCGCTCGCACACGCTCTCTCTTTTAAAAAAATGCTATGCAGGCAGGAGAATTCAGCAGTGAACAAAAACATCAATAATTCTTCACACCATAGTGGAGGGAAACAGACAAAAATAACAAGTCAAATGTATGGAATGTGAGCTGGTGTTAAATGCCATGGAGAAAAATCTAAGCAGGGAAAGAGGGGTGTGGATCCCGGGGAAACAGAAAACGGAAGATGGGAAGGCAGAGAGGGGAGTTGTAAGTAGCCTGTGGAAGATTCCAAGCGCTGGCCAGCGCTTTGGGACGCGTTCTGGGGCCGGAGCCGGGATGGGGGTGAGGTGAGTGAGGCCTGCTCACTGAAGGCCTCCTATGAGCGGGATCAGCCCTTGCACAGCTCTGGGAATTGAGTCCTGCCCTCTGGGCTCCACATGCTTCTCACCCTGGTCCCGAGCACCTGATGGGCAGTCGGCTTTGGGCCGGTTGACATCCTGCCCCAGCCCTGACCAAGGCAGCACGGTTAGAATCTCAGCTGTGCCAACCGCTGGGCCAGGTTATCTGCGCTCAGCCTCACTCAGTTCCCTCCTCGGTAAAATGGGGCTGTTAACTTGTACCTTCTGAGGATATCTGCGAGCGTTTAAGAAGTTGAAAAACATAAAGCACTTAGAATATAACCTTACTGTGTGGAGAGCAGGCATATGGCAACATTGACTGTTGTTATTACATGATTCGGTCGGAGTGAAGAGTGGAAAAGAGGTCGGAGAAACAGATGCGTAGGCAGCTCCAAGTCAGAGCAAGAGACGGAGGGAGCCTGGAAAGGGCAGTTGCCGTGGAGAAGGTGGGGTGGTAGGTATGGAGAGAAGAGCAGTAAGCCCGATTGTGACACGGCCGTGTGTCATTCCACAGTTACGTATGAATTCCCTACCGTGTGTTCGGAATTGTGCTCAGAACTGGCTTGATGGGAAAGCCAGGGTAAGTTCAGTCTCCCCAGACAGACTCCGGGGAACACAGGAGACGGGCACGCGGCGGCCTCAGCTCAGTCCCCAGCTTCCAGCGGCACTTCGACAAAACAAGCCTAAAGCAGCTCATCCGTTGGCCTGGAAGGACTCACAGGTGACTTAGGGGCTGTAGGTCTAGCGATGGGATTTGGGCTGTGTCCCCAGCAGCGCTCAGGGCTTTAGACCTTTTAAAAAATGCTTCAAAACATGAAGGAAAAAAGTTAACACAGGAAAACTGCAATGGCGAAATCTTTTATTTATTTATATTTTTAAAAAATAAATTTTAGTGTTGGGGTGCCTGGGTGTCTCAGTCGTTTGGGCGGCCGACTACAGCTCAGGTCATGATCTCTCAGTCTGTAAGTTTGAGCCCCGCATCAGGCTCTGTGCCGACAGTTCAGAGCCTGGAGCCTGCTTCCGAATCTGTGTCTCCCTCTCTCTCTGCCCCTTCCCTGCTTGCTCTCTGTCTCTGTCTCTCTCTCAAAAATGATAAAAACATTAAAAAAAAATTTTAGTGTTTATTTTTGAGAGAGAGCGAGAGAGAGAGAGTGCGAGCAGGGGAGGGGCAGAGAGAGGGAGGGAGACACAGAATCGGAAGCAGGCTCCAGGCTCTGAGCTGTCAGCACAGAGCCCAACACGGGGCTTGAACTCACGAGCCATGAGATCATGACCTGAGCTGAAGTAGGATGCTTAACCAACTGAGCCACCCAGGAGCCCCTCAATGGAGAAATCTTTAAATGTCTACCTAACATGATCTCAACTAATCAAACGCAATTGAATCTGGCTCCCATATACTTGTAAACATTATAGTTCATATGTCTGGGATGATGTGGGGGGCAACGTGCTAATACAAGTGTGTAGGAGAACAAAGACCTCAAAATGGCCCCAGAGGAGATGCTCAAAAGAGACATTATTGATGGAAACTTCAGGCAAGGAGAACAAAAGCACTGCACATGCAAGGCACTTTACATGCAGCGGTTTGATGAACCCTTGTAAGAACCCTCGGAACTGTTGTACCCATTTTTCGGGTGAGAAAGATGCGGCTCAGAGTCAAGCATCCATTCATCAGTCCAAACTCACGGGGATGTGAAGTAGCACAAAGAGAAAGTGTGCCCCCTGGTGTTCATCTGTGTGAACAGCAGGCTGCCGCTTCCGCCTCCCACTTGTAATCCATTACTTTTGTTGGAACACAAACTATTCAGCTGAGTGAATAAGCCCGCTGAGCTAAAAAAGTTACAGGACTTGCACATCAAGAGGGCAGGACATACAGCTGGGCAGACAATGCTGGGAAAACTCCATCAGTACTTGTGTGACTGTCAAACAGGATCCGTGTCTAACACCCTGTAACAAAGGTAGCCTCGAAACAGACCTAAATGCACAAACATCAAGTGTGTACGGTAGTATAGGAAAATACGTCGGTGACCCGGAGGTGGGGACGGACTGCTAAACAGTGGTCTGAAAGCATGGACCGTGAGGCAAAAACATCGAATGGACCGACAGTGTCACGGGTTCTGACCCAACAGACCGCCATGGACAAGAGGGAATAAAGACGCACCCAAACTGGGAAAAGACAATCTCAGCGTCTAACACTGACAAGGGACTTGGAGCCAGATGACTCCAAGGAATCCTGCCCAGTCCTCAAGAAGACAGGGCCCCCGGAAGAAAATGGGCAGAGGACGCTGAGTTGGCTGTTCTTGAAGAGGACAGATGTGCAGGCTCACGAGTGACTAAGAGGTGAATGGAAATGAAGGGAGGTCACATTATCCTCGTAAGATCTGCCGACACCAGAGGCTGACGAAGGCCAAGCGAGGGGACTTTTGGGCTGCGCCGATGTGTGTACCCCACGACCCGGCCGTCCTGCCCCCCCGGGGCACCGGCCCCAGAGAGCTCATACGTGTGCGTAAGGGAGCGTGCCTGCCGCTGTCTACTGGAGCGTCATTCGGGGCATCGGGAAGCTGGGCCCGGTCCCGATGTCTCTCACTGGGGGACGGCTGGGTGGGCTGCGGTGGGCGCAGGACAGGGCAGCAGTGTTCCAGATGTGCCGCGACATGGGTCAGAGCAGGAGTGAGTCTGTTTTCAGCATGTGAGGTCCACAGAAGCAAAGGGGCAGTGCTGGGATTCAAGGCCAGGACGGCGACTCTGTCTCTTTCTACCCCAGCCCTGCTGCTTCCTGCACACACAGCAGCCTCCAAATGTCCAGGGGAGTCTGTCGGTTGGGTAGGGAGGGTGGGAGAGGGCTGTCACCTGAAAATAACCTCTGAGGGACTGTGAGCCCCGCCCCCGTGGAGTGGGGCTTCGAGCCCTTGGTGCCGCTCAAGGGTGTAGGGGTGACTCTAAGGTAAGGAGAGCGCTGGGCCAGCAGGAGGGAGACCCAGAAGGAGAGGCCTGTCTGTGCCAAGGGGTCAAGTGCAGAGGCAGGGAGGAAAAGCCCGTGCACGCTCTGGCCCCCAGCAGCCAGCCTGGAACCCGCACAGGCCTTTGAAGACGACAGTGTAATGTACAGGAGCTAATATCACACCCTGCCCCCAGCTCTAGTGTGGCAACAACCCATGGGAAGGGGATTTTGTGGATAAGTCCCCCACCCCTGCAGGGCATAGGGCGGGGATTGGCTGCATCACGGCACCACCCTTCCCTGGTGTCCTTCCTGCGATCATGAATTTGAGCCCAATAGTTGGTGAAATGAATTTCTCACGGTGAAGTGAAGAGACAGGAAAATGATTAGGAAGGTAACTGCCTTGCCTCCCGTGTAGCTCTCACAGGTTAATGACTACCTTCTTATAAATTTCTTTTTCCTCAAATCTGGTGGTACGTTGCCTGGGTCCATACCCAGGACCCTTAACAAAGGAAGGGAGTAAAGGCCACCGGCAGCTGCTCAGGGCTGGGCCTGCCTGGACTTGTCCCTGCTCGGTGTGGAGTCAGGCGGCTCTGGGCCACTGGCGTGGGGGCTCTCCCACGGCCACGTGCAGCATTTAGGAGCTGCTTCCTCAGGGCTTTGCTTGCGGTCACCATCATGCACTCTGCTCTGCGCTGAGCCTCTGAAACAAGGAGGCTCCAGTAAAAGCATTCACTGTGCTGCCCGCCGTCTGAGGCTCCGCCGTGCAGGGTCTCAGCCCACAGGCAGACCCGAGAGCTGGGCATGATTGTCCCATTTTTTAGAAGAACCTCAGGGTGGTCGCACACGTGCGGAAGGGGGACAGTCTGCTGTCTTCAGTGAATAGAACACAAAGGGGAAACAACAAGGCGGGAGGAACCAGAGTCCTTGGGTGACCAGCCCTGGAGCGCCCTGCCCCCCCTCCATCTTGTAGACGAGAGAGAAAGCGGTGTGTCTGGACCCCTCTTTGGAGATGCAGCACTCTGGGGCTCTCTGACACCCCAGCTTAGCCTCTACTCCCACGAATACAGCCACTTAAATCATTTTCTGTCCCAGAGAATATTTAATAATGTGAGAAATAGCTTACAGTGAATAGCTTTTGTCAGTATATAAACACAGGATTTTTAGGGCACTGGAACCACTCTGGATGACGATTTGTCCGGACCCACAGAATGCACGACAACGAGAATGAACCCTGATGTAAACTTGGGACTTTGGGTGATTATGATGTGTCAGGTTCATGGATCTTGGCAAATGCACCACTCTGGAGGGGGATGTTGAAATTGGGGGACGCCCTGTGTGTGTGTAAGGGCAGGGGTTATACATCTCTGTCCCTTCCACTCGATTTCGCCGTGAAGATTAAACTGCTCTAAGAAATAAAGGCTATTAAAAAAAAGAACCACGCGACAACCCAATCCAGCTCCAGAGATGTGCGCCAGTGCGGAAGACCCACGCATTTTTCTGTGGCGTGGCCTCAACCTTCTCACGGCCTGCCGAGAGGTCCGCATGGTTGTTTGAAGGTGGCCCCTGGGACCCGGACCTTTTTGCGCCTAGGGAACAAACTCTCTGCGTGAGATGCTCAGGTAAGTCCCCAAGGTTCAGCTGGGCCTCAAGGTCTCATGATGCCAGCCACCCACCGAATGAGCAAGAATCCAAAGTCACGGGAAACTCGGGCCTGCTGCCGTGTGGCTGTCACATGGGTCGTGGCACCAGAGGGTGACTATGACCACACAGGCGCTGCTGAGCGTGTTTTCATCTGACCCCGTGAAACTAATCTCTGCGGAAAACGGCAGGAGGTGGTTCTCCCTCACTTTTGTTTATTAGATTCCTAAGGTGTCGTGTCTGAGAAGAAGGAGAGCATTAGTTGTATTTATAATGACATTCATTAGTGCCTAACTAAAATGCATTAATATTTTATTCGTGACTGTTAAGTGCTGGCAGGCCAGTGCTGTGCCGAATACGAGTCTGGAGCCATTGCTCCAGACCTGCGGCTTCTCTGGAGGAGCGGAGACACGTGTGGGGACCCGCGGGCACTCACACAGCGGGCAGAAGGACCATCTCCAGATGATGCGTTCTTTTTTTTTTTTTTAATGTTTATTTATTTTTGAGAGAGAGAGAGAGAGAGAGTGTGAGCGGGGGAGGGGCAGAGAGAGAGGGAGACGCAGAATCCGAAGCAGGCTCCGGGCTCCGAGCCGTCGGCACAGAGCCTGGTGCGGGGCTTGAACTCACGAACCGTGAGATCGTGACCTGACCTGAAGTGGGAGGCTTAGCCGATTGAGCCACCCCAGGCGCCCCTCCAGATGATGCCTTCTTTCGGGAAGCAAATACGTGTCAGGCATGATGTAACCAAACCTCCATCACGTGGATGCAACAATAGAGACAGACCCAAAGGCTTCTGCGGAACACAGGAGGCCGGGGTCCCGTCTCCCGATTCCTTTGATGGCCGGGAGGCTTCGCGTCAACGGTCTGTGCCCTCCCCCCGGGCTCCCCTTCCTTCCCAGGGGAGAGGGTCCCGGGGAGGGGCTGCTCCAACAGATCTGGATATGAACCAGGTTCCTGCCAGCCTCTGTCACTGGTCACCGTGGGTGGGCGTAAGAGGGAGTGAAGACTCCCCCTGATCCCTGCAGGGCAGAGCTGGGGACAGGTCCCCGCGGATTTCACAGCCTTTCCTGTGGGTGTCATCACATAGCTTACAGCACTTTTGTCATCTCTGTGTATTTACTTAACACTCTGGTTTAATAAAGTGATCATCCTTCTTTTATTATTGTTTTAAGTGTTTGTTTATTTTTGAGAGAGAGAGAGAGTGTGAGCAGGGGAGGGGCAGAGAGAGAGAGGGAGACACAGAATCTGAAATAGGCTCCAGGCTCCGAGCTGTCAGCACAGAGCCCGACGCGGGGCTCAAACTCGTGAACGGCGAGATCATGACCTGAGCCGAAGTCGGACACTTAACCAACTGAGCCATCCGGGTGC
This sequence comes from Leopardus geoffroyi, assembly GCF_018350155.1. NCBI lineage: Eukaryota > Metazoa > Chordata > Mammalia > Carnivora > Felidae > Leopardus > Leopardus geoffroyi. Next base: position 124,944,178 of record NC_059341.1, read on the forward strand.
CCCCCACCTTCTTTTAAATGTGAACACATTTATGTACATACGTCTGTCTGTCTGTCTGTCTACACCCATCATAGGGCTTGAATTCACAATCCTGAGATCAAGAGTTGCATGCTCCGTTGACTGAGCCAGCCAGAGACCCCTGAACACATTTATTTGAAAACAAAGCCATGTAACAAAATCATAAATGGAAGCCAGCCTCACTTGCCGTAAACAGATATTAATTTTGTAAAAATGCATATTGCCTGTGCCTGAAATGCATGAGTTGTTTCTGGAAGGCCACGTAAGAAGCACATGGTGATGACCTAGGAGAGAAGAGCTGGTGGCCGGGGATGGGGTGGGGGACAACTGTGAGTGCCTATTCCTTAATCCCATTTATTCTTTCTGCCTTTGGAATGAAACAAAACCAGTTTGAAAGAAATGCGATGAAAACAAAACGTTGGCATTAACTTCTGGCTACATAGCGTGGCCTCCCGAAGCCGCTGGGCCTCAGGCCTCTCTGTGATAGAGCATTAGGTGGCAGAGGGAGGCGGTAAGGAAACCAGCGGAGGCTTTCTCTGATGTAATCAAAGAACAAAACCCGCTCAGAACCACCTTCCCACTCTGTCACTCATGCCGCCCTCCACCCGGTGCTGAGCTCCCTCCCAGCCTTCAGCATCCTGGCCCCGACCTGTGGTCAGCATTGTTCCCGGGACAGGACAGGCTCCAGGAAGTCAGAACTGAGAGCAGGCTTAGAGCCCCCCAAGCGAATATTCCTGACCAGGTTCTCGGATCCAGGGAGATGGTAGCTGGTCTCGGTCACATTTGCAAAGAGTTCTGGGACTTCTTGAAGCCACCCACTTTGTAGAAGCAGAAACCGAGGTTTAAGAAGGAGTGACTTCTGCAAGGACACGCAGCTCGCACCGGGCAGTGGCACCAGGCCCGAGGCTCTTGGCGTCTCTCAGCCACAACCTTCCCTGGATGCAGAGGCAAGGTGTGCGTGTCGAAGATGCCAGCTCTCCAGGCTGGAGGGAAGAACCTGCAGGGGCCCGTTTTGTCCAGTGCTCTGCCTTGGAGCAGGGTGAGGGTTCCCAGCCTTGATTTCCAAAGGAAGCTTGAAGGATCAGAGAAGCTAAGTGGCTTTGAGGGTGCTGATGGCTCCAGCGTTCACACAGTGAGCAAATGCCACGCCCACGCGGAGCCAAGCAACCTGAGCGTGGGAAGACCCGCTCTGACCCAGGGCAGTGGGAACTTGTGACACCACCGCCCACCGGGGACAGACGTGGCACCAGTGACTTGATCTCTGAGGCGCCTCTGCCGTTCAGACCGTGTTCTTTTCCAGATGTTGAGATGATCCGACGATTAGGGTGCGCGGCAGACCTAGTCTTTCAGTAACTTTTCAGGCTGTGTCTCCACTAGGAAGTGGAGATGTGGGGCTGTGTTTTGGCCGGTGTGTTTCTTTAGAGACTCAGTTCCTGTAGGAGGTTGAAGGGCGTCCTTCCTTTGATTAATGGGCATGTTAACTGTGTTGGAATCTCACCCAGTAACTCAGAAGAAGGGTTCCTCAACTAGGGGTGATTTTACCCCCAGGGGACATTCATGTTGGTTGTCACAACGGGGCACAGGGGTCCGAGAGGGTGGGAGTGATATCGGCGTCCAGCGGAAGAAGCCAGGGTGTTGCAAAACGTACTGCAAAGCATGGCTGCTGCAACAAAGAATTATCCGGCCAAATCGCCGACAGTGCGGAGGTCGAGAGACCCTGTTCTAGGATTGCTCTAGAATCTTCCAGAGCTGTTTCCAAGACTCCACACAAAACCCCCACAGAACTCTACAAGGACCCATGCATGTGGTGTTGGGTTGAGTAGTAGAAGACATATTGTGGACTAATGGCAGCCAGCCTCGTTGGGCAAATGGCCAGATAGCCTTTGGTTGCTATCGGAGGCCGGTAGTTGCCGGGGGTGGTGAAGGAAGCTGCTCCCTGACTTTGCTCCCTGGTGAAAATGCTGTCAGTTGGCTGACACTCATCAGCAGGGAGGTGCAGACCTGCTCACTAAACCCAGGGAGGCCCCGATTCTTGGTCCTTTTAGACACTCCACCTGCACCTTGGATAAAAGCCTCATTGACGCAAAGTGTCACCAAATCCTCTGAGTTGGTGGCTGGACATAGGACCCTTTAGGAACTGGGAATGTGGTGCTAGCATGGGGGAGGGCACACTGGGTTCCGTTCCCTGCTCATACATGGATGAGATGTCTCTAGAGTGTGTTAGCCAATGCACATATCTGAAAACCACAGATTTTACCAAGGAGAGCCCATTAAAAAAAAAAATTAATGTTTATTTATTATTCAGAGACGGAGCATCAGTGGGAGAGGGGCAGAGAGAGAGGGAGACACAGAATCGGAAACAGGCTCCAGGCTCTGAGCCATCAGCCCAGAGCCCGACGCGGGGCTCGAACTCACGGACCGCGAGATCGTGACCTGAGCCGAAGTCGGACTCTTAACCGACTGAGCCACCCAGGCGCCCCTAGGAGATCCCATTTCTAGCTTCTACGATGTTCCTTAGCCACGAATTTCACCTCCTAAATCTACTTCTAACATCTGTTTTTGCTAAATAGCAAACTCTTCAATATGGATCAGAGATCAGGAGAGCCAGACTACGTGGTGGCCCCTCCAGAGTGTGACCTTGACCTTTTGACTGAATGCCACCATTGGGGTGGCTTAAGTCCCACACTCTCCCTTACATCACGCTCTGTGGAAAGGTTCTAAGGTAAGTCCCAGGGGCCTCCCAGAAGGGCCGAAGTCTTGTCTAGAGCCAGCATGGAGACCAGGAAGAAAGGCGAGTGGGGAGCAGGCTAGGTAAGAGAAGCCTCCAGAAGGAAAGGAGGCCAGGAGGAGTTACGCAGCAGCCTCTCGCTGGCTTTAGTTGGGGATCTTCCAGCTTGCCCATGGCCTTGTGTTCTGAAGACCGGGAACCTAGGCCGGAAGCTTCTCCCTGCATCCCCCGTGGTTTCAACCCATGGCAGCTTTGAAAGGAGCAACTTGGTGCCCAACAGGCCCTTCCCGGATCTCAAAAGACTTGATTATCAAGCAAGCGTCCCTGGGAAGTTTCCTTCATAGCACCGATCAGAGTGGGATCATTTTCAGGAATGTCTTTCTCCCCAACCAGGCCGGAGGGTCCAGAGAGCTGGGGGCAGCATAGGGAATCTGTGGGACAGCATAGGGAATTGTGGGAGCCTGCAGCCCTGAGTCCAGACTGAATCTCCATTTGCCACTTACTAGCCATGTGGCCTTTTGAGAAACATGACTGAGCCTCCCTGTGCCTCACTTTCCTTCCCCGTCAAGTGGACGTGTTGTAGCATCTACCTACCTTAGAGGCTGGATGTGGATTAGAGGAGATAATGGTTAGAAGGCATTTAGCACTGTGTTTGATCCTTACTAAGTGTTTAATAAATGTTAACTCTTACTATTATTATCAATGATACGAATGTTAACTATTATTATTATTATTAGCAATAATATTATTGACCTTTGTATTTTCAAAGCCTCGAACAAAAGCCAGATCAGAAGAGGAGGGGGCATTGGGGCGCCTGGGTGACTCGGTTGGTTAGGCATCCAACTTCGGCTCAGGATATGATCTCTCAGCGGGGTTCGGGCCCTGAGTCAGGCTCTGTGCTGATAGTTCAGAGCCTGGAACCTGCTTCAGGTTATGTGCCTCCCTCCCTCTCCTTCTGCCCCTCCCCTGCTTGCGCTCTGTCTGTCTCTCTCTCTCAAAAGTAAATATTAAAAAATTAAAACAAAAAGAATAAGAGGAGGGGAGAGGCAAGACAAGGTTCATGCTTCAGTTCACATTCTGTTGATTGGCAACTGGACCTTGAACAAGACACTCAGTGTCTCTGATCTCATTTTCCTTCCCTGAATAATGGAGATAATAGCACCCAAGTATATTGTTTAGAATTGTTTTTGGCTGCAAGTAACAACCAGGGGCCTAAACTAATAAACATTTCTTCTTCTCCCATAAGGAGAAGTCCCAAGCAAGTGGTTTCAGCTATTGGAGCAGCAGCTCGCTGATGTCAGGGTTCTGGGTCTGCTGCTTGGCAATTCTCTTGTCCTTTTCCTCATGGTCACAAGACGGCTGCTGCAGCTCCAGGCATCAAGTCCATAGTCAGGGCAAAAAGGGTGCTACTGCCTCTTTACCTTTTGTGCAGCCAGGCCAGCAAACCCCAGCTGACTTTTACTTTTAACTTCCTGGCCCAAGCTGTGTCCCATGGCCACCTCCAGCTGCAAGGGAGACTGGGAAAGTGAGTTTTGTTTTGTTTTGTTTTTCCGCTTTTCCAGTCTATTGAGTGGATTAGCCCATGCAAAGCAGAGATAACCCCGAGGCAGTGGAGGAGCTAATTTTTGTTTTATATCTGTCTTCTTCCCTCTGGGCTCTGTCACCAAACCCCACCCCCCCCCCCCCCGGTTGCTATAGGGCTCTAAGAAGATTGCATACATGAAAGAGCTCTGTAACGTACTGCACAGGTTAGAGCCATGATTCCGAATATCAGAGCTACCAAAAGGAAAAGCAAGACTAACCATCCTAGAACAGCCTGTGTTTCCCGTTTACTTGCTACAGAAGGTCTCGATGTGACTTACATCATCATTAAGCAGGTGGAGCATTTGCTTCAAAACCTCACCTCTCGTGATCCCTCCTTGTTCTGTTCACTCTCTGTTCTCAGTGCAACAGGGACCAGTCAGTTCTCTCTGCAAACAAAATCAGCGAAAAACCTTCTGGGGACATTTCGAGGTGTGCATGGGCACAGTGGATGCTGGCCGGGCGGTGGCGTGTGTTGATTCATCCACAGGGGGGAACAACACCTCTGTCAATATTTGCAAGGGAGAGAGGTCTTCACGAGAAAGAAAGGCCACATTATGGAAATGGAATGTTTTATGCAGGAGACGTTTTAGAATCAGGGAGGGTCAATAAAGAGGCTAAGAAGGGTTAAGAACTTGGGCGTAAGAATAAGGCACCAAGGAGTCTACCGCCTAAGAAGGAAGGCAAGACTTCTTCTATCACCCGCCCTGCCCTGCGGCCCCACATCCCCAGTTTTAGGAAATAACGGACTTTTCCCTGAGACTGTTCTGTGGGAGAACCTAGAGATGCATATGTCAAAAGGCCTGAGGGAGAACCTCCGTGAGCAATCCCCACAGCGTCCTACGGACGGACTGCTTCCTCCCTCTTCGGTCCAAGAGGAATTGGAGGGAGGTGGTTAAAGCAATGGCTCCTGAAGTCACACAGGCTGGGTTCAAATCCTAGCTGAGCCACGTGCTTGTGTGACTTGACTTTGCTGTCGAACGTCTTGGGGCCTGGGTTGCTCAGCCAGAGAAAGGGGGGTGATAACATCAGCCCCTCCCTCGTGTGGTTGTCACAAGGACTAAATAAGGAAAGCCCTCTGCCGGTGTAAGCGAAGACCCTATGCGAACCTTCGGCAGACAGCAGATCTGGCCACTGGGGAGGTGGCGGGGGGTGGGGGGGGCTCTTCCAGCTAGACCCACGAATTCTTGTGTGTGCCTGAAGACACATTTTCTTTCCTTCCTCTTTGGTAACCTGAGCAGTGATTTTGACTTTCAACCCCTGCATTTTCTAGAAGGAAGGCACAAGGGACGAGGGGGATGGGGGGGGGGTGACCAGGTCTAAACAGCAGAGCACAGAGGCTCGGAATCCCAACTTTGCCATCAGACCCATCTTGGTTAGAACTGGTCACTGCTACTTACTAGCGTGATCCCAGAGAAGGTAACTAGCCCCCTGGCGAAGGAGAGACGGTCAATGCTCCTGGTCGGGGGCCGTTCAGGTGACTCAACAGGACAGTGATGTCAAAAGGTTGGCACCCTGCCTGGCACATAATAGGGGTTCAGTGTGTTAATTTAGCAACAGTAAGTCAAAAGCAGCCTGGCGCTGAGAGCTCCCGACTGACTGTCGACTGTCGGCACCCTAATCCATCGCCACTGCCTTTGCTGCCCCCATTCCTGTTTCCTTGCGGGGTGGGGGCGGGGGCAGGGAGCGGCTCCAGATGCTTCAGCATCCTGTCTTCTGTCAGGGCGTGGGGGCGGTGGGAGGGGGTGAGTCCCCTGCATCAGGAGGTCAGGAGGGAAGGGAATCCTCTCCCCTTGGGAACAGCCCATCTGCAGGAAGCATCCTTTCTACCCACCTTGCACCCCAAATCCCAGCACTTTACAGGGGAGGCCCCCGGGTGCATGAGTTGTGGGGAGGGGAGTGGGAGAGGCCCGCAGAGGCCCAGACCCGTGCCCTGTGGTGGGGCAGCAAGGTCCTGCTACAGTGGGGCCTCTGTCCTCAGCCTCGGTCCTGGGGCCGTGAGCTCCATTTGCTGTCCGTCCTGGACTCCCCTGTGCTGTGTGTGTGTGTGTGTGTGTGTGTGTGTGTGTGTGTGTACGCGTGTGCATGTGTGTGTGTGTGTGTGTGTGTGTGTGTGTGTGTGTATGTGTGTGTGTTGGGAGCTGAGGAGGGAGCGGGTGAAGCAGGAATGTTGTTGATTAGCCCCCCGCTCTGCGTGTCCCAGGCCCCGGTCTGCTCTCTTGGCAGTGGGCGCTACCCTGTTTACATCAGAGGATTATTGTTGCATTTGAGAAAAATCTGCGGATTATTAAGATAGAAAATGTTTGTTAGCCTTTGGGGCAGAGACCGTGTCTGTTTTTTCACTTATCCCCAGGGCCTAACATAATAGGCGTCCAATAAGTATATGCTGAACACATAACTGAAAATTAAGTAGTGGGCATGAGATGTTCATTGCAGCATTATTTATAATAGTTAAAAACTATTTTTTACAGTCTGGTTAAGAAATCTATGGTATTTGGGCACCTGGGCGGCCCAGGCAGTGTCCGACTCTTACTTTTGGCTCGGGTCACGGTTTCATGGTTTGTGGCTTCTGCACGGGGCTCTGCACTGACATTACAGAGTCTGCTTGGGGTTCTCTCTCCCTCTCTCCCTGCCCCTCCCTGGCTTGCTCTCTCTCTCTCTCTCTTAAAAAAATAAATAAATAAACAGAAAAAAAAGAAATCTATGGTATTAAATACAATGAAATGGATACTATTGTTAGAATTAGCACAGAGAAAGGCACCTGGGTGGCTCAGTCGGTTAAGCATCTGACTTCGGTTCAGGTCATGACTTCACGGTTCCTGAGTTTGATCCCTGTCGGCCACTGTGCTGATAGCTCAGAGCTTGGAGCCTGCTGCAAAATCTGTGTGTCCCCTCTCTCTGTCTGTGCCCTCCCCGTTCATGCTGTCTCTCTCTCTCAAAAACAAATAAACATTTAAAAAATTTTTAGAATTAACAAGGAGAGCATAAAAACATGGAAAAGTGTTTATAGACTATAAAAGAAAAAGCTACAGATGGAAATTTAAAAAACACTTGATTAAAACAACATAAACATGTAAATCAAGATATAGATTAGAAGGTACATTGAGACATAAAGTTATTGTATAAAATTAGTGGGCTTATGAGCAAGTAAGTAACACTTGTGATAACTTCTACAGTGGAGTCTAGAATATTTTTGAAGAAACAAACCCCTTCAGTACTTTCTAAAGAGATGAGATCCAGTTTGCTATTTTCCAGGGTCTATTTGGTGAGCTGTGAAAGGCCTCCTTGGATCGGGGGCTTTTGAAAATTTCCACCTCCCACCTCCTGGTGCAGAGCGGTTCAGACCTGGCAAAATTATTCTTGGCAAATGCACGCTGGTCTCAGAATTCTCAGTGCAAAGAGCCTCCAGCAACCAAGGTGCTATAATCTGGAGCGGGCAAGCTTCGCCAACAGAGGGGATTGGACAGAGGGCTTTTCAGGCTTTATTTCCAAATCTGTTCCTTCTGCCCCCACCCCAATTTTAGTACACAAGCCAGGGGTGCAGTTTTCCAACCACCAGGTCTGTGTGGTTGTACCACGTGGAAAGTAGCCTTGCACTGGCCCCTTCCCTTCCCTCTGCTCTGTCCCTGCAGCCGAGCGCAGACCTCCGAGCCCCCAGCCTGTCCAGTGCCCCCTCGACCCCCTCTCGCTGGGGCACCCACCTGTGGCCTGACAGAGCACCCCGGCACTTGCGGAAAGTGGACGGTTGCCCATTCTCACACCTCTTCCCGCCGGGCAGCCCGTGGCCTTAAGGAGACAGTTTGACTCTTTGTGAGGCCTGCTGGTGTCCTGCCCAGGTATTTGGTTGACTTGCTCCTGGAACCGCAGCTTCGAACCATCCAGGCCCTCATTTGCAACAACCACATTCCGGGACACGGAAATAGGTCTCTGTGGAGGTCCAGGTGGGGCCGGCCTGGGCTCTGCCCCACCCAGAGCACCCCAGCGCCTCCAGGGTGGGCAGAAGCCATTTGGGGCCATTGAGAGAGGGTCTCCCGTCTCCCGAGGCTCCTGTTGGGTCCTTCCTTCTAGCCCAATTTCTGGGCCTCCCAGTTACGTGAGTCGGAGCAGACGGACTAGCGGGGACGGAGTGTGTTCCTGGGTCCACGTGGCATTTGCAGGAAAAGCAAAGGCTTTCACTTCTCGGCTCTGCCATCCACCAAGGCAAGCTTACTGACCGCTCTCATCCCTTCAGCACTAGCGAGGTCCCTGCTAAGCTAGTTTCATCTTTTGTAGTCTCCTCCACAGCTCTTCAGGACGAGGCCCAGACAGGGCGAGTGGCTGGCCCAGGGTCACCCAGCTTGCAGTAGGAAAAGCCGGCATCCAAACACAGACGGGCTTTCCTCCCCGGGGGGGAGGACTTCATCCTTACCCCGCACGACCTCCTTCTGCCTTATGAGGCCAGTTTCTCCCACAAAGCAGCAGAGTGACTGTACCCCACGTTCCCCTCTCCATGAATGCAAACTGCAGACGTTCTGGATGCTGAAAGTTTGGGTGCTTGTTTCTTTCTTAAACATACTCCCAGCTCCGAAATGTAGACAGTGTGGCAAATCCTGCCCTGGGCCGCCAGGAGGCTCTTGGCGGTTTTGATTTATTTCCCTTACTGCGAGTGTTCGTATGTTCTATGGAGGAAATCCCCCAGAGTCACAAAATAGTATGTACTATATAAGGTCCCATTTTTGTTAAAGGGAGAAAAAAAATCAAAGGACAAGAGAGGTACCTGTCAATACGTTTCCTCTCCTGGGAGGACAGTTCTCCAAGCTACACTCTCTCACACCGAGGGCAGCGCTGGGCTGTCGGGACGCTGAGCTGGCCGGCCTGGCTGTCGATCTGTGACAATAAAAGCCGCCTTCCGTCCTTAGGTGACTTGGACCCTTCCTGCCTTCATCGCTGCCCCTCCCCCAGGGCCAAGCCTAGATGGCCAGAGAACTCGGAATGGATTTCGGTGGTGGCGCTTTCTGCAACCTGATGTGGGGTCATGTAGGGACTTTCATCCATTCCTTCAACAAACATGTCTTTTATTTGCGAGGCGCTGTGCTAAACGCCAAGGATGCAGAAATGAGCAAGACACGAGGCTCCTGCATCGAACACTTGCCAGAGGCTGTGGCTGTGTCTTATTCGTCTCTGTCTTCCATGTTTAGCGTAGTCCCTGCTACCTCGTGGTGGGGCGGGGGGCTGGCTCACCTAACCATGAATGAACGGGATCCCTGTCCTTAACAACTCTGGGTCCAGGAAAGGGATAAAGAAATGAGCTTGCTGAGGTGTCATTGGTAGCACGTCCCGGGGTGGGGGGGGGGGGACACACAGTAGGGAGGATCCATTCGGGGGGGGGGGCAGAGGGAGGGGGAGACTGGTGCCAATTCAGCCTTTATTCGTTTCCCAAGCCCCTGTCTTCTCATCGTGCCCAACTGCATGGTTAACTCCATGGGAAAGACAAGCTCCATGCGTCAGGGCCGAGACTGCGTTGTGAATGCCAGTGAGGAGGCGGGACAAAGGGGGCGCCTAAAAAGGGTGCCCTTTTTTAGGTCCCTAAAAAGGGTGGTGATGAAGACAGTGTGAAGTCTCGCCTAGTTAATCCAACATGTTTTCTTTCCCTTTGCTAGCTCTCAAGTCAAGGGGGAGGGGGGGCGAGCTGTGGGGAGCGGTGGAGGCCTGGAGAGTTTATAGGTGGGGCTATTTAGTTTTCAAAATGAGTTCCACAGCCCTAAAAACCCTCTGTACCCCTCCTATGCACCCGTCCCCCTAACCCCTGACAGCCACCGGTCTTTCCACTGTCTCCATAGTTTTGCCTTTTCCAGAGTGTCAGAAAATCGGAGTCGTGCAGTACTTAGCCTTTTCGTATGAGCTGCTTTCACATAGCAATATGCATTCAAGGTCCCTTCGTGTCTTTTCATGGCTTGCTAGCTCATTTCGTTTTTTTTTTTTTTTTTAAGTTTACTTATTTATTTTGAGAGACAGAGACAGAGACAGCGAGAGAATCCCGAGCAGGTACCACGTGTTGGCACAGAGCCCACAGTGGGGCTTGAGCTCCCGAACCGTGAGGCCATGACCTGAGCGGAAACCAAGAGTCAGACGCTTAACTGACTGAGCCACCCAGGCACCCCTAGCTCATTTCTTTCTTAGCACTGAATAATATTCCATTGTCTGGATGTGCCACAGTTTATTTATCCGTTCACCTGCTGAAGGGTGTCTGGGTCGTAGCTTCCAAGTGTCGATAATCATGAATAAAGCTGCTATGAACATTCACACGCGGGTTCTTGTGTGGACCTGGGTTCCGCCTCCTTCAGCTAAATGCCCGTGGAGTAACTTTGGCCATTCTGCTTCCTGATTCGTGACCCAACAGGAAAGATCCAGCTAGGAAGTGCACCGTCGAGGGCAGAACCAGAGGTAAGGTGGTTAACGAATGGGATTAAAAGAAGGATTTACACTCATTAAAATCAGTCAGTTTATACATAGTCCCCGAATGCATATGCTGTGCTAGAAACCAGGTCCTAGGGATTCAGTAATGAACCAAAGGGTCTGCTGCCCCAAATATGACTTTCCGGTCAGAGCCCCTTGCCCCTCTCCAGGGACCATGCATGTGAAAGTGTAGTTGTAGGCCAGGCACTCTGAGGACCCCAGGGACACTGGGGTGTCCGGTGTTCATGGGGAAACGAGTAGGGGACACAGAAGGAGGACATGGGCAAGAGGAGCCCCGTGGTAGCCTGCAGCCTCCTGCATCGTCTTCCCACCCCTACGAAGTTCCCTCCTGACCGTTTGGAGGTAGTCACACGGCTGTCTGTCCCCCATCTAGAAAATACAGCCACCTGCAGCTTCCTGATCACTACAAGGTAACTTCAGTCCTTCACATGAGGCTTGTGGGTCCCTTTCCGTTACTAATGATAATAGCTAACTGCATCGAGCAGTCTGTATTTCCCGGGCACCATTTTTACGTGCGTTAGTCAGTGTGAAATTCTCACAACAACCCCGCGAGGTAGGTCCTGTGCTATTCTCTTCATACCCATTTGGCAGATGATGCTGAGGTAGAGCAAGGTGAGTTAGCTTGTCCAAGGGCACACAGCTGATAATCCACAGAGTCAGGATTTGAACCCAGGAAGCCTTGAGTTCAGCACTCAGTCTCCTAACCTGTAGGCGCTGACGTCTTTGATTATACCACGGTGGGTAGGATATAGTCCATGCACAGGAGGAGCTCGTGGGTTCTTGAGGGAGAAAGACCTATAAATAAGTAGCTGTAATGTAGCACAGTCAGAATTAAAATCGTGGTGTGTGTCTGGGACTGTAGAAATACTGAAGGAGAAACTGACTGCCCCGGAATGCTTTACTGTCCTTCCTTCCCCCTTCCCTTCCTTTCTCTCTGTTTCTTCCTTTCTTTCTTCCATCTCCAAATATATATTAGGTTCAAGGGTAGAGACCATGATAGAATATGAGAAACACAGGGTTCCGCCCCCGTGGATCACTGTCTAACGGGGAAAACAGAGTAAGCAATGATTATATTAATCTGATAAGTCTTGTATAAGGGGACCAAATTGTCCTGGCTTTAGCACAGAAAGGCCCCACTTATGGGAACCCCCTCAGTCCTAGTCACACCGGATGGTTGGTTACCTCAGTTGTGTGAAAAGGCAAGCGTAAAGTATTGTCTTTCGTTGGATGTATTTCTGAATTTGCTCATTGGACGGGTGTCAGGTGGAATTTCCCTGCTGTTTTTATGTTGCTTCTCTTTTGATCACCAGGGAGGTTGAACAGTGCTCTCAGTGCTTTTCAATGTCATGTATTTTCTTGTTTGTGAACCAGCTGCTCCTGTCTGTGTCAGAATTGGTCTACTGAGGCAGAGGTTCTCAAACTTGAGTGGGCATCAGAATCCCCTGGAGGGAGGGCTTGTTGAAACATGGGTGGCTGTTTCTGATTCAGCAGGTCTGGGGTGGGGCCTGAGAATGTGTGCTTCTAACAAGCTCCCAGGTGATGCTGCAGCATGGTCATCCTTGGGAAACCACTGTACTGAGGTGTTTTGTGGGAGCTCTGCATTTCACAAAGTGGCTCTCAACCTGGCTGCACATTAGAATCACCCGGGAGCTTGCCAAAATGCAGATGTTCAGGCGCTACCCTAGACCAAGTGAATCGGATTGAAACTTGGACATTAGTATCTTTAAAAGTTTCCCATGTAATTTCATCATTTCTGTAGGAAAGGGCCGCAGCTGGGAAGGTGAAGGAAAGAAAATGCTTCCTACTTTTTTTGAAATAGATTGTAGTATATTTGCGTTTTGTATTTTCAAAACTAAATTAAAATAACCTAAACCTAGATCCCGGAGAGGAATCCCCTAGATTCCTCAACGTTTTATAGTTTTATGTTCAACATTTAAGTCTGCGACAAATTTAGAGTTAATTTGTGTACAAGAGTGTGCGGTTTAGTTTAAGGGTTTTGTTTGTTTATTTGCTTACCGATGTCCCATCACACGACCACCATGTGTTGAATGCAGAGGCTACCTTTCCTCCATTGAATTACTTTTGCACCTACCCAGAATCAGTTGGGTATGTTTGTATAGATCTGTTTCTGGGTTCTCTGTTCTCTTTCATTGATCTATGTGTCTATTCCTCTACCAATACCACACACCCTTGACTACTCTGGCTTTATAATAAGTCTTGAAATTGAGTGGGCTGATTCCTCCCACTTTATTCTTCTCTTTCAAAATTGTTTTACCTATTCTAGTTCCTTTCCCTTCCCATATAAAGTTTAGAATAATCTTGTCTATGTCTACAAAAATCTTGCTGGGAGTATAGCAATTTGGAGAGCATTAACATCCTCACTCTATTGAACCTGCCAATCTATGAACATGGTATGTCTCTTTAGATTTTTTATTTCTCCCTAAATATTTTGTAGTTTTCAGCATACAAGTCCCGTACATGTTTTGTTGATTTACACCTAAATATTTCACCTTTTTGTGAACAACTGTAAATGATACTGTTTTTATAACTTTGATGTCCATCTATTCATAGTATATAGAAATACAATAATTTTTATACATGGACAATCATGTCCTCTGCAAATATATCCTCTTTTCTAGTCTGTATGCCTTTCATTTCCTTTTGTTGTTGTTGTTGTTGTTGCTGTTGTCGTTGTTTTTTGCCTTACTTCATTGTCTAGACCTTACAGCACTGTGCTGAATAAGAGTAGTGAGAGTAGACACTTTGCCTTCTTACCAGGCTTAAGGAGAAACATTCAGTCTTTCACCATTAGGTATGTTAGCTGTAGGGTGTTTTTTGTAGATGTTCTTTATCAGGTTGAGAAAGTGATTCTTTATTCCTATTTTTCTGTGAGTCTTTAACATGAATGGGCATTGAATTTTGTCAATGCTATTTCCGCATCAATTTATATGATCATGTGAATTTTCTTCTTTAGCCTATTAATATGGTGGTTCCATTCATTGATTTTTCAAATATTGAATCAGCCTCGTATCCCTAGGTTATGGCGTACAATTCCTCCTGTATTTAGCTGAATTCTACTTGCTAATATTTCATTATTGATTTTTATGTCTATATTCACAGGGACATTGATCTATAGTTTTCTTTTTTGTACTGTCTTTGTCTGGTTTTGATATCATGGTCATACTCGTGTCATACAGTGAATTGAGAAGTGTTTTCCTGCTTCTTGTATTTTCTGATGGAGAATGTACAGAGATAGTGTTAATTCTTCTTTAAACACTTGGTAGAATTCCAGTGAAACCATCTGGGTCTGGAGACTTCTTTTTTTGGGCGTTTTCAAATTACAAATTCAATTTCCTTAACAGTTGTAGGCATATTCAAATTTTCTAGCTCATATTAAGTGAGTCTTTGCGTTTTTCGAGGAATTGGTCCATTTTATCTAAGTTGTCAAAAAATGTGTTCTCAACAGCTTTTTAAAATTCACTCTCCTCCATTAGTTCCTCTCACATTGAAATAAGATGCTGATTCCCCCCACGCCTTCCCCACACTCATTCAGGTCGCAGAGCTGATAAATGACAAAAAACCGTATTCTGTATCTCAACCCAGAGCCCGCATTCTGGACCCTCAGGCAGAGCCCAGGATGGGGCAGTCTCCATGTAAATTCAGTGTTTCAGGGAACCAGCTGGCCTTGGGCATCTCTAAAGTGTCCTGCAGCCCAGGGCTGGAGACCCTCTCAGTCACCTAAACCTCCCTGGAGGAAGGGAGGTGGGAGCCCCTTCCTGGAGATCAGATTTGGGAACAAACTCTGGGGAGCCTGGGCACCACTAGGTGGCGCTCCGAACACACAGTTACCTGCAGCGGCCAGTGGTGGCTCTACGAGGCTCAGTTGGGCAAGCCCGGCCTGTGGGGCATTTTGTTCTTTCTGGGAGATGAACTCTAGAGCCTGGAGCCTGCAAGGGCCCCAGGAGCCCTGGGCTGGTGGAGTTTGCCAACCCTTTCTCAGACTTCCCTGTGGACAAAGGCGTGAAGTCTTGAGAGGGTGGTGCTGGGGGGCGGCTGTGAGGTACAGAAGCACCAAAGAGCAGCTGGAGAGACTACGTCCACACTGAGACAAGGCCGGCCACCCAGAGCCTCTGTCTGCTTAGGAAGCGGTGATAACCCAGAGCTGGGCCCGGCGCAGAGTGCTGCAGAATCCACCTCGTTCCCTTCCGGGCCTGCCTCAACACCCTCCACCAGCTCCAGCCCCCTGCAGAGTCCCACCGACCCCTCCCCCTCATCAAGCATACTCCAAGGCAAGAGTCCTCTGGAGTCAGCTGGAAGGTCCAAGGTAGGTCCCCCCCCGCCCCCTCGCCACAAACCACGTGCCTTGGGAAAGTCTTGCACAGCATCTTTGCTAGATTCTGGACTGGGTCTAAAATCCGACCTGCTCTGCTGTTGCCCTGGGCCAGTTCACCCCTCCTGAGGCAACCTGGTGTTCCCCCGCTGCCAGGAGGTCACCCCACGGATGCCGCACGGAGCGCCGACGTCCCGTAGGCACAGCCCACGATGGCCCAGAACTCCGGGGTTCAAGCCGTCCTCCTGCCTCAGCCCCCTAAGTAGCCGGGATGCCAGGCACCCACCACTGCTCCTGGCTGGATTAAGTCCAAGTCCTGAATCAACCCCTCCCAGGCTGTGCCACCTTGGCGAAGCTACTCAACCGTGGCGAGCCTCAGGTTCGGGTCTGTCGCACGCGGATAATAATGGCACTCACCTCACAGTGCTGTGCGGCTTGAATCTGGGTAGATATGCGTGCGGCACAGAGCAAGCACTCGATGGTTGGGTGTTAGCGGCTATTTATACGGTCTCCCCTGTCGTTAGGTTCTGTGTCTGCTCCACGCTGACAGCACTGATGTGGGGCTCGAACTTACGAACCATGAGAACATGACCTGAGCCCAAGTCACACCGAAGTCAGACGCTGAACCACTGAGCCACCCAGACGCCCTGCCCCAGCCACCCACATTTCCTGACTCCCCTTTCTTCCTACCCTTCCTCCTCCTCCTCCTCCTCCTCCTCCTCCTCCTCCTCCCACCCCTCTTCTTTAATATGTTTGTGATTAATAATAATTCTTCCTGGGGTAAGAAGGAGAAGATTGGAAGTG
Source organism: Leopardus geoffroyi (assembly GCF_018350155.1). Lineage (NCBI taxonomy): Eukaryota > Metazoa > Chordata > Mammalia > Carnivora > Felidae > Leopardus > Leopardus geoffroyi. The sequence continues at coordinate 124,960,095 of NC_059341.1, forward strand.
GGAAAGCTAGCCCACAGTGAGACTTCAGGAATAAATTTTCATCTAATAGAGTTCAGTAACTTCCCCAAGGGTCGGGCTTCTCTGCCACTCTGTCAGTCCTCAGTACGTATCGTTAGCCAGTGACGGCAACAATGAGGTGTCGGAAACCGAGGAAGAGCACGGGACAGGAATGAAAATGGGCATCATTTGAAGCCGTAGGTGTGTAAAAATGCCCTATGCAAAAGATTTTCATCACAGCGTTGCCTGTAACATGGAACAGCTAGAAGAAACGGTGAGGTTTGGTTAAGTAAGCTGTTGGTGTATCAGTGAAAAGAAATGCCGTGCTGTTATTTAAAATCATACGGCGACTGTGAAACATGAGGAAAGTTTACAGAATAATATTAGGAGAAAAATTTATGCGTAAAATCATATATATGTGTATACCTGCTGTGATTACAATCATGTAAGGATTATGTGGGTGTGTAAGAATTAAAATTAGAAAGCCGGGGGCGCCTGGGTGGCGCAGTCGGTTAAGCGTCCGACTTCAGCCAGGTCACGATCTCGCGGTCCGTGAGTTCGAGCCCCGCGTCGGGCTCTGGGCTGATGGCTCAGAGCCTGGAGCCTGTTTCCGATTCTGTGTCTCCCTCTCTCTCTGCCCCTCCCCCGTTCATGCTCTGTCTCTCTCTGTCCCAAAAATAAATAAACGTTGAAAAAAAAAATTAAAAAAAAAATAAAATAAAATAAAATTAGAAAGCCGTCATTAATGAATGGAAATAATTATTTTGTAAGACTGCTGGGGTTTTGAGCAGTTAAAAATACCCTTAAACTCTTCTACAGTGGACGCTGTATTTTATTTCTTCAAAAGAACTCTTGCAGTAATTTCTGGACAGGTGAACCAGTTGGTTGCCATTTTCCGGGGACTGCATGGCGAGCACATTACCCCACCTTCCCTGGTGGTCACCTTGTGATCTTGAGGGTCCCAGCCTTCAGCCCACGGGGTGCGACAGCGTATTTCTATTTTTCACACGTTTGGGATTGTGCTTCTGATGGAGGGTACAAAGCCTGAACCGGCCTTTTCCACAGCTTCCCCCACATCTTTCACTCCATTTTAACAACACTATAAAGTCAATATATTACCTTTAAAAAGCAGCTGAAAAAGAACCACTTTTTGAAAATACGTCGTAAGGACATTTTTTAATGTTCTCCTGCCGTGTCCTTTGACCCATCTTCTGCCCATTTTTTTCCCTACCATCTGTGTTTTTTAGAGCTGTGACCTACAAACTTCGGTTATATCAGAATCATGGGGAGGATCCAGTTTTGTTTTTTTTTTTTTAATGTCTGTTTATTTAGAGAGAGAGACAGAGACAGAGAGAGCCAAGCAGGGGAGGAGCAGAGAGAGAAGGAGAGAGAATCCCAAGAGCCTCTGCACTGACAGTGAAGACACGGGGCTCGATCTCACGAACCTTGAGATCATGACCTGAGCCGAAATCAGGAGTCAGCCACTTAACGGACTGAGCCACCCAGGCGCCCCGGGTCCAGTTCTCTAAGATGCAGACTCTTGGGTCTCACTTCCAGAGTCTCTTTAGTCCGGTTCCCGAGTGGGGTCCTTTCTCTGCATTTTTACCACGCTCTCCAGGTGATTGATTGTACTGCATCCTGATTTGAGCAAGAATCATGAGTTCTACTACCCTGGGGCGGTGGGGGGGGGGGGGGGGGCTCTTGAAAGATGAGCAAAACCCAGAGGGGATAAAGAGAAGAGGCCATCAGAAGGGAATCAACCCTGGGCTTGCCGCTCTCTCATTCAACTGCATGATCAAACGCACGAATAAAAAATGACTTGACCTTTCCTTTCAGAACTCCTTGGATGGGAACCTGCACATCCCAGGAGACACTTTGGCAAAGACTGTGTGCACCTGATCTGGGTCAAAAGGAAACAGCCAAGCTGAACACCGTGCCCTTGGGGAATGACAAATGGAATGTTCTCAGAAGCTGCATTTGAACAACTGATTGAGATCGTGACCGAGGTTAACGGTCCTTTGCAATTTGATAAAGGCATGGGTTTGCATGATGCCGCCATCTTAGGAAGCCTCGTCTGCTCTGCTTAGAATGTATTATTATTCACACATTTCATTGATTCTAAGATGCAGTGCCCACCCCCTCCACACACGTTTTTAGCAGCTGCATAATCGGAATATGTCTTATTGTCTTTGACACAAGGTCGTGACATGGTTGTCATTGCCTGACACCTTCTTTCAGAAACCCGGTGCAGCAGCCTTGAGAGAAACGCTTCCTCCTCACGCCATCGATTGCCCGGAGCGCTGACTTTGTGTTGAAAACTATGAACATTGACAACATTGAGTTGAAAAATCACTGAGAAGATTTGGACTCTGGCAGCATTTTGCGAATAACTTAACCACTTGTTTCCGCTTTTTGCCTCTGTAGGCGCGCCCAAGGGTGACATGTGATAAGTCCACACAAGTCACTAAATAAATACTTTTGAGGGGCGCCTGGGTGGCTCAGTCGGTTAAGCGTCCGGCTTCGGCTCGGGTCATGATCTCACAGTCCGTGAGTTCGAGCCCCGTGTCGGGCTCTGTGCTGACAGCTCAGAGCCTAGAGCCTGTCTCAGATTCTGTGTCTCCCTCTCTCTGACCCTCCCCTGTTCATGCTCTGTCTCTCTCTGTCTCAAAAATAAATAAACGTTAAAAAAAATTTTTTTTAAATAAATACTTTTGAGAAGTCTCAAACATTTTAAGAGATCTGAAAGCATTGCATCATAGTTAATTGGCAGCATTTTTTTTTTTTCCCCTTTCTTCACGGTACATACAATAATAGTGTACTTTTTATAAGTGACGGCATCTTGGACATGGTGGCTTATAGAAAGAGCTCACACATGTAGCTCCTCTTACGTGTCAGGCGTTAAGACTCCCTGCCCATGAACTCATTCGAATCCTCATTCCTGTTAGGCCCGGTTTACAGATAAGGAAACTGAGGTGCTTAGGAGATATGGCAGCCAGAGACTGGTAGGATCCAGGGCAAGAGGTCAGCTCCAGGGTCCAAGAGGTCAGCTCAGACGCTGTACTACAGGATCTCACGTAGAAGTGTGTAGGTTTGTAATGTGTCAAATACCTGCTGAAGGATTTTCAACCAGATTTGTATTCTAGCGAGCATAGTATTGATTAGGGGGGAGAGTGTGCCAACACAAGGTGCCAGCATGTCGCAAAGACAAGGTCAGTCCTGTGACAGGCAAAAGGGCAGCAAAAGTAGCCGGGATCAAGGTTATTTCTCGCCTGAACTCCCCAGCAGGCATTGCCTCGTTGTACAGGGACACCTCACATCGGAAAGGTTCTCGTGGTTTCTCATTGTGTTCTATGGAGCATTGAAAAAAGCAGAAACAAAAGTTATTTGGCTACTCATCGTTTTCCGTAGCTTTGGATTAAAATGGGTGTGAATTTTTTTTAATGTTTATTTATTTGAGAGAGATATAGAGCAAGTGAGGGAGGGGCAGAAAGAGCAAGAGAAAGAGAATCCCAAGCAGGCACCGAGCCGTCAGCACAGAGCCCGATGTGGGGCTCGAACTCACCAACTATGAGATCATGACCTGAGCCGAAACCGAGAGCTGGACACCTAACCCACTGAGCCACCCAGGCGCCCCGAAATGGGTGTGAATTTAATGATGAATTTTGTACAGACATTGGCTGTCTTTGTCAGGGGAAGAGGCACTCCCAGTTCTGAAGGACTGAGTTCAGGCTTAAACTAGTATCCTTCAAGAAGGAGTAAATGGACCAATTAAGACAAAAGGTAAAAATGTGGATTCAGTGTTGACCTAATGATAAAGCCTCGCTCCCAAGTTTACTTCATTTAGCAGATTTTCTTAAAAGCCTGAATTAGGGCACATTTTCTTTTCTTTTCTTTTGACCACACATGACAGAATTGATATGATGACAATGAAACATGAGCTACGAATGGAGTTGATTGTGGAGACTGAATCTTTGGAGGCTCGGTTCATTTAAAGATGCCAAAAGTTACAATCTTGGTAATAAAACAGGAACAAAAGAATCAGTCCTCTTTGTTCATGGAAAATGTCTTTGGCAAACTGTTTTTTTATCCCAAGGTAAAAACAGCCCCCAAAAGAGAGCAGGAATAAAGACCCAGAAAGTCCACCATCTGACCCAAGCTTCTTACTTGCTCAGCAAAAAGATGGTTATAGAGTCTCCCTGGACAGGAACTTCCAGGAGGAGCACGGGACTTCATCCCTGCCAGCACTTTCTTCTCTGACTTCCCCGCCATCTGCCTTCTGCACCCACACGTTTGGGAGCATCTGAATTCTCAAAATATCATGAGAAGAAATTGCCCAGGTCCTGAATGTGCTCTGCAGCATGAACTCTTGTCAATTCAGCCCAAATTTTCTGGATTTTACAGCTTCGGTACTTCAACATTGCATTCATTGCCTGAAAAAAAGGGTAGAAAATTTTGGGAAACTTTTATAAGCAATTTTGAGCATTATTTTTGTATTAAATCAAATGCAGCTGTATGACGGAGAAAAATGTGAAATCTGGGTGAATTTGAAAGAGGAAATTAAAACGAGCAGATACAGTTCTGGCTTTCTGGTCAGCTTCAGACTAGACCCCCAAGCCCCCGGGGGTTGAGCATTCATTTTCTTCTACCCTGAGGGACACTAATGTGGAAAAGTTTGAGAAACTCTGCTTTACAAAGAGTCCCTTGAGCCTCATGGCCATTGGGCTTTAAGCAGAAAAATATACCCGGTTCCTTCTGTCCTGGGCTGCCTTCCATTGCTGTCCACCCATGACCATGGTCTGCCCATTGGTGGGCACTGGGAGTTGAGGGCTCCCTTGGCAGAATGTTCCCTGCAGTTTCATCCCAGGAGCCCATGTTGTGTGGTTTTCAAAGCTAAATTAGAGATCACCCTTCAAGTTCCTTCTTCTGCTCCATCCCACCTGGTTTTGGTATAGTAAGGGGTTAGAGCTGTGATGGGCGCAGTCTGGGAGGCCAGCAAGAGCACCTGGGAAAACCAACAGAGCCCACACCTATTTGTATAGACAGGATGGACTCTTTGCAAATCTTTGAATAACATTTTCCCCATTGTATTGGGCTTAACGAAGGGAACACATCTCCGTGTATTTTAATATTCATTCGTTCATTCAGTAAAATTTTTGAGTTGCCTTAGGCGTGAGGAATACAGCCACAAAAAAAAAACCAGATAAAAATCCCTGCCTTTATGCAGCGTATGTGCCAAAGTGGGGAGAGAGATCATTTTAAAAATGATAAAAGTATCTAGAGTCCTGGTGATCTATAAAGGAAAATGAGGGAAGAGGGATGGGAGCTTGTGTGTGTTAATGGGTATTTGGCAGTAGTAAAGAGGATGATCAAATACCACTGAGCAGGTGACATTTGAGGGGCAAAACAACGGAAGCATTTGGATCTGTTGCTTTGAAGGGACAGCCTGTCGTGTTGCCTGATGGGTCGGATACAGGGTCTGAGAGAAGGAGGGAAATTGAGGACGGTTCCAAAGTGCGATAGGCGGCTTACGACACGGCATCCGGTGACCCCCACCTCCTGATACTCGTGTCTGTGTAGTTCCCCTTCTCTTGATTCGAGCTGGACCCTGTCACTTGTTTCTAATGAATAGAATATGGCAGAGTTGATGAGATGGCACTTCTGTGATTAGGTTACAGAAGGTTGACTTCCTCTATTAGCAGTTTCTGTCTGTTGTCTTCTGTGCGTGCACGCGTCAACGAAACAGAGTGCCTCGCTGGAGAGGTCCGCATGGCAAGGACCTGGGGGTGGCCCCTGACCAACAGCCAGGAAGGAACTGGGGTCCTCAGCCCAACAACTCATGAAGAATCGAATTCTGGCAACAGCCATATGAGCTTGGAGGGGGTCCTTCCCTGGCCGAGCTTTGAGATGAGCTCACAGCACCTACTGACACTGATATCAGCCTATGAACCCACCCGACAGCAAGGGCTCCTCCAAGCCCTGTTGAGATCCCTCAGCCACAGGGACTGGGTGATGATACAAGTGGGTTTCAAGCTGTTAACTCTGGGGATAATTGGTTATGCAGTTCTATACATAACTAATAAACACAAGGTTTTTGATTTGGGCAACTGGAAGAATAAAATTACCATTTAGCATATCATAAGATGAGCATAGATAGAAGGGCTTTTTGGTGGGAAAATAGAAAATTTGGTCATGCATATGTACCATACACACACATTTCTGTTTCTGTTGATAACGTGGTGGTGAATTTTTCAAATGGTAGTTAGCTACTAATATATATGCTCTCAATGTTCTCTGACGAACCACTTTAAAAAATGTTAATTAATGCATCTTCAAAAATCAGATTCTATAACAATTTTAGTCGCAATTATTTCTAGAAACTGAGAACATCAAATACAGTACCAACCCATTAATTCTGATGTCTCACTTTTAGAATTTATTGATTTTTTTTTTTTACAGTTTGCACAAAAACCGGGATAAAATTTATCTTTATATATCTATGAGGAGAAGAGTTACCGGAGCAAGTTGACATACCAGTGATTTAAAAGTAAGAATGTTTAGTTTTTAGCATTTAAGAAGGATTTATTTACACGCTCACAAAGTCACTCACTGTAAGAAGTTTGCTCAACCTACTGAGGCTTTGAGTTAAGATAGCCTCCATGGAGACCAAAATTAAAGTATGAAGCCAAGAGAAACCAAAATTGTCAGACAGTGGTGATTGGTTGGATGTAAAGTCAGGAAGAAGGGACCACGCAGACACTGTATGACGCTCATTCTCTCCCTCATCTTTCTCGCCCAAAGAGCACCATTTTGGTTCTGACATCATGTGGTCAGAGAGGTCTGGTTTTCACACGATCCCAGAAGGTAAATCGCCATTAATCTCGACCATTCTAATGATTCCCTTCCCTTTGCCCATGACTGGTTTAGGATGGGCATGTGACACAATCATGGTCAGTGAGATGTGAAGGAACTCTCCACTGGGGTACCTCTGTAGAGAGTTTTTTTGCTCTCTGAAAGAGAATGTTGAGGGAAACTTTCTTTTCTGCCTCTGGGCATTGCTGTCTACTTGTGTTACTTGGAACCAGGCTAAGAGATCCAGCCAACAGGCCGAGGGTGGCCAAATGGAAAGGCAGAGGAATTTGGATTCTTGATGCTGACGGTGAACCACCCCATCAACCAATCCTGGAACTGCCACGTTTGGTGGCCTGTTATTTTATATGTGATGGGACACGTCATAATGGTTTAAGCCATTTTGAGTTGGGTTTTCGGTTCCTCGCTGCTAAAAACATTCTGAGACGAGACAATTCTAGGATAAGGCCTAGTTTTCTGGTTTGGTCAGTGGATTCATTTACCGAAAGGGAATTCAGAAGGAGAAGGCGGCTGGGCTGGGATATGGGGAGAAATGGTTACCTGGGCTCAGGTCATGCATAGTGAGAGGTGCCTGTGGGACACTCAGGTGAGGACATCTGTGGAAGGACTGATGTGCAGATCTGGAGGTGAGGAGTGAGTTCTGAGTGGAGGTAGGGCGTGGGAGTCCTCATGGAGAACAGAGGCGATGGTTACAACACAGTCTTTGGCTTGTTCTTCCAGCCAAGCTTTATCTCTTAATGCCTGTGTAACCTGAGGCGGGGCACTCGACTTTTGAAAACTTCCATTTTCCTCATTTGTAAAATGGAAAATGCTTTGTCTCAGTGTTGCCAAAGTAGGAATTCTTACCTCGACATGGCAGAGACAATGCCAGATCTTCACTGGACCGGTTTTCCCTTCCTTTTGGGCCCATGAGCAAACTGCATGTCCCAGCATCCCCTGCTTTTAGGTGCGGTCACATGGGCCCTATGGGTCACACGTGATGCTGTTTCTTCCTTCACCTGCCCTCTGGATGCAGAGAACCCCGGAAAGGCCTTGAGGCTCCAGAGGAGAGTGGAAGGGGCCTGGGTCTCTGAGTGACTTTGTGGAGAATCCCCAACCCCCAGTGGCTTACATTGGACTATAACATGAGCAAACAACAAAACAAAACAAGCAAAAAAATCACCCGTGACCGTGTTGTTTCTGCAGCGGCTACCATTCTTTACCCTGACTCACATCCACAGCATTTCCCCACGTCTGATACACAAGACGTCTTAGGTGGTGTCCACCTTTAAATTTTGATTGGTTGCTCATTTGTTTAAAGGTATTAGGAAAAAATACACATATACGTAAAACGAGCTCATCAGCCTTATGATCGCAGAGAGGTTATTGCCTGAGACGGGGGCCGGTTTAATTTGTTAAAGAAAAATGTCGAGTTGATAACAGAACAGGTGTTGGGTGGCCATGGCAAAAATTGTCCCGGTGACACGCCCACTCATGCTGCCTGATTTCGCGAGGTTGTTGGGCCGAAATGACGTGATGTGTGGAAAGTATCTCTCCCTGGCATGGAGGAAGGATGTGATACGTGGGAGCTCTTATCTTGTTAGTGGTCAAACCTGCGTTACGGGATTTATGTCACTGCATTGTATGTTCGCTGTTTGGTCATCACCATCACTAACTCTGAGCTCTTTGAGGATGGAGATCTGTTTTATTCCACTCAGAGCCTCTCGCAGTAGTTCAGCGCCTGGCACCTCATGGAAAACCAATAAATGGAGGCTGAGGGTTGATAACCTGGGGGCATGACCCCTTTTCCATCGTCGCTAGGATTACAAGTTTGAATGTAGCCACCCCTTGCAGACGAGACCTGTGTCTGACCCAGGGTTGGGTCCCACCACCCAGCACAGTACCTGGCACATAGTTAGAGCTCAAGAACTATTTGTCCGGGTGCCTGGGCGGCTGAGTCGGTTAAGCATCCAACTTCGGCTCAGGTCATGATCTCACGGTTCGTGGGGTTCAAGCCCCATGTCGGGCTCTGTGCCGACAGCTCAGAGCCTGGAGCCTGCTTGGAATTCTGTGTCTGCTTCTCTCTCTGTTTCCCCCCGCCCTTGCACTCTGTCTCCGTCTCTCAAAAATAAATAAATGTTAAAAAATGATTACGAAAGGAAATATTTGTTGGGGAGGAACATACTGATTTTTTAAATGTTTATTTATTTTTGAGAAGGGGGGGGAGAGGCAGACAGAGAGAGGGAGACAGAGGATCCAAAGCAGGCTCTGTGCTGACAGTGGAGAGCTGGATGTGGGGGCCCGAACTCCACAAACCGAGAGATCATGACCTGAGCTAAAGTCGGACGCTTAACCGACTGAGCCACCCCGGTGCCCCAGGAACATGTTGATTTTAGTCACTCTCATAGACTCCTACAATGAGCCCAGAGAACAATATGTCTCAGCTAAAGATAAAGAAAGGAAAGTCTGGAGAAGCAGAGTGACCCAAAAAGACCACAGAGGTACAGGAATGTGCAGTGGGGCCTTTGAAAGTCACGTGGGATGTGGAACAATTCTTCATTGTGCGACACTGTCCTAAGCGTTGCAGGCCATCTAGTATCTCTGCTTAATGCCCATTCGTGTCCACGGTGGCCCTGGTCATTGCGATCATCAAATATGTTCTGACGGATCTCCAAGACCCCCCCATGGGGAACAGTGCCCCTACTGGTCCAACCCCCGCTCCCAAATGGATTAGAAACTAAGACACAGGGAGGGAGAGAGAGGCTTGCCAAAATGCCAGAGCCAGGATTTGGGCACAAATCTCTGACATTGCACTAATAATCTTCTTCCAGTCCCTGGCACTATGACTGATTCAGATCAAAAAGTGAGCTCCAGGAGGGAGCAGGGCTTTGGGGTTGGTCAAAGTGGTGCTGAGGTTTCTCTCACTAGCCAATGAGGAGTGGGTCCCCTGGGACTCCCCGTATCCTGACCCCTGTCCCTTCTACCCTCCCCCAGCAGCTCAGTCTCGTCTGGGGAGGAGAACAGCTTGTGGAGTGGGGAGAGTGGCAGAGAGAAATCTCCCGCCCCCCCCCCCGAGGAAAAAGCTGGCTCTCCCTCCTAATAAAACGGAGATGAGTGTGTGTATTTTAAAGCAAATAAATGTTTCAGAACCCGAGAAGGGAGATGTTAATGGCTCCATTCGAATTCCGTGGAATTTATTTGCCGTCGGGGCCGGACTTTCTGAGAAGCGTGGTTCAATCAAGGTTAGACATGAAAGGGAGCTCTTGTGGGCTGAGTGGACACAAAGTCAATCCGCGAGCCTTTCACCTCCCGCGCATTTCTTAATTAGATCTCCGAACCTACAGCTGCCCCTGGCTGGCACACACAGACACGTTAGCTTTTTCTTGAGCTTTCTGGCTTTTTCCATGTTGGAAAGATGATCTTTTCAAATTCGTTTTCACCATCAGCACCCGGACGACCAGCGAGGCCCTAGGCACCCGGGCTGCCCTTGTGTGTTTGCAGCCTCCTCATTGAAGGAGTGCCCATCATCCAGCAGTGAGAAGTTTGGCTTGGCCTTTCCAAGTGATTATTTTATTAAAAAAAAAATTTTTTTTAACGTTTATTTATTTTTGAGACAGAGAGAGACAGAGCATGAACGGGGGAAGGGCAGAGAGAGAGGGAGACACAGAATCGGAAGCAGGCTCCAGGCTCCGAGCCATCAGCCCAGAGCCCGACGCGGGGCTTGAACTCGCGGACCACGAGATCGTCAGCTGAGCTGAAGTCGGACACTTAATCGACTGAGCCACCCAGGCGCCCCTCCAAGTGATTATTTTAAACAATGCGTGGTGTTTACGAAAGTGCGACTGGGAATAGAGATTCATAATGAACGGCTCCGGCAATAATTACTTATTTTCTATATTTATCGAAAATGACTATGTACAGTATTGCTGTTTTCCCTGAGGAGAAAAATGCGGAAATTATCACCACTCTTTATCAGCTCTCCTAGTTTAGTGACTAGCATTTCCCGTTTTTTAATTACTAGAGCAAAGAGAAGATGTTTCCCCTTACTAGCTGGCTAGTGTCGTTACGACTGCATTCGCACATTAATATCAGTAACTTAGTGTGCAGAGAACAAACAGGAGGTAGGTTTTTGGCCTTTTTGTGGGACCGCTCAGCTGTTAGCCTATGACACAACACAACTTGGGGTCGAAACAGTGTGTCCCCAGATGCCTCAAATGATGTGGAGTTGGATGGGAACCACCTCTCTTAACAAAGGAGATGAATACCAACAGCACATGTTCATTTATGTTCAGTGAGATACTGGTAAATGTTTAAAAACCAGCTTTCAAGGTGTAAAAATCCCCGGGGTATCGTACTGGCCGATTTCTGCAGAGTAAATACTCCCATCCTGGCAGATTAAAAAAAAAAAAAATTTTTTTTTAAACATTTTTATTTCCGAGAGACGGAAGGAGACAGAGCATGAGCGGGGGAGGGGCAGAGAGAGAGGGAGACACAGAATCCGAAGCAGACTCCGGGCTCTGAGCTCCGAGCGATCAGCACGGAGCCCGACGCGGGGCTCAGATCCACGAACTGTGAGATTCGTGAGCCGAAGTCGGATGCTTAACCGAGTGAGCCATCCAGGCGCCCCCGATCCTGGCGGGTTTTAAGATTTCATGGCACATGCATTTGGGAAGAGATGTGTGCAGTCGCCCCTGGCGAGCTGCTTTGAGCTGGCTCCGGCACACCACTGTGTATAGATTATATGTGACATAGGTTTATTGAGAGCGTACTATGTGCCAGGCACTGTCCTAAGCCGAAGTGACAGCAGCGAACCAAACAGACAAAGCCCCTGCCCTGATAGAGTGTAGATTGAGTAGGAGAGACAGACAGTAGACAAACGAGCCAACCAGCCGAGCAGGTAACGTGCTGTCAGGAGGCAGGAGTGAAAATGAAGCAGAGTGAGAGGCGGGGTTGAGACGGGTGGGGCTTTTGCACACAGCAGACGGCGTGGCCTCTCTAAGAGGTGCCGAGAACACAGACTTAGTCAAGTGAAGGAGTCAGTCCGTGAGGATGCCTGGGAAAAGAACATTCTAGGGAAAGGGGAAAACGAGCGAAAAGTCAACGAGGTGGCAGGCGGGAGGTGGCTTGGGTGTCTGGGGGTTGCATTTAGTCTCTTTCTGAAGGCCTTGAGAGCTGGGAGGCCTGGGGTTGCCTTCTTTCTAGGACGCAGATGTATTTCTGGCCGTGGTCGATGGAAGCAAAATCGCCCTAAAGTAAAGCAAGGATGGAGACTGGGAGTGACCCACGATTCTCTCTCCCTCCCATCGGAGTGCAAAGGCTTTGTGGTGGGACGTATGCTATCCTAGCTTTTACTCTCGTGTCTGCCACGCCTCCGGCTCCTCCAGTGTCCTCATACAGATCGAGTCCCGATCCCCTCATTCCTCTCTCATCCAAGCTTATGCCCCAGCCTAGAATGGCATTCCACAGGGGAAGGGTTGGTTCCCTGCTGGTTTCCTATCTCCCAGAACAGTGCTGCCCCCCCACTCCCGCCCCTTCCCCTGTTCTCCCCATCAACATTCAGTAAATATTGAATAAATTAACACAAGAAGGTGCCAGCATCTGATTAGTTCATTAGGCTTTCCAGTGAGGTCTTGCCTGAGCTGTTAACCCACACCCTCAACGTTTCCTATCCCTCTGCCTGCCAATTTCATCCGCGCCTCAGCACCTACACAATGACCGGAGAAGAGGCACTCATAAACATGCATTGAATGGTTGCAAGCATGGATACTATTTTACTCTAAATGACTAATTTTTATTCTAAATTTCTTCTATTCCTCTTTCATATAATGGATAGGACATCCTATTGATTTAAAAAAAAACAACTGGGTGTGCAGGGAGGTAAAATTGTCTATGAATTTCATTGCAGCACAGTGAAGGGAGCATTAACATCTTTTGTTCTATAAAGGGGCTGCTGGGCTGACGGGTGTGAGAAGAAGTGTTGGGGTAGACAGAATGACATCGGGCCCTGGGGGGGGGGGGGTCACCTTGAGCATCTCTGATGCTACGAGACAACTCTGGGCAGACCAAGGGCAGCCCTGGGGACCTTGGGATACTGCTGGTGTCTTCAATGACACACACATCTGGGGAAAAGGCAGGCCTTCCTTCCCGGGCGCCTGCCGTGAACACGAGCTGGAATTAGGAGAGAGGGCTGTATTCATTTCCACTGCTCTCAGAACCTCTTCAGGAATGCAGAGAGTGGGGGTTTGAAGTGAGCGTCTCACTTCATGACGCGTTTGATGTTTAACGCACAGAGAAAGTACAAAGTCAGAGAGGTGACCCAAGAAGTGAGAGTCTTTTCCTTGTGGGAGCAAAGTCTTGCTGGGTTTAAACACGGATCAGTCTGCCTCCATGCTAATCATGAGATTGGGAAATATATTGACATTGTAGGTGTTTTAAGTGCAAAGATAAAACAGGCGTTTCTTTTTATCTGTTCATCAGTGACTCGACAAGGCTCCCAGCTCAAGAGATTTGGTTTTATTTATGTATTTATATACGTATGTATGTATTTTTTGTTCCATGCAGACTTCTAAGGTAAAGAAATTCTTGGCAACACCTAATCTCTAAAAATAGGTAACTGGCAGCTCAGTGTTGGAAAGTGACATTAAGGACTGTGATAGTGGGGATTGTTGGCTCTGTCCCCCATACCCTACGGTTGAGGTTGGAATGGTCATCTCTGTGTTAAAGACAAGGAAACCAGGCTCTGGGAGGTGCATGAATTTACCTAGCCCAGCCTTCTGGTAAGAGGGTCCCTGGGCTCAAACACGGGCTTTCTCGCTCTGAGACTGCTAAAAATTTGATGAGGAGTTAACAATAGAAGGCAGGAACCACACCGTAGAAGTCAGGGTTCTCCGGAGAAACAGAACCAACAGGATGCGTATACATATATACCTAGAGAGAGAGAGATTTTATGCTAAGGAATTGGCTCCTAGGATTATGGCGGCCTGGCAAGTCCGAACTCTGCAGTGTGAGCTGGCGAGCAGGAAGCCTGGGGAAGAACTACAGGTCAGCTCCAAAGGCAGTCTGCTGGCAGCATCCCATCTTGCTTGGGGGAGGTTAGTCTTCTAGTAAGGCCTTCAACTGATTAGGCGAGGCCCATCCTCATTCTAAAGGGTAATCTGCTTTACTCAAAGTCCACTCTTCTAAGAAAACACCTTCACAGAAACATCCCGAGTGTTTGACCATAACATCTGGGCACTGTGGCTGAGCCACAGTGCCACAGTAAAGGAACCATTACACATATATTCATTTTTAAATACATTTCTTTTTTTTTTTAAGTTTAGTTATTTATTTTGAGAGAGAGAGAGTGTGTGTGTGTGTGTGTGTGTATGTGTGTGTAAGGAGGGAAGGGGCAGAGAGAGAGGAAGAGAGAATCCCAAGCAGGCTCCGCACTGACAGCATGGAGCCCGACACGGGGCTCGATCCCACAAACCATGAGATCATGATCTGAGCTGAAATCAAGTCGGACGCTTAACTGACTGAGCCACCCAGGTGCCCCAGATACATTTCTTAATGATAGCAAATACAGTACATATTCAATATAGAAATTTCAAAATGGAAAAAAATATAAAAAAGGAAAAAATACTCAATCCACTAGGGCCCACTGGGATGGATATTGCCTAACACCTTAATTCTAGGCATATGGACATTATGAGAAATATGTTTTCATCCCCCCATGTGATAGATGTCATTTCACAGATGTAATGTTTTACATCCAATTCTTTTCATTTAGCAAGACTCCATGAATTTTTCCCCAGCTTAATAAATATTCTTCCATATCCTGACTTTTTATATAAATTTTTTAAGTTTATTTATTTTGAAAGAGAGACAGAGAGCACGAGTGAGTGGGAGGGGCAGAGAGAGAGGGAGAGAGAATCTTAAGCAGGCTCCACACTGCCGGTGCAGAGCCCCATGTGGGGCCCAAACCCATGAGATCATGACCTGAGCTGAAATCAAGAGTGAGACGCTCAACCGATTGAGCCACCCAGGTGCCCCCATATCCTGATTTTTAATGATGCCACAGCAGGTCTGCCTCATGATGGCTACAATGAATGGCTTCCCCTTTTGCTCAACGGCCTTTCTCCTTTGTTTCTGATAATAGTAGTTGGTTCAGGTGGTGCCAAGTCTTATCTCTTGTCCCAATGTAAAGGCATAAAACAAAGTTGCAAATATCAAAATTCCTTTTCTCCAGGTTCCTTCATAGGTGCTTTATAGGTCTAGGGCTATTGGAGGCCATTTTTATCAATTCTTAGACTTGATCCTAAGAATGAAGCCAGTATAGAGGAAAGCAAAGTAGAGAAATGAAGAAAAACAGACTTCTGATTACATTCTTTGAACACCCGGATCCAACCATGCCTGAAGCTACTCTCCTATACTTTTCAGCTATGGAAGATAATAAATCCCTCTTCTTTTGCTTAAGCCAGTGGAGTTTGATTCTGTCACTTTCCCCTAAAAGAGTTCCATCTGATATGGCATCATTCTAACTGACACGCGCTCAGTACGTGAGTATATTTTTTTGTTTTTGTTTTTGTTTTTGTTTTTGTTTTGATAATTTACCCATGGTGGGCAAGATGTTGTGAGGGGATTTGGAGATTGCAAGCTGACTAAGGTGTACTTCCTGATCTCGGGAAACCTGTGATCCTCTGATCCAATAATTGTGGCCAAGTGCATTTTAGACATCTACAGGGACGTAAATTCCAACAGCGTATGGGGATCAGGACAGGCTTCCAGAGGAATAAGCACTTGACGCTGACCTTGAAGGAGAGGATGATAGGATTTCAAATTCCTAAATCTAAAAGGGTCTAAAAGAACCTAGGTGGCTTGGTCCTGAAGCACAGCTTTAATGAATGGTCTGGGGAGCTTATTAAAATGCTATTTTTGACTCAGTAAGCCTAGGGTGGAGCATTTCTGCATTTCTGATGAGTTCCCACATGTAGTGGCCCTGCTGGTCCACAGGCCGCACCAGGAGTAGGGAAGGTCTGGTCCTTGGCCCGCCCCTCCAGCCTCACCCCACACCAGGCCTCCACCTGACCCAGGACCCACCTCGGAAAGCTTCCTTGTGTCCTGGGAACACACACAGCTCTGGCCTGGCTCCAGGCTTGCGGCCCACTGGACCCTCTGCCTGACTGCTCCTTTCCGAACTCCCACACACAGGGCTTCTCTCGCCTCTCCGCCTAGCGGCCCACACCTCAAACGGGCCATCGGCCACTGGGGCCCTTACTGTTTCACATGCCACGTTCCAGCCCTTGCTATTTCCAAGCTTTTTTTTCATGTCCCAGTGGAGGCATAAAATGGTACTTACAGGGCAGGGCTCCCTGGACTATATGGATAAGCAAAAAGTTGAGGGGCTCCACATCTCATCTATGTGTAATATGTTCCCGGCACAGGGCCAGGGAGTTCGGCCCACCTGCACGAACCTGTTTTACCTCTTTTGTACCAATTACCAACATCTGCAATTATCGTGTGGATTGATTCGTTCACCACCTTCTTTTTCCAGCAGAAGGTTAAGCCGGAAAGTCAGAGCCCCATTCGTCTGGCTCATTGCTCCCTCCTCCATGGTTTCTGGCACCTGAGGTGCGTTCAGCACATATTCCCCTGACGAAATGAATGAAGGCATGGTTGGGGAATGGAGGGAGACGGGTAGCAGGAAGGACATTTCTGGCAAAGGGAAGATCGTGAGTAATAGTGAGGAATAGAATGAGTCACCCAGTTGAGCTGGAACCAGAGTGGAGTATGTGTAGGAGGTGACAGATGGCAAGGAAGGGTGGGAACATTCTGTAGAGGGCACCTGTGAGTGCCGGTGCTTAATCTGCTGGGGGATGGGGTGCTGTGATCAGACATGGTCGGAGCTCAGCTTGAAGAGTGTGGACCCGGCTGTGGGGAGGGGGAAGGGGAGAGGGTGGGCTGGGACGGGGACACCAGTAGCTGCCAGAGTCCCGACTCTGTGAGGACAGTTCAGGTGACTGTGGGTGTGGAGGCGGGGAGGGGGGCAGGCAGGTGAGGGCTGGGAGGTGGGGAGGATGACGGGAATCACAAGACATGGGGATTGAGTGGGGATCAGGGACCAGGGGCGTGGACCTGACGAGGGTGCTGCTCTGACCAGAAAAAGGCGATTACAGGGAGGAACAGGTTCTGAGGGGAAACCTGATTGAAAATAGAAAGGTTCCTCTGTTCGCTGATTCTAGCTTGAGAACTGATAGTTATGTAACCCGAAGTCCCAAATTTAACGAGAGTGTCAGCCTGTGACACAGAGGGCTATAGCAGGGGACGCGTCCCCCACTCCCCCCCTCCCCCCACCGGCTCTGAGCATCAGTTCCTCCGCTCTGGAATGAGGGTGGTAAGCGCACCTTGTTAGAACGGTTGTGAGGTTCCGAGACAGGTGAGGGGTTCATGGCGGGTTGCAGTGTGGTGTAGACACAGAGGAGGTCGTGCTGCGCCAGCCGGAATCCCTGCGGGACGGAAGCATTTTCGTCCCCAGTTGCTGGATGTGTTGGTAGCTGACAGATGACAGCTGAGTCCTGTCTCACCCAAGGGCACACCTCCTTCCCCAGGGTCAGCTACACCCAGAGACCAGTAGATGTGGGGATCCAAAGGCTCAGCTCCCTACCAAGTTGGGACAGGGGTGAAGCACCAGGCTCCAGCTCCAGAGCCCCCCGTGGGATGGGCTGAGGCCCTTGTTGTGACTGCACTGCGGCCACCCCTCGCTCCGTCCAGCCCTGCTTCTTTCGCTGTGTGGACAGAGCAGGCTTTGCTCCAAAGTGCGCTCCCCGATAGACTTCCCGCATGCAGGTGTCTCCCTCGGAGTCTGCTTCCCGGGGAACCCAACCTGTGACGCATCATCTTGACAGAATGGTTTTAAGCCACCAGAATATCAGGTGTGGCTTCTTGGCCACAAACTTAGACACTATACTGCAAATTTTCAGTCTAGAAGTTGAGAAGCAAAGCAGGGTTCCAGAGGCCCGGCCGCTGGGTCAAGAGGCTTCTCAGCCACGTCAGAAATTCTCTTTTTGTGCTGTGGACCCCTTCTTAGAGTAGTGTTTGTAGATGCATAATAAAATACATAGGATTGCAAAGGAAACCAATTCTATTGAAACATAGTTATCAAACTATTATAAAAACAGACTTATGACGTATTAATACATGACATAGGAATTATTCTGATACAGTAATACAGTTAATGAAAGACCCGTCAGTAGGTCTAATAATCTAGACGAAGAATCTAGGGGAAGAATCTAATAATCTAGAAGAAGCGATCCGTGTTGCTATTTCAAGATACGTAAAGCATCTATAATGTGATATGAAAATAACTGACTTCATTTAATGGCAAAGAGACAGGGTTTATAAATACCAAGGTCAATGAAAATAAAGATGTAAGCTTTCCCCACCCAAAGCCATGGACCTCCCCCCAAATTCCATGCACGCACTCACTGAGGGTTTGTGACCCATAGGTTAAAAAAGAAAGTCTGGGTGTTATCATATCTGCTGTTACCTTAACATGCTTAGCTCTAGATGGTGTGATATAAAGTGTGTGTGTTAGGGACCCTCTAAGCCAGTAGGGAATCCACACGCCAGGGATGGTTATGATTAGATCACAAGGGTCACACTTCAAGGCACCTGCTGCAAGCTCGTCTGTTCGCCTTATCGCTGGTCAACACCAGGTGTCTCACGAATTAGCATAGAGAGTAGCCAAAGCGGGTTTTTATTGGTGAAATCGTGGCTAACGACATAACGGATGTCAGAAATGGGCTCTCATTAGTAAAATTAGTGGTATTCAAGTTGAGGGGAGTGGGTGAAATGTTTTTGAGACATTCTCTGTGCTTGGATGACTGGGCTTAAGAATTCAACAAGGCTTCCCCTGCGCCCTTAGGGATGGTGCCTGTGTCCGGCCATGGCATTGGAGGCTATCCGGTTGCCCAATATGAACCATAGGGATAACAGGATCCTGCCTCTAAAATTTGTTTGTCTAATCCTCAAGAACACGTTCCCTGTAATGTGTGAGCAGATCAGCTAAAAAGTTGGAGAGCTGGAACTTTACCAAGTTCATGCTGTATAAACTGTTTGTGAACTGCACGCTCATGCACTAAATTAAAAATCTGTGAGGTGTGGTGAATTTAGTCGGAGGTTTGCTTTCAGTATAACCGGTAGCGAGGTTGCAGAGAAGTTAGCTAACTAACCCTTGCTCACTTCAGACGTTCTGGAAAATTCTCCTATCTGGCAAAAGTAACCCAAGAGATTGTGCGTGACCATACTGGCTTAGGTCAGTTGGCGAGAATGACAGTTCAACCTTCAAGAGTTCTGTCGGTGTAAAATCACCTCCACCACCACCATTACTCTGCAAGAGACAGGTTTGAGGGCCGGAAGAGGAAGACTTATTGTCAAGGGCCTCAGAGAGAGGAGGGTGGAGCTTTGGGTTAATTAGTTAATGAGTGTTTAGATAATTAGCCTGGAGGGAATGAGAGGTCAGAGCTTTACCCAAATGGCCCCAGAGAGAGGGTCTGTTTGGCTTGGCTGCTTCCCTAGCAGCTAATGTGGACAATCCTTGCTTTGTTGGGATGATTCCAGCCTTAACAAACAGCCAGCAGGGCTCCCCTAAATGCTCCTCCAGAGAGAAATGAATCTGGAGGAGGGAGAGGCAGGGGGAGCTAAATGTGAGGGGCGCTGTGTCTGCTGTCCATGATGTATTGGGCTTTATCAGAAACCAAGAAAAAGCTCTTTGAGTCTCTTACTCAGAAACAATGTAGCCTATTACCAGGAATGGATCATAGTCCAAAGTAATCCTTTCTTTTGACCAGTAATCCCTTTATATGAAATCAAGTACCCATCACAAGACTGGGGTGAAAGAGAATACTCTTTTAATAATATGCTGGCATGTCTATCCTTCAGGTTATGGGAGAGGGGGGGCGAGGAGAGAGAGGAGCAGGAACCCAGCCCACGTCACCCCTGTAAGCACTTCACCCATTCAGAAACATAAATTGAAGGCCAGCTGTTCATCTGTTCACTCATTCACTCACTTATTCATTCAGCACATGAATTTGACCACCTACTAGACTCCAGTCACTGTGCTAGGCATTGGGACATAGTAGGAACAGAAGCAAAAAAAAAAATTTTTTTTTAAGTTTAGTTATTTATTTTGAGAGAGACAGAGACAGCACAAGTAGGGGACTGACAGAGAGAGAGAGAGAGAGAGAGAGAGAGAGAGAGAGAGAGAGAATCCCCAGCAGGCTTCATGATGGCAGCGAGGACCCCGACACAGGGCTTGAACCCATGAACTGTGAGCTCATGACCTGAGCTGAAACCAAGAGTCTGACACTCAACTAACTGAGCCACCCAGGTGCCCCTGGTATGTAGTTCTAACTGTAATATTTGTTGAGGAGGAAAATGGAGGCTAGCATGAGAATATAATATGGGAGGAAGGGTGGCATCTAATCTAGCTTGGGAGATCTAGGAGGAACTCCAGGAGGAGGTGACATTTAAACTAAGGCCTAAAGATTCAATCAAACATTAGGAATGGTGCCAAGCAGGTAAAGTGTGTGTGTGTGTGTGTGTGTGTGTGTGTGTGTGTAGATCATTCTTTGTAGGGCTCACACAATAACTTTACGATGGAAAGGAGCCTAGCTAAGTTCAAGAAATAGAGGGCACTGTCACTAGGGTGGGCATAAAGGTGGGGTGCTAGGAGAAGAGATAGGGATTATGCTAAGAATACCGATATGAATCTGACACGATTGTCTGTGGGGCTTACCATCAAGTGGGAGAGATCACCGTGTGACTGGGTAAATGACAGCAAAATAGAGATCTCTACAAGAGGGCTAGAAGACTTCAGAGAACAGAGTGGCTGGGAGTGCCTGGAGGAGTCAGGGAAGGTCAGCAAGAGGAGGTGATGTTTGATCTGGGTCTCAACGATGGCCTAGGAGTTTGTTAAGCCAAAAGAAAGGCCGTTGGAAAAGTATATGCAAAGGCCAGGTAAGTGGTCAGAGTGACTGGAGCATAGCATATGCTACGGGAAATGTCGGGAAATGACCCAAGACCAATACGAGCTGAGGGCCAAAGATGTTTATTTTGTCTTTTGATATCAGTTCAAATGTGAGTTTTCTCCATATAATACACATACTCAGTTACGGTTTTCTGATTTTGAACACTGTAAAATTATCGCCATCGTCCTTGTTTTCTGGGCTCGTAAGAGGATTCAATTCTTTTTCTCGGTTAGGTAGAATATTTTCAACAGCCCCAAAATGAAGGCTTCTGCAAATATCTTTAAAGTAGTTATATTCTTGCAAATGTATTCGACGCTACCCAGCTCTCAAGTCTGTGATATTTACATAACTCAGATGTCTGAGCAGGGGGCCCTGACACTGATTAAGCTTTGAGGAATTTACATTTTTCTATCTGGAGACTAACTGAGTCACAGAGATGATTCTCATGTCCTTAAAAATCCTGTTTTTGCATATATATGCCACCTTGCCTGGATCTGTCGGGGGCTTGTCATTACTTGGAATATTCACTATTCCCCCTCATTTTCCACCTGGTCTGTCACTTTCCATCAATAGAATCATGTATTTGTTCTGGTTAAATGTTGATACTTCAATTAGACCAGTTATCAGCTGTGCAGTAGTGTGCTCATTAAAGGGGAGGGGGAGCCCCGATTGGTAGTATTTGCCAATTACTATGGTCTTAATATTCCCGCCACACTAATTTCAAGCCACCGATGTTTAACAACCGGCTCGCAAAATTCCTGAATATCTAACCATCAGCACCCCAGTGGAGCTGTATGACCTTTGTCAATTTACTGAACAGCTTCAGGCTTGTTTCCTCATCTGGAAAATGCGGATAATAACAGTAGCTGCTTCCCGAATGCGTGTGAATATTAAGTAAGTTGATCCATTGACAGCACAAGCCAGAGCGCCTGCATACACGAGAGTATGCAGTCAGTAAATATTTGTTGCATTTGCTGTTACAGTTTACAAACACCTAATTGTTATTTAAGGAATTAAGCCCCAGACAACCCTCTCCCCACCCCGGTTTCCTAAGACATTTTTGTGGATCTCCAGATAGGTGGGTCGTGTATAATCATTTTGCTACGTGAGTCTCTTTTGAACAGTTAGGATTTTGTTCACTTCTATTTAGCAAAAGATAATTCTACAGTTGTTTCAAGAGTGTCCCGCTATCATATGTTGGACTTCCGTGACTTTGTCATCTTTAAAAAAAAAATCTTTTTGCTTTTCGTAATTCAAAAAACAAAACAAAACAAAACCCTGCTGAAAGCTTGACAAATGTCCCTGATGATTTTCTCTTTAATACCCAGAAAAAAAACTGAATTATACCCTGTTCCTTCATGTATTTCAGAGGGAATGGAATTAACTTGCCTACTTTATGCAGCTAATAATATAGTACACTATGCTGTGAAAACAGCTTTATAAATTAGCGATGCTAGCTGCAGATACCCTGCCTGCCTCCAGAAGTTATATTAATGGGCAGCTGCTGAAATTCTGGCAGAGGGAGCATCTGAGTTCATGGTTTTGGTGAAAGCTTCTCCATAGTCTCTTGTGATCCTTCAAGGAAAACAGATGAGGGGCGTAACAATCTTTCATTTTCATAATAAAGTGTCAGGGTGCGTGTGGCTGCACATTACAGAATACTTAACAGTGGCTAGAGCAATGAAGACGTTTAATTATCTCTTACAACGAGATGAGTGCCGATAGGCAGTCCCAGGCTGGTGCAGTGGCTCAGTCACAGCTTTCTGTCTCTTCTGTCATGCTCAGCATGCCGCTTTTGGTCTGAGGCTTGTTGCCTCATGGTTGCAGGATGGCTGCTGCAGCTCCAAGCATCTTGTCCTGACGCGACCATGGTCAAGAAAAGAAGTGGGGGAGGGATGGCCGGAGGGAGCTCTGCTGACTTTTACCAGGAAGCAAAAACTCTCCCAGGAGCCCCCAGGCAGACTTCTCCTTGTATCTCACCAGCTAGAACTTGGGGATGTGGCCGCCTCTAGCAGCAAGGAAGGATGGCAAAGACAGTATCGGGCAAGGTGCAGTGGGATCACCATGTTGGTGTAGACCAATCATGATTTATCCCTTGGAGCTTGTGGAGGAGTCTTTGGTCTCTGAACTCAAGGGCTCCAGGCCTTCTACTGAAGTAAAATCCAGGTTCTGGGTTCTGGTAGCAAGAAATGGGGGTGCGGAGGGAGTGGAGCTGTATCTGCTACATGCAATGAATAAATGCCACATGCATGACCCTCATACGGTAAACTTGACTGTGAGGCAGGTAAGGTAGCGTGACGGACACCTGATTCTGCATGCTTGACGTTCACTCCTCTTCCTTCTAACGACGGGACCTTGATTTTCCTTTGGAGAATTGCCTCTCCTCCACTCCGGGAACACATGAAGTGGGGCTAGACCCCAGGACTCAGGTGACCCTGGCCGCTCAAGCTACTCCTGCCTTTTGTCCATAGCGATTATTTTGGGGATGGGCACATGACCCAATCTGGTTCAATGACCTTCAATCCCTGAAGATTTGGGGTAGCTGTTTGCAAAGAGTAGGTTTCTTCAGAGGGGGCTGGTAGGATGGGGCCTTTGCCATCTCAAGGGGAGGGTTGGCCTGCCTGAGAGGAAAGCTAGTCAAGAAATGAAGAAAGACAGGTGGCTGCCAACGTCGGATGCTCATCTCCTAGACTTTATATACACAAGCCATTATCGTCCTTTTGTGTATACAGCAAGAGCCCTAAGCTGTCCGGC
Source organism: Leopardus geoffroyi (assembly GCF_018350155.1). NCBI lineage: Eukaryota > Metazoa > Chordata > Mammalia > Carnivora > Felidae > Leopardus > Leopardus geoffroyi. Next base: position 124,983,698 of record NC_059341.1, read on the forward strand.
CGAGCCCTGCCCAAATGACAGACTTGTGAACTAATGAAATGATTGTTGTTGTGTGAGCCACTGAGTTTGGGTTGATGAGTCATGCAGCAGTAGATAACAAAACAAGGCTCAAAAAATTATTCAGCGAGTGACTAAAGAAACAAACCATCAGGATTTTTTTTGATAAATGTCTATTTATTTTTGAGAGAGAGAGAGAGACAGAGCGTGAGTGAGGAAGGGGCAGAGACAGAGGGAGGCACAGAATCTGAAGCAGGCTCCAGGCTCTGAGCTGTCAGTGCAGAGCCCAAGATGGGGCTTGAACTCGCGAACTGTGAGATCATGACCTGAGCCCAAGTCAGACGCTTAACCAACCGAGCCACCCAGGCGCCCCACCGTCAGGCTAAAGACAGAAAACAATTTGCTGTAAAGGACCGTGTGCCTTTCACCCACAGATCCTTTTAAAGCTTATGGAGCATCTTCCAAAAGGCCATGAGGGATGACAGCTTTACAAATGACTCCTGCCCTAGCTGCACTCGCACCTTAAAACAACCAATTGCAAAGTAACAAATTCAAGAATGACCACTATGCTTTGAGTGGCTGACCCGGCCAAAGGTGTGGACAGCGCCTTTGTGAGATGAAGCTACTTGGAAAGGAAGATTCCAGACAATACTTGGCTGCAGTATCTATTCCCACGCCCACCCCCACACCCCCCCAGGAGTTGGGTTTCCAGGCTAGGAGGATTATTTCCCACCTCGGTCTGGAATCAGACAGGATGACATTCTCATTCAGGTGCAGCCCTCAGTTCAATTACATCCCGACCGAGTCTGCCGAGAGAGGAGCACAGAAGCCCTTTCAGAGGAAAAAAGGCATTAAGAATGCAACATCAAGATCTTGATTTATACCATTCACATTTACCTGTCAGTCTCCTTGGATACGCCTCTCAGTTGCAGGGTACGGATGGCGGTTAGGGATTCCAGTCACATGCTGGGGTTGGTTGCTGCATAATTAAACATAAAAGAGCCACCCAAGGAAGCTGGAGAAAGGTGATTGTTCTCCGCTGGATGGCCACGGAGGAGCCCAGAGGACCTCGGGGTCTTAAAGAGGCCTCAAGGTAAACTTCTGTTCTTTGCCACTTCTCCCTACCAGAGCATACGGTGCTTTGCTGCCTGCAGAATGCAGGGGTTTGTCAGAACTCGCTTCTGACCTTTATTATTGATGAGGTGGCCATCACCGCGTGGCTTAGGTCTGGCCAAATGGCACGTAATCCATACGTGCCCTCCCTTCCTCTGCATGAGGTGAATCAGCCTAATGCACCTGCATTCACGGATCACCTGCCCAGGCCTGGGCGGATGCAGGGCTAGGCCACTATGGTGGGTTGAAGAGTGTCCCCTCCAAATTCATGTCCACCCAGGGCCTCAGAATGTGACCTTATTTGGAAATAAGGTCTTTGTGGATGTGAGATCTTGCTGGATTGGTGTGGTCCCCAAATCTGATCACTGTTGTCCTCATAAAAACAGGAGAGGACACAGAGAGACAGACAGAGAAGATGTTCCTGTAAAGATGGAGACAAAGACCAGAGGGATGTATCTACAAGCCAAGGAACTCCAAGGGTTGCTGGGGACCACCAGAAGCTGAGAGAGCAGGAGGCCTGGGACAGATTCTCCCTCAGAGCCTCCAGAAGGAACCAGTCCTGCAGGGACCTCCATTTTAGACTTGGAGCCTCTTGAAGAGTGAGAGGTTACCCCCCAGTTTGTGTAATTTGTTAGGGGTGCGCTAAGAATTAACGCAGCTATCACGGACTGTGATGTTCTAGGCGGGTCGCAGAGTTCAAGATGAAGGGAGGGGCAGAGCCGCTGCTGCCCTGGTTCTCCCCCAACTTTTGGGGTCTGAGGGGGAGCTCATCCACAAGGAGACTGGAAGAAAGCTGAGAAGTGTCTCCCCCAGCACCACCACCACCAAGGGGAACAAAGCCTTCATTAGCGCTTTCATTCCGACTAAGCTAGCGTCCTCACGTAATGAACTTTTCTCCTTTCCTCTCTATTTGTCAGAAAAATAAACAAGCTTATCTCAAGTACTTAATCAAATCATAAGCATGTCCAGGGGTGATTATAACCATGTGCAGATGTTTTCATCTGCAGATTAGCCTGTGTTCTGTTCGTCTCGAGAACTATGACTGCAGCTGTTCAACATGGCCCGCCGGAGACGTTAGTGAACCCCATTCAAATGAGTTCACGGGGCTAAAATTACCAAAGCAGGGGCGGCCACTAATAGATGGTATATTTTCCACGAGTCTGAGTACGGCCTAGTAAATAAAAACATTCAATCGAGCAGAACACACATTTGCCTTGAAAATCGCGTATCAGCGAATTTGATTTTCCGCGCCAGTTCGAGGGTAGAGCCAACCCAAGAGAGATGATCCCGGTCACGTGGCCTAAGGCCTGGATGAGGCTGTGCCTGAAGCCATTCTTATTATGATCTTAAGAAACAAAAACAAACACAAAAACAAAAATGGACATGCATCAAGAAAGCTGAGGTGATCATAAGCCTCAGATCATGGTGGCATTTGATTCAACATCTCCTGTTTATTTCTTTATTTCCACTAACTCCTACAGCTTCCTCCCTTTCCCCATGTCCTCCTGTGGGCAGGGATCCTCATGTGTGTAACGTGTAGCTTTATATCCTTTGTTGGAAGCATTTTTAATTTACACAAACGACTTTGTCATGTTTCAGTCTTTCTTTTACTTTTTTACTGAGTACCATGTTGTTAACGTCTGTATGTGATGCTACGGGTACCATGTCATCCATTGGCTCTCATTATGGCGTACTTCCCCATGGTGTATGTTTACTATATTTTACACACCCATTCTCCTGCCACGAAAGAGTGAACCAGAGCAAACATGTTCCGCAGAGTGAACAGGTTGCATAGATCTCCTGATGGAGCTATGTAAGATTCCTAGAGTCAGAGCATTAGCAGTGGGATTGCTAGGTCCTAGGAGCTACACAGTTTGACTAACTAATGGCTGACTTCTCTGGGTAACGGGTGTCTCAGTCTACCCTCCCTACGACAGTACCTGAAGGTTCCGGTATCTCTATTTCCCGATCAGCACTGAGCATTATCCAGCTTTCTAATATTTTCCAGGCAAATAAAAATAAAATGATACCTCATGTTTTTAAAATTGGCATTTCTCTGATTACTAACGATTGTGAGCATCTCTTTATATACCTGTAAGTATTTGGGGTTACCACTTCTATAAACTACCTGTTCGTACTCTCTGCCCATTTCTTCTTTCTGGTTTGCAAAGATTCCTTCCGTATTCTAAATATATTATATGTATTAACTCTTGTTGTTTTCCGAAATTGAAACTATTTCTCCCCTTCTTTCATCGGTTCGTTAACTCTCCCCACAGTGTCCTTTGTGAATCAGAAATCCTTAGTTTTAATGTCACTGTAGTAGGTAGAAATCTGAAGATGTCCCTCCAAGATTCCCGTCCCCTGATTATTCCATGAAACACTAATGGAGATACTGTAGCGGAGGGACTTTGCAGATGTAACTCAGGTTATGCCCTGTGTTAGTTCATTCTGGCTGCAATAACAAAATACCATAGATGGGGTGGCTTACACGTTTATTTTCTTATAAACAGAAATTTATTTCTCACAGTACAGGCAGCTGGGAAATCCAAGATCAAGCTCCCCGCAGATTCAGTGTCTGGTGAGGCACACTTTCTGGTTCAAACGTGGCACCTTCCAGCTGTAACCTCACATGGAGGGAGGGCCAAGGGAGCTCCCTAGGGCCTCTTTCGTAAGGGCTCCCCACTCAGGACGTAATAACCTCCCAATTACCTGACCTCCTAATATCATCATCACCTTGGGGGTTAGGTTTCAATGAAATTTGCAGGCATAGAAACATTCAGACCATAGCCCAGACCTCGAAATAGGATTATCCTGGATTGTCTCGGTGTGCACAATCTGAACACTTGAGTCTTTCTTTCTTTTTTTTTTTTTTTTTTTTTCCACTTCAGAGAGAGAGAGAGAGTACAAGTGGGGGAGAGGGGCAAAGGGAGAGAGAGAATCTTAAGCAGGCTCTAAGCTCAACGCAAAGCCCTACACGGGGCTTGATCCCATGACCCTGGGACCATGACCTGAGCCCAAATCAAGAGCCGGAGGCTCAACCAATTGAGCCCGCCCAGTACCCCCTAAACATTTGAGTCTTTAAGAGCGGAGACATTTCTCTGGCTGATGTCAGAAGGAGGCATGAGGAGAAATGAAATAGGAGGCCGGAGAGATTTCAGTCATGAGACAGACTTGACTGTATGTTGCTGGTTTGAAAGACAGAGGAAGGAGGAAAGAGGACGAATGTGGCCTCTACAAGCTGAGGAGGACCCCCGCGGCTGACAGCCAGCAAGAAAACGGGGAGCCCAGTCCCACAATTGCAGGGAACTGAGCTCTGCCAACAACTGGAATGAGCCTAGAAACAGATTCTCCTCCAGCCTCCAGACCGGAGAGCCCAGGCCAGCCTGGTGGGAACTTAAACCAAGTACCCTGCTGAGCTCACCAGACTTCCAACCTACAGAACTGTGAGACGATAGATGAACGCTGATTGAAGTCGGTAGACTTGTGGCAATTTGTTATGGCAGCAGCAGGAAACTAAACACAGTAGTGAAATTTATCAGTCTTTTGCCTTACAGTTTATGCTTGCTTTTGAATTTTTTCTTGCATTTTTATTGAGATAGAGTTGACAGGAGCACCGTATAAGTTTCAGATGTACAGCATAATGACCTGACTGACGTATGTTGCAAAAATGATTGCCACAGTTAGTTAATATCCATCATCTCATAGAGTTACAAAAAAAAAAAAAGGACAACAAAACAGATTTGTGATATGTTTGTGATGAGAACGTTTAGGATTTACTTTCTTAGCACACGGCGGCGTTAGCTCTAGTTGTCCTGTTGTGCCCTCCATCCCCATCACTTTATCTTACAAGTGAAAGTTTGAACCTTTCGACACCTGCATCCAATCTCCCCTCCCCCTCAGCCCCCATTTGTGATCACCACAGATCTGATCTTTTTTCCCCATGAGTCTGGGTTTGGTTTTGTTTGTTTGTTTTTGTTTTGTTTTTGAGAGAGAGAGAGAGAGAGAACACGCATGCACGTGGACAGGGGAGAGGGGCAGAGGGAGAGAGAGAGAATCTTAAGCAGGCTTCACTCCCAGCGTGGAGCCCGACCCAGGGCTCAATCCCACAACCCCAGGATTGTGACCTGAGCTGAAATGAAGAGTTGGACGCTTAGCCAATTGAGCCACCCAGACACCCCTGTTTTTTTTTTTTAATCAAGATTTCACATATAAGTGGTATCATACAGTACTTGTCTTTCTCTGACTTATTTCACTTAGTATAATGCCCTTGAATTCTATCCATGTTGTCACAAATGGCAGGATTCCCTTCTCTGTTATGACTGGGTATTATTCCAGTGTGCGTGTGTGTGTATGTGTGTATTTTATATATATATATATATATATATATATATATATATAGCGTTTTCTTGATCCATCTATCTATTGATGGACACTTAGATTGTTTCCGTGTCTTGGCTGTTGTACTGTTGTAAATAATGCTGCAGTGAACCTGAGGGTGCAGAGATCTCTGACATATTGATTTCATTTCCTTTAGGTATATATCCAGGAGTGGAATTGATAGATCTGAATTTTTTTTTTAAAAAAAAGGTCTTCCTCACCTTAAGCATGCATGCATTCTAAGTGGGTGAGTGGGGTGATCACCCCCAAGAGGGTGAAAATTGGTTCTTGGGGGATGAAAAACCTTAACTCTTTTTATATATAAAGCACAGATATACATACAATATATAAACAGAAAATCAGTATAACTGTGATATTAAAATTTTCCTGGGGTGAGGGTGGGGTTACAATTAGGAAAAAAAAATGCCTAAAAAATCTCCTTAGGAGGTGCTAATACAAAAAGGTTGAGAAACCTTGGCCAATGTCACAGTGATACTCTGTTTTTTAAAAAATTAATTCTGTAGTATTTTTCATAGTGAGGTCTTCAATCTATGTAGAATTTTGCTAAGTTCCTCTGAAATATCCATATGGAATTTTCATTGGGACTGCATTGAATTTATCAGTTAATTTGCGGAGAATTGACAATTTTATACTATTGTCATCCCATCAAGAACACAAAAAGTCACTTCACTTCTTCAGATCATCTTCTGTATCCTTTGTTCGAGTTCTAGGGCTTTCTCCGTAGAGGTCTTGTGCGTTCTTTGTTATTTCCAAGACACTTAAAATATCTGTGACTATTGTGAATGACGTCTTATTTTTGCTTCTGTATGTATTCGAATGTATGATGCATCCCAATTTCACACACATTAAAATGTGGCAAAATATGTGTCTTAAAGTTATTTTCTTCTATTGATTTATTGCTGGTGTAGAAAAATGCTATTGATTTTTTATGGGCTAATCTTGTATCAGGCAACATTGCTTATAAATTCTAATAATTTGTCTGTCGATCCTGTTGGTTTTTCTAAGTAAATGATGACAGTTTTATCTCTTCCCTTCCAATTTTTACACCATTTGCTTCCTTCTTTATAACATCGGCTATGACCTGGAGTGCTCTGTAATCATTAGCCGTGATAGTCCTCTGCAAACTTTCAGTTTATGGCCCAGTAAGTTGTTTTTCTTAAGTCAGTATGCTTGGGTTTTTCTGAAATTTACACTCCGAGAACCCTAACTGATATAAAGTAACTTTTTCAAGGATACTGAGCACAGAAGTATAGCCAATTCTTAAAGGAATCCAAATGTTTCCGTCTAAACCACCCAGGAGGATATGCAGTGGCTTAACAGGGCCTCACTCTGTGGATGGAGGCAAATGCTCTTAGAAAGGGGTGTGGGCAGGAAGAGAATAATTGGTGGGTCTAGTTAAGCGATAATAATAATTAAGATAATTACAAAGATAATGATGATCCTTCCTTCTTCATGACTTGAAGTTTTCAAAGTAATCCTTTATCGCATTTGATTCTCCCAACAGTTCTATGAAGTTGGGTAGGACAAATATCATTATCTTCATTTTGCCTACGAGGAAAGGAGACCTTTATTTTCTGCTTGGTCTGTAGATAGCTTCTTGGGAATTGGCTTCCAAGGGCGAGGGGAGCAGGCAATGGGGTGGGTGTGTGTGTGGGGGGGGGGGGTCTCTGGATCAGCTAGAGCTGGGAGTTGTTTATTCAAAACAGTGTGCAAAGCTCGGTTCAGATAACTCAAAATGAGAAAGTGTCACAGTGTCAGAAAGAGTGCTGTCTCCGAACGCTGAAGGAGGTCCAGGTGAATGGTCGGGAACTAAGACTTTGAACCAGAGTTTCTAAACTAAGATTCTGTAGACCTCAGTGTCTGTGAGAATTTGCGATCGATAAAAAAGCACGCGTTATATTTAAATGTTTATGTCTGCGCTTGCGTTTGCAACAAAAGACTCACAATTTTGTTAAAGGTCCTTGGGCCCCTGGGTGGGACAGAGTTCCACCGGAGAAACAGAACCAGCAGGAGTCACGTGTGAAGAGATTTACTGCAAGGAAGGGGCTTCAGCCGTTGTGGGGATTGCCGAGGCAGCTCTGAGCTCTGTAGGGCGGACCTCGAGGAGGGGCAGGCGTGAGTGGGAGCTGCTGTTCCAGGCAGAATTCCTCCTTCCTGGGGAAAGCCTCAATTCTGCTCTGAAAGCCTTTAAACTGATTGAATCGGGCCCATCCAGATTATCTAGGATAATCTTCCTTCCTTAAAGTAAACTGATTATACACTTTAATCACACCTACAAAATACTTTCAAGCAAGACTTAGATTAGTGCTTGATTCAATAACCCGGGACTATAGCCTGATAACAAAGTTGACACAGAAAACTCACCACCCCAGCCTCCGCGGGAGCATAGAGCAGCGCGTGTTCATCTACTGAGCCCGTTCTCAGAGAGTCTGTTGATTCAAGGGCTGTTGAAAGCTAGTGAGTTCTCAGTTACCCGGGGGCGGGGGGGGGGGGGGGGGGGGGGGGGGGGGGGGGGGGCGGGAGGTGGGGCGGGGGGGGGGACAGCAGGTTGATGACATCAGTTCCTCCCTCCCAAATGACCTCTCCCCGCCATCCTGACCCACGACTGACTGACTTCCAGGAGCAAACAAGCTGTACAGGTGTAATAGAAAAGGAGAGAGGGGCCCCTGGGTGGCTCAGCCGTCTCTTGAGTTCAGCTCAGGTCACGGTCTCACGGTTTGTGGGATTGAGCCCCGCCTTGAGCCCTGTGCTGACAGTGTGGAGCCTGCTTGGGAGTCTCCCTCTCTGCCCCTCCCCTGCTCACGTCCAGGCTCTCTCTCTCTGTCTCTCTCAAAATAAATAAATAAACTTAAAAAACAAAAAGAAAAGAAAGAAAGAAAGTCAGAGAGAACAGTCAAGAGGGAAAAAGGAATTTTCGCCCACTGTGCCTCAGCTGCCCTCCCCTGCATCTGTGCTGCCGTGGTAAACATTGCAAAACCCCCACTGTGTAGCTTAGAAGAGAAAGGCATTGTGAATTTCCGCCTGTGTGCAGTTTTCTTGTTTATCTACCATGCCCTTCTACTTTATGTGTTATTAATGTTTGTGTTTTACAAACTCTTTTGAGAGTAGGGTGGTGAGCTTTGGAGACGGGGTAGGAAGTGACAAAGGAGAGCTCCATGGGGGGGGATGGGGGATGGGCATCGAGGAGGGCACTTGTTGGGATGAGCACTGGGTGTCGTATGTAAGCGATGAGCCACTGGAATCTACCCCCAAAACCAAAAGCACACTGTATACACTGTACGTTAGCCGATTTGACAATAAATTATATTAAAAAACAAACAAACAAAACAAAGGTTCAGGGTGGACAGTCCTGATGAGGTTAGGGATCGGGGGGAAGGAGGGCTGCAGGTGGGACCTGAAACCGGAGGTCAGCGATGAGGAATTTCGGTCCTCAGAGACATTTCACAGCGCCGGGGCAGACGAGGGACACGAGAGACGCTGTTCTTTACGATGGAAGGCCACTCATCCGCGGGCTTTTTCACCAGCCGGCGATCCACGAGGTCCTGTCCTGTTGTCCTCCCGTGTGTCACACAATTTGCAGGCGCAGCAGTGGCATGGCCCCTTGATATGGAAGGAGGCGAGCATCGAAATGGCTGTTGGAATCGCTAGCAGCGTAAAGCTTTTGAGGAAAAGTCACTCAGGCGGAAGAAGCGAAATTATCTAGCAGCAGAACTAATGCCCCAAAAAGGAAAGGCCACACAGTTGGTGCAAACCTAATAACACCAGTAAAATTTTAGTGAGTGAAATGCCAAGATGAGATGCAGTCTGAGGAATTGGAAAGGTCCCACTCTGAAAGAATACAATTCAGTCAAGATACTGATGACACGGCACACGGCCCTGAAGAGGTTTACGCGAGACAAAAAATAGCTTCTTCATCTAGGTTGATATGTCAATGTATTTCGCTAAAGGTAGCATTTGTAAGATTTGTAAATGATGGAATCCAAGGGTAGTTTTCCTGCTCCAAAGAGTTGCCTAAAACAAGTAAAGGCCAATATACACTTTTTATTTTTTTAAAAACATTTTTTAACGTTTATTTATTTTTGAGAAAGAGACAGAGCATGAATGGGGGAGGGTCAGAGAGAGGGAGACACAGAATCTGAAGCAGGCTCCAGGCTCCGAGCTGTCAGCACAGAGCCCGACGCGGGGCTCGAACTCACGGACCGCGAGATCCTGACCTGAGCCGAAGTCGGACGCTTCACTGACTGAGCCACCCAGGAGCCCCTACTTTTTATTTTTTTCTTATTTTATTTTTTACTACAGCTTTATTGAGGTACAGTTGACATGCAATAAACCGCATAATCTGATGAGTTTCGACATCTTGTCTTTGTACGCTTTGTGCCACCACCACAATCAAGATCACGGATACGCCCATCACCCCTGAAATCTTTGTGCGATGCGTTTCTCTCTGTTCCCCATTCTCGTGCCCAGGTGAAAACACGGGTCTGCTTTCTGTCCCTACAGATTAGTTGGCATTTTCCAGAACTTAATACAATGTAATCATGGTGTAGTCTTTTGTGTCTGCTCCTTTTTTTTTTTTTTTTTTTTTGAGATGCAATGGAACCAGGCTGTCGTGTAGGCCTCATCTGCTCCTTTTCGTTGCCGAGTCATAGTCCGTTGTGTGAATCTGCCGCAGGTTATCTGTTCACCTGTGGACAGACGTATGGTTTGTTTCTAGTTCTCAACTGGCCGACGAAGCCGTTATGAACGCTCATGTACGCGTCTTTGTGTGGACATGTGCTTTCATTTCTCTTGGGGAAGTATCTAGAAGTGGAATGGCCGGGTCATAGGCAGGTAGGTGTTTAGCGTTACAAGAAACTGCCAAACCGCTTTACCAAGTGGTTGTACCTCATTAGCATCCACCGCATGCAGACTGTGAGGGTTCCTGCTGCAAGGCTCGATCTTCGCCGATACTCGATACGATCAGTCTTTTTAATTTTAGCCATTCCAGTAGTGTGTGGTGATATCCCATGGTGGTTTTAATTTGTATTTCCTGAGGGACCAGTAACGGTGAGCATCTTCTCAGGTGCATGTTTTGCCACCTGTATCCCTTCTTGGATGAAGTACCTGTTTAAATATTTTGCCCATTTTTTTATTAGATTGTTTATCTTCTTCTTTTTGAGTTGTAAGTACTCTTTCTATTCTTGATACAAGCCTTTTGTCAGCTCCGTGTTTTGGAAATATTTTCTGCCCAGCGGGGCTTGCATTTTGATTTCACGACTGTCTTTTGAAGAGCAACAATTTAAAAAAAAAAAATTTTTTTTAAGTTTATTCATTTTTGAGAGACAGAGCACAAGTGGGGGAAGGGCAGAGAGAGAGGGAGACAAGAATCTGAAGCAGGCTCCAGGCCCCGCGCTGTCAGCACAGAGCCCGATGTGGGGCTCGAACTCACGAATGGCGAGACCATGAACTGAGCCGAAGTCGGACACTTAACTGACGGAGCCACCCGGGCGCCCCGAAGAGCAACAATTTTAAATTCTGATGAAGCCCAATTTATCGATTTTTTTTTTCTTTTACAGTTCATATATTTTGTGTCCTATTTAAGAAATCTTTGCTAAACCCAAGGTCACTAGGATTTTTTTTTCTCGTGTTTTTGTCTAGACATTTAATATACTTCATGCTGCATTTTCATATCTGAAAACAAATGGTCTGTGTTGGAGGAATTCTTTGACATCTGTACGGAGGGTGCCCCAAGGTTTTGCTTCTCTTATGAAACAGGAAATATGGATCTTGTCACAACATACTGTTTTCTTTGTTGAGATCCGATGGTGTCAAAAACTCTTGGTGATGAATTGAGAAAATGCTAGTTGATGATACAAAATTTGTTAACTTTATTAAACAAAGACAAATTTATTCAAGATTACTTAATAATTGTGTGAAAACGTGAGGTGAGGGAGAAGGACTTCTTTCCTCTTGGAACTCCCACCCTTGAGATCCAGCTGCCATGGAAGGAAGCCCTTAGCTAGCTATTTGGAGAGAGAGAGAGAGAGAGAGAGAGAGAGAGAACGGCACAGCTTTCCAGCCGTCCCTGCTGCGGTGCCAGACGTGTGAGCAAAGCCATTTTGAATGTTCCAGCCCCAACCTCCATCGTCCTGAAGCCACGTGAGAGCCATCAAGTGAGACCAGCAGAGATGACCCAGCCCGTCAGCCCTCAGAATTATGAGATTATAAAATGGTGGACCATTAAATCTGGGGATGGCTTATTACCCAGTAATTAGATAATCCAGGACTCCAGAATAAAAGTTCCCTCCGAAGCTGCCGGGGTTGGGAAAATAACCTTATTGTGGAGCGTGACATCTGCTCTCTTCCAGTCCTTGGTACTGTTGCTCTTACCACTGAAGACAAAGAGAAGTCATTCAACCCCCGTGTCCCTCCCTGGTCCTGCGGCCCGGCCCAGCCCCCTCCACGGCCAGCCAGAGCCACCTTCGTGGTGCTCAGAGCAGGGGGTCGAGGGGTCAGGGGTGTGGACTCCCACTCCCGCCTTGGGATCATTTTTGCTGCCCCCATCACGCTCCTCTGCCTTTTCTCTAGAAAGAGCCATGGCTCCCAGGTTTTTTGTGCGTGAAAACCACCCGTGCTGACTTGGTACAGTGCAGATTCCTGGGCCATGGTTCTGTGGGTTCTGCCTCAGCAGACCTGGGGCTTGAGGAGGGTGGGACTTTTTACACGGCAGATTATTGCGACACAAACCATCAGGGGACCGAGCTACGAAAGCCACCGGGAGACGGTGCTTCGAGAAACCCTGGCCTGGGTTCACAAGCCTCTCCTGGTGAACAAAGGGCATTTCTTGGTCACAGGTTGTTCTCGATGAGCGGAAGTGTGAACGTGTGAGTGTGAACACAGCACTGTGCCCAAGTGTGGGGGAAGTTCGGGACCTAGGGTGGGCCGCAGAGTCGGACGGCAGTGGAGGGGGGGAGCCAGCGGGGGAAACGGGGGCGTAGGTGTCTGGGAGGAGAAGGGCTTCGGTGTGGGGCGCAGCGAATTCGATGGCAGCGGCTATGGTGGCCCGCAGAGCCCTGCAGCTGCTCTGCTTTCCCCGTGGACGCATGTGCCTGCGCTTTGGCCGAGTCCAGAAGCCTCACGTTATAAAAAAGGTGTCCTGTGTGGGTAATGGAAAAAGGGCAGAGAAAACCATCTGGACCTGGGAAGGGATCTGGGCTGGAACTTGGCAGGCGGCTGGGCCCTCCCGAGGTGCCCGCCACCGTTGCTGCCAGCCCGCCCCGGGGCCTGTGGCCATGTCCACAGCCTGCCTGGGCGGTGGGGGATTTCACCTTGTTTGCTACCGTCTCTGCCCCTCTTTAAGCCAACTCCTGGCGCTCGAGCCGGGAATTAGTCATGCTGTGCCTTTCAGAAATTCTCCGCTGCCGTTTCGGAAAGTCACAGACATGATCACAGTGGTAATCGCACTTGCTAGCATTTATGGAACGTAGGTCTCTGTTCCAGACACCATGCTAAGTGTTCCCGGGGCATTATTAGCTCGTTCCATTTCAGCCTGCGTGATCACAGACATCTGCTGGAATACTGATCCTGAAATTAACATTGAAAGCAAAGCGTAGATATCCCTGCTTAAAACAAACTTTTAAATAAAAATGTAGAGGGGCACCTGGGTGGCTCAGTGGGTGGAGCATCTGACTTCGGCTCAGGTCATGGTCTCACGGCTCGTGAGTTCGAGCCCCGCGTCGGTCTCTGCGCTGACAGCTCGGGGCCTGGAGCCTGCTTCCGATTCTGTGTCTCCCTCTTTCTCTGCCCCTCCCCTCCCCCACTCACACGATGTCTCTCTCTTTCTCTCTCTCTCTCAAAAATAAATAAACATTAAAAAAATGTAGAGGAAAATGCACAAACTGTTAAGTGTGCACCTCGGTGAGTTAGCACAGGTGAGCACACCTGTGTAAGCAGCTGCCAGATGAAGAAACAGGGCTTTGGCAGTTCCCCCGAAACCCCAGGATCCCCTGCGATCCTGCTCACCCCCTGACCCCTGCCTATTTCCCAAGGGGAATTGCCATCCTGTCCTCTAACATGTGGGTTAGGGTGGCCTGTGTATAAACTCTCCGTGAATTAAAGTACACAGTAGGTAGGTTTTTGTTGTTTTTTTGGTGTCTGGTGTCCTTCCCTTGGCGTGCGCTTGTGGGATTCAGCCACGTGGTCACTTGTGGCGACGTTCCCTTCATTTTCTTTGCTGTAGGGTATTCTGTGTGTGACCCCAGCACATTTTATTTATCCATTCTGCCGCTGATAGATTTTTATTTATTTATTTTTTTCTTAGTTGGGCTATTACAAATAATGCTTAGGTAGCTCTAGTTTTTATTGTTTGGTTTAAGGTAATATTATTATATGTGCCTATTCAACTCACAGTCTCAAGTGCCAGATTCAAATCCCAGATGGATTACTTACTAGCTCTGGGAACTTTGGGAAAGTTCCTTAACCTCTCTGAGTCTCATTTTCCTCCGGGAGGGGTCATAATGCCTGCCCGACGTCAGTTTCCTCAGCTCTCCAGTAGTCATGAACATCTGTCTCCTGGGAACTGTAGCGAAGGGTCAGCGAAGGCCCCTCCTTGACTCCTCCTGGGACTGTTGTGAGATCAGAGGAGGTAGTTTCTGACAAGCTCAGAACTGAACCAACATTTCCCCGTCCCTGTGTTAATATTGGCAAAAAGAAAAGAAAAAAACCATGATTCCTAGACTATAAGACCGTAAACCAACTGAAAGAGTTTGCTCGTCAAGACCAACAGCTTGCTTGTGAAGACTCCCACACCTTGGCTAGTGCCGAGCCAGAAGCTATTGTATCAAATTTACCCAACCCCAGGCAGTTCCCAGCTTTGCAAGACTCATCTCCAGCCCTAAGCCTCGTAACTGTCCTCCCAGACACGTGCCCTCTGAGATATTGCTCGGACATCACTCTGGTGGTGCTGTCTCCCTTACTGCAGTCAGTCCGACAAACGGTGTTGCTTGACCTATAGGTGTTTCTGATCTTTTGAGGGGTCGGTACTTAACGTCCCCCTATCTTCCATCCCCCCCTTTCTCCTTCGGTGTCACCTCATTTGATTTTCCGAACAGCCCCAGGGAGTAGGTATTATTTATCTCCATTTTACGGGTGAGGAACCTGAGGTTCAAGGAGAGATCAACTAGGTTGCTCAAGGCTACACAGTTAGTAAGTAGAGGGTGTGAACTCAGATTGTGGCTAAGTTCTCTGCGTGACTTTGTGCTTAACGCTAAGCAGATGGGAGCTGTTATTACCTAGAGCAAAGCTGAGCCACAGAGAGCGTAGCTGTGGCCCATCAGGGCTCCTGATGGCTCAGAGGCCAGGGGGACCCCCCCCCCCCAGGCCTTTGCCCCTGGCCTCCACCTCCAGCACTGTCACCTAGTGCCGTTCTAGACGCTCAGCTTCCATTCGTTCTAGACTGCTGTAGGCTGCTCGTCAAGACCGACAGGTTGGTGGTGAAGGTTCTCCCCGTTTGGCTCGCACCAAGCCAAAGCTCTTGTACGCTGTAACATCCGCCCGATCTCAAACATGTGTTTGAGGTTCACACTCAACTGACAGTTGAAAGGCCCTGGATTCAAGCTTCGGATACAGAACTTCCTGGCTCTGTGAACCTTGGGAAAATTGTTCAGCCTCTGTGAGCCTCATTTTTCTCTGAAAGTCATAATACCTAACTTACCTTAGTTTCCTGGTCAGCCAACATGTGTTTACCGAGCACCTACCACGTGCCGGCATCATTCCAGATTTAGCAGTGAACGGCAGGAAGACCCCTGTGTCGTTTGGTGCCTTTTTCCCTTTTGTGGGAGGTGCTCTTCCCTGACCACGCCCTTCTTCGTCTCCCCCAGCGCCACCCCCCACCTTTGCGTGGTGACAGCTTCCTCATTCTTTCTACACTCACGTCTGATGTTCTCTCCTCTGGGAAGCCTTTGTGGCCCCTGGCAGAGCGCTGGCCCCTGTTTGCGGAAATGCTGGAGAGCTCGTGTCTCCCCATCACCCAGGAGCCTCCGGATTTCCTACTACACTTTGAGGTCCTTGGTGCCAATCGCAGGGCTTGGCCCACAGTCCAGTCTCAGTACAACTTCAATAGAACTTTCGTTGTACAGGTGGCCGAATAAGCCAGAATGATGGCCACTCGAGGCACATCTGCTGAATTATCAGCACTCCAAGGACGTCAGTACTGCCTCAGAAACCAGAACTTATTCTAGGTAGTTTGCAGGGTTGGCTGTTTACCATATATCCAGCTTGAAAAGTATTTTGCATATTTTAACTCACCTCATCATTTCAGCAGTCTTGAGCCTCAATTTACAGATGAGGAAACCAAGGCACCGGGGGCGTGGGGAATTTGCCTGAGTCTACGCTGACACAACCCACAGGTGGCAGAACTGGGAAGGAAACTCTGCCCTTGACCTTGACCACCACAGGCCCCTCTGCCCAGGGTGCTGCCGCCCTAGAGACTCAGCTCAAAAATGTCCACTTGTTGGACACCTTGGTAGGTAGCACAACCTACCAAGACTGGCAGATTCTTTCTCTTCACCTGTTCGCTTAGGGCCAGGTCGTGGCTTCGGGCGGTAAAATTGGAGCCAAATACAGCTTCCTTTGGAGTCCAAACTCTGTTCTCTCTCTCTTTTAATTTATTTTTATTTAAAAAAAAATTTCTAATGTTTATTTTTGAGACAGAGAGCGTGCGCACACACAAGTGGAGGATGGGCAGAGAGAGAGGGAGACACAGAACCCGAGGCAGGCTCCAGGCTCCCAGCGGTCAGCAATGACCCCGACGTGGGGCTTGAACTCACGAACCGCAAGATCGTGACCGGAGCTGAAGTCGGGCGCTTAACCGACTGAGCCCCCCAGGCACCTCTGTTCTCTTTCTCTTGATGAAGACTTCCTCAAGAAACATGAATGCATGCTTCCCCGACGTGGCAGCAAACAACTCCCCAGGCAGCAGCCTGTCTGTGTGGGAAGCTCGGGCGGTATTGATGGCAATTGGATCGTTAAATTCATTCATTTATGTAACAAATATTTATTGAGCGCCTACTCTGCGTCAGTGTGGATGACTAAGTCGAAACAAGGCAGTCGAAACCCTTGTCCTGATGGAGCGTATGCTCCTGTGTTGGGAGGAACAAACCTGAACTAAAACAAAACGGAACAAGTGACAGGTATTTTCAGAGAGTGACGAGTGCTTTGTAGAAAATAACACAGTTATGTGATTGAGGCTGGCCGGTGGGGAAATGCTACTTTACAAAGGGCGGTCAGGGAAGGCCCCGGTTAGGAACTGACATTCGAGCTGAGACTGGCCGTATGCGTATCTGGGGGACCGCATCCCAGGGGGACGGAGCAGCAAGCCAAAGGCTCCAAGGCAGGAACGAGTTTGGTATGTCCAATGGCATCCAAAAAGGCCAGGGTGGCCACGTTGTGTTAAAGCAAGGTCGAGGAGATGAGGTCAAGTAGTAGGCAGGGGCTCAGTCATGTAGGTTTCAGAAACCATATATGGCAGGAACTGCTGACTTCCCAGTACCCCCAGTATGCAGCCTATCCTTCTTCCACAGCAATGAAACCTCCCACATTTAGCGGGGCACATGGCTATCTGAGAAAAGACTGCCTTTCCCAGCCTTTCTTGAAGTCAGGTACGGTCATGTGACTAAAAGTTCTGCCAGTGAGATGTTAGCGAAATTACCTTCCTTAAAAGATAGCTAGTGTGTGCCATTTGCTTCTTTTCCATGCCTCCTTCTATTTTGCTGTGCGGATCCCTGATGCAATGGCTGGCAGCCTAGCTGCCATATTGTACCATGAAGAGGTAGCCCACACCCAGGGATGGTGTGGCAATGACGTAAGGAGCTTGTATCGTTGAGGACTTCATGAGTGGAGCCTTGGTAGCAAGTCTAGACCACCTTTCTCCTCCTATGTTTTTGGCTTGAGTAATTGGGTAGATGTTGCCATTTAAGGAGATGGTCAAGTCTAGGGAAAACAAACCAACAAGATTGGGTGCAATTCAAGAGTTCTCTTTTGTCTGTGCCCAAACTGAGATGCATATTATACATCCACAAGGAGCTATAGACGAACAAGCAGCTGGATATCTCGGTTTAAAGCTCAGGGCTTGAGTGGGAGGCAGGGCCGAAGGCATAAATTCGGAAGGCATCAGAACAGGGGTGCGACTTCTCCAGAGGCACACAGAAAGTCACCAGCAGCATTGAGTTTTCTGGGGCCGGGGGTTGGGGGGTGGGGATGACTTTGCCTTTGCTGTTATCGGTAAGCTTCACTTTATACTGGAGATTCTCGGATAAGAATTGAATTTGGGCGGGGTGCCTGGGTGGCTCAGTCGGTTAAGCTTTGCCTTCGGCTCAGGTCATGATCTCGAGGTTCATGAGTTCGAGCCCTGTGTTGGGCTCTGTGCTAACAGCTATGGATTCTGTGTCTCCTTCTCTCTTCGCCCCTCCCCCGCTCACACTCTGTGTGTGTGTGTGTGTGTGTGTGTGTGTCTCAAAAATAAAAATAAACATAAAAAAAATTTAAAAAAGAATTGAATTTTGGTAAATCAAATTCCATTATACACGTACTGGACAAACCTGCCGTTGCAAAAAGGTTTGTAAACTGTTTCTGAAAGGCCAAGTTTCTGTCACTTTTTCTTCTTTTACCTGTTTTGTTTATCCAAATTCTGGTAGTTTGGGTTTTTTCCTCAGGCATTTCCTTCCTTCTTACATCTTCTTCCCTAAAGTAAGAAAGAAGAACTTAAAACTTTATTTTAAAAAAGGAAAGTAACGGGGCACCTGGGTAGCTCCGTTGTTTGGGCTTCCAACTCTTGATTTCGGCTCAGATCATGATCCCAGGGTCATGGGATCGAGCCCTGTGTTGGGCTCCACTAAGTGTGGAGGCTGCTTAAGATATTCTCTCTCTCTCTCTCTCTCTTTCTGTCTCTCTCTCTCTTTCTCTCTCTCTCCCTCAGCCCTGCTTCCCCACCCCCCTGCTTGCATGCTCTTTTTCTCTAAGATTAAAAAAAATAAAAATTAAAAAGGAAGGTAAAAGTGAGAGGGTTACAGAAGGATTCATACAATCTGAGAAACATGTAATTATAGCGGTGGAAAAGAACTTTCTGATCCAGACATCTGCCTGGAGTGAGTTCCATGTGAGAAATCATAGCACACTGGGGCTGGCAGGGACTCCTGGGGTCTTGTGGGCCAATGTTTCCCAGGCACTGACTTATGGAATGGCATTGGGTTTCAGGGAATTTTTTCCCACTTACAAAACTTTCAGTGCTGAAGGTATTCACTTTTGACTCACCTAGACACAAATGGACAAACACAAACTTTACTTTCCATGGTCGAGCCGAAACTGGGAACTCTTTTAATAATTAAAAAAATTTTTTAATGTTTATTTATTTTTAAGAGAGAGAGAGAGAGACAGTGAAAGCAGGGGAGGGGCAGAGAGAGAGGGAGACACAGAATCCGAAGCAGGCTCCAGGCTCCGAGCTGTCAGCACAGAGCCCGACGCGGGGCTCGAACCCACAAACTGGGAGGTCATGACCTGAGCCAAAGCCAGATGCTTAAGCAACTGAGTCACCCCAGGCGCCCCCAAACCTGGGAATATTTAATGAATCCGTATATAAGTATAATTTCATCATGAGGATTTATGAGGTTTTGTTAAGGATAATGAATTTAAAAGGAAGCTTAATTCAAAAATTCCTAAATCTATTGAGGAATATAATGTATGTGCTGTGAACTGAATGATTAGGTCCCCCAGACCTAACCCCCAATATGATGGCATTTGGAGGCGGGGCCTCTGGGCAGTAATCGGGTCAGGAGGGTGGGCCCCCATGATGGGATCGTGCCCCTAGAAGAAGACACCAGAGGCAGCTCGCTTCCCATGTCTCTGCCATGTGGGGATACAGCAAGAGGGTGGCCGTCTGCACCCAGGAGGTAGGCTCTCATTCCCTCACAGCCAGCCTCCAGAACTGCGAGAAACAAATGTCTGGCGTGTAAGCCGCCCAGGCGATGGTATTTTTGTAACAGCAACCTGAACTACACAGACACACTCACAGGTGATTGTGCAAGTTTACTGAGCGGGGATCGAGAAACCAGATATTCTATCATTCCAACTCTCATTTGACGGGTAAGGAAACTGAGGCCACCAAGCATATACATATGTTAAACAAGTATATGCG
Source organism: Leopardus geoffroyi (assembly GCF_018350155.1). NCBI lineage: Eukaryota > Metazoa > Chordata > Mammalia > Carnivora > Felidae > Leopardus > Leopardus geoffroyi. The sequence goes on from NC_059341.1 coordinate 125,003,373, forward strand.
TTAAGAAGCGCGCGCGCGCGCGTGTGTGTGTGTGCACATAGATATTTTTGGAAGCGATAGGGCTGGTGTTGAGAGGAGCTGGATGTGAGCACGGGGTCGGTGCTGGGGAGCTGCAGGAGCCAGGCAGATGTGGGGGGGAGTGGGCGGATGTGGGGGGGCACCAGGTTGTCAGGTGATGGCCGAGTCCCCCGCTGAGTGGATAGGAGGGATGATGCATGGGTCTGGTGAGGACGGGGGGGGGGGGGGGGTTTCCAATAATAATAACGTGGCCTTGTCCACCTAAGCATACAGAGGAAATGGAATGAATGGTGAGAAGGGGAGAAATCAAAATTTGGTTCCCTAAATAATTGATACAACCTCTTTGTAAAAAAAAATTTTTTTTTACATATATTTATTTTTGATAGACCGAGCATGAGTGGGGGAGGGGACAGAGAGAGAAGGAGACACAGAATCCAAAGCAGGCTCCAGGCTCTGAGCAAGCGTTCAGCACAGAGCCCAACGCGGGGCTTGAACCCACGAACCGTGAGATCGTGACCTGAGCTGAAGTTGGACCCTAAACTGACTGAGCCACCCAGGCCCCCCCATTGATACAACCTCTTGAAGTGATGGGTTGCTCAACAGTCAATGCTCAGCCTTTCAGATTTCACTGCACACCTGCTTCTCTGTAAGATGTCAGCGGGGCGCATGGAGGAGAGGTCATGTGACACGTGGAGGCAGGGAAAAGGGCCTGGTTCAGGAGTCCCCACCAACTTCGAAGACTCCCTAGGGGGACTCACAGGACTCATCATGTAACTCTATTCATGGCCGTGATTTATGACACAGCAAAGGGTGAGAGCACATGGGGCAAGGTCTGGAGGAAACCAGGTGCAAGTTTCAAGACTCTTCTCCCAGTGCTCACACAGGGAGGCACTTAATTCACTTACCAACCAGTTTTGACAACACGTGTGAAATATTGTCTACCAGGAAAGATTGGCCGAGCCTGGGAGGCCAGGGACTCTGCTGGGGCTCAGTCCCGCAGGCACCCTGTGCCTCGCATGTACCAAAATCCCAGACTTCCAGAGGAAGGCAGGTGTTCAGCATGAGCCATATCGCTTGTACCGAGATTTCGGGCACAGTGAGCCGCTCTTGTCCGTTCTGGGAATGGTGATGAACCCTGCCCAAATCCAAGTTCCCCGAGGCCAGCCAACCTTGGCACAGTCCCAAGCTGGCTACGTTAACTCTTTCCTGCAAGGGGCCTTGGATTCACTTGCGTCTTCTCCACAGCTGGATGGGTGATCACTGCATCACAATCGGTGCTAGGTTCTGCCGGCGGCCATTTGCTTTCTGAAGTCGTGCCTGTCGTGAGCTGGTCACAGGAAGCTAAAAGTGGCCTGGCAGGCCACCTACCCAGCCAGACACAGCTTTCCGCCAATGCTATCATCCTGTGCTAGAGGGTGGCCTCACTGGGAAAAGAATGACATGACCCTTCTCCCGCTTAGTATCCCACACGCCCCTTGGGTCTGACCATCCGCCCGTGGCTTGCTCCGGAGGTGGGAGGTGGGTAGGACCCTGGCATTTGAGCTGCTTTCTCTGCCTTCTTTTCTATTCTCCTTCCCACAGGCCACTGAGCCGGGAACAGGTGGCTTCCCATGTCTTCAAAGCCACAACATCATGCTCAGAATAAACTTGGGCATCTGGGCAGCCAAGCCTGGCTGCTGTTAATGTGTTCATCAGAGCTAAAGAAATATAGAAAGTCCTTTTTTCTCTTGGCAAATCTTGGCTTCCAATGCTGCTTCAAGATTCAGAGCTGACGAATTACCTTTTTGATCTAGATGGGACCTTTCCTTCCATGGGGAGAGAAGTGTCATGGCCTATGCTTGGCATGGATGGCTCAAAGCGGGGTGAAATTTAATACCCCCACATTCTAGAGATGATCACTTACATTTATATGATGCTTTACAATGTAAATGTGCTCTTACGAGCACGTCACAGTAACTCAGTGATTGAGGTAAAAGCGTATTCATTGTACAGATAAAAAAGACAGAGACTGAAAGAGGGCTAGTTAATGGTAGAGTTTGGACTTAAACTTATGTCTTTAGACCTTGATGTCCAATAGATTCTTACTGTATGATATTCATTGTTAGCAATAAATCTTTATTAACTTTTGTATCCTCTGGACAGATGAAGATGTGCTTAAAAAAATATTTTCTTTTGGGGCGCCTGGGTGGCGCAGTCGGTTGGGCGTCCGACTTCAGCCAGGTCACGATCTCGCGGTCCGTGAGTTCGAGCCCCGCGTCAGGCTCTGGGCTGATGGCTCAGAGCCTGGAGCCTGTTTCCGATTCTGTGTCTCCCTCTCTCTCTCCCCCTCCCCCGTTCATGCTCTGTCTCTCTCTGTCCCCCAAAAATAAATAAACGTTGAAAAAAAAATATTTTCTTTCTCATTCAGTGGGATGGGCTGAGTCATGGCTGATTAATAACCCAAAGATATCCACATCTTAATCTACGGAACCTGTAAATATGTTGCCTTATATGGCAAAAAGAACTTTGCAGACATGACTAAGTCATGAGATAGGGAGATGATTCTGATTATCTGGGTGCACCCTATGTAATCACAGAGGTCTTAAAATTTTTTTTTTTAATGTTTATTTATTTTTGAGAGAGAGAGACAGAGTGTGAGCAGGGGAGGGGCAGAGAGAGAGGGAGACACAGGATCCAAAGCAGTCTCCAGGCTCTGAGCTGTCAGCACAGAGCCCCAGAGCCCGAAGTGGGGCTCGAACCCATGAACTGTGAGATCATAACCTGAGCTGAAGTCAGACGCTTAACCGACTGAGCCACCCAGGTGCCCTTATAATCACAGAGGTCTTGAAAAGAGGGAGACAGGAGGGTTTCAGAGACACGGAGAGACAGAGACTGGGAGATGCTATGCTATGACCTTGAAAATGGAGGATGGGACCACCAGCTAAGGAATGCTGGTGGCTTCCAGAGGAAGCTAAACAGACAAGAAAATAGATTCTTCCGAGAGCCTCTGGAGGTGATGCAGACAAGAGTCATTGTCCTTAAGGCATGGCTTGAAACCTCAAGTCCAGTCACGCCTGAAGCCAGCTTTGCCCCTCAAAGATTCCAGTTACAGGCTCTACTAAAAGTCCTTTTTTGTTCAGGGCAGAGAGTCAGATTTCTGAGCCCAGACGTTCCTGACTAATACAGTTGCTTGGTTAGGAGTCACCTAAGTGGTATTATTTGATGACTGATTTGGTTGAAGTCTGATGCTAGTGAGTATTATCTAGTACTACTCAAGAGGAGGCATGTTCTTGTCCAAATGGCACTGACTGTGTAATTAAAACCCAGGAGAAAATAGGAGTCCTTTCACATAACGGATCCTAACGCTTGTCTGTTGGTACATTGCTTTTCTGAGCTTTGATTGCACGTGGCTATTGAGACCCAGGAAAGGGGAATGACGAGCTTCGAGCCACATGGGCAGCTGGCGGCAGAGTGGGGATCAGAACTCCCGCCTCTGACTCCCGGTACCACGTGCTTTCTGAAGCGTGCTTTCTCAAAGGCTCTCCGGTGAGTGCCCTCCCCTCCCACTTTTGTGGCTCTGAAAATCCACACCCTGCTGTGTGTAATTAGTCCTTGCTGCTCTCCCTCGATGATTCGCATTCTCAATTTTGTTTTCGGAGCCCTGGGTTTATCGTGATCATAACGAGATTATTTAACATCTTGAGTATTAACAATTTGACTCCACAGAGTAAGGTTTGTGTTCCAAGGTTGTTGTTGTTTACCAGCACTCATCATTCCACCTGCTTTAAAAAAAAAAAAAAATTTAATGTTTATTTATTTTTGAGAGTGGGGGGAGGGACAGAGAGAGACAGGGAGACACAGAATCCAAAGCAGGCTCCAGGCTCTGAGCTGTCAGCACAGAGCCTGATGTGGGGCTTGAACTCACAGACTGCGAGATCATGACCTAAGCCGTACTCAGATGCTTAACTGACCGAGCTGCTCAGGCACCCCAAATGTCCAACTCCTGATATCTGCTCAGGTCCTCATCTTGCAGTTGTGAGATCAAGCCCCGCATCGGGCTCTGCACTGACAGCATGGAGCCTGCTTGGGATTCTCTCTCTGTCTCTCTCTCTCTCACTCCCTCCTTCTCCCCCACCCCACTCTTTCACTCTTAAAATTAATAGATAAGCATTAAAAAAAAAAAGGATCTCTGTTTGAGTTCCTAATATTGGTGGCACTCGCCTAACACATCTACGTGAACCCAGCTCATCTGATGATCCTAGAGTCACTCCAGAGTCAGGACAAGAAGGAATCTTAAAGTGTACTTGTCCAATCTTTGTATGTTTTTTAAATCATAATCTTTTTCTATAATTTAAAGATGTCCTTTTAAAATGAAGACTTTACTGGGGCACCTGGGTGGCTCAGTCGGTTAAGCGTCCGACTTCGGCGCAGGTCATGATCTCACAGTTCGTGGGTTCAAGCCCATGCTGTCAGCGCAGAGCCTGGAGCCTGCTTTGGATTCTGTGCCTCCTTGTCTGTCTCTGCCTCTCCCCCTCCCCCTCAAAAATAAATAAACGTTAAAAAATACATAAAATGAGGACTTAATTTTCTTATAAATTTTTTTTAACATTTATTTATTTTTGAGACAGAGAGAGGCAGAGCATGAACAGGGAAGGGGCAGAGAGAGAGGGAGACACAGAATCCAAAACAGGCTCCAGGCTCCGAGCTGTCAGCACAGAGCCCAACGCGGGGCTCGAACTCACGGACCGTGAGATCATGACCTGAGCCGAAGTCGGACGCTTAACCGACTGAGCCACCTAGGCGCCCCTAGACCTAATTTTTTTAGAGCAGTTTAAAGTTCGCAACAATATTGAGGGGGGATGCAGAGATTTCCCATATGCCCCTGCCCTCACATGCCTCACAGCCTCCCCATGACCCTCATTCCCCAGCCAAGTGGGACATTTACTACGGTTGATGAAGCTACAAGTGCCACATCATGATCACCCAAATCCATAGTTTACATTCAGGTCACTCATGGTGGTATACATCCTATGGGTTTGGACAAATGTATAATGACATATATCCCCATCATCGTAGTACCACACAGAGCATTGTCACTGCCCTAAAAATCCTCTGGGCTCCGCCTGTTCATCCCTTCTTCCGTGCTAAGCCTTGGCAACCATTGATCATTTTACTGCCTCCATCGGTTTGTCTTTTCCAGAATGCCATGTTGTTGGAATCATACAGCGTGTAGCCTTTTCAGATTGGCTTCTTTCACATAGAAATATGCATTATTCTTTGCGTTTTCCAGTTGGAAAACGGAGGCTGGAAAGTCAAGTATGTGTCAATCAGAGTTTTCAGTTGAAGGCAACTATTCTGGTATGTTCAGAAGCAGGTGGCCTTGCTGACACCCTGATGTTGAGCTGTTGGACTCCAAAACTGTGAGAGAATAAATCGCTGTTGTTTTAGGCCACCAAGTGTGTGGTCACGGGTTTTGGGTGCCGCAGAAGATGAATACCCTGTCACTTGGCTCAGGCTCCAAGGTTCACGTGGATGAATGTGGGACCGAATCCTGTGAACTCGCAGCTCCTCTAAAGGAGCCAGACCCCTGTGGCTCTGCCCTTGCCACACAGCGCCTGTGTCTGATGGGTTGAGCAAGGTCACTTGCTGTATTTTAGCTGCAAGGCATGCTGGGAGTGGAGCATACGTTCCGTTCCGGCTCCTACCCGGAGTAGGAGGGATCTGCAATGTGGAGTGCTCAAAGATGCTGGGTGTCTAGAAATGTGACAAGCACCCTCTCCGAAGGGACTCACCCACAGCCACTGTATTATTAGTCTGCCTGGGCTGCTGTAACAAACAGACTCAGTGGCTTAAATAATATAATAGACATTGAGTTTCCCACAGTTTTGGAGACCAGAAGTCCAAGACTGAGGTTCTGGCAGGGTTGATTTCTAGGAGGTCTGTCTCCTTGGCTTGTATGCAGAGAGACTGGGCCCTGGGGTCAGGCTACACCTTTACGATGTCTTTTTTTTTTTTTTTTTTAAGTTTTTACTTATTTATTTATTTTTAGTAATCTCTCCACCCAGTGTGGGGCTCGAACTCACAACCCCAAGATCAAGAGTTTCATGCTCCTCTGACTGAGCCAGCTGAGTGCCCCCTTATACTTTCATTTAACCTTGATAACTGCCCCCCCTTTTGTTTTTGAGACACAGAGAGAGAGAGAGAGTGTGTGTGGGCAGGAGCAGGGGAGGGGCAGAGACGGTGGGAGAGAGAATCTTAAGCAGGCTCTGTGCCCAGTGCAGAGCCCAACTTGGGACTCGATCCCATGACCCTGGCATCATGCCCTGAGCCAAAATCAAGAGTGAGCCTTCAAGGCTCACTGATTGACCAAGCCATCATCAAACGGACTGAGCCATCCAGGCGCCCCCTTTAATCACCTTTGAAAGGCCTTGTCTCCAAACATAGGCACATTGGGCATTACGCTTCTGCATGAGAATTTGGGAGGACACAATCCGTCCACAGCAGTTACACGGCGGTTAGAGGCGAGCTGGGATTTGTGCACGCACGTGACTCCGCATCCACCTCCTATCTCAGCTCCCATCAGATTTGGCCGTGCCGGTCACGGTGTATCTAGAAAACCCAGGGTGACTGGCTTTGGGCACCATTTTACCCGATTGCCTGGCAGGAAGGGGGCACAGGCCGGCTCCCCCATGATGTTGGTGGCACAGCCGTCTCCGTCCATACTTTGTAATCGGTGTATTCAGAGTTCTTCGTGGCAGACAACGGAAACCAACCATGACTTGGGTGGAGAAGGACTTTATTGAAAGATTGATGGGTAACTCAGAGAGAGGCTAAGAGGGCTGGGAAATAGCTAAAAAAAATCACAGGAAGAAAGGAGGCGGAACATGGCCCAAATCCCAGTACACAGTCGGTCCGGAGGGGCCCCCACTGCCACCGCGACAGGATTTTGCCGTGCTCTCCCTGGAACAGATCTGCTGCTGCCCCTGCTTTTCTGCATCAGAAGCTCTTGGTTCGACATGCGGCCGTGGGTGCCCGTGATTGGTCAGACTTAGATCTGCGTAGGCCTCACCACAATTCAAAAAAATACGTATTACCGTCCCCATTTTACGGATGAGGAAACTAAGGCTCGAAGAAGTTACGTGACTTGTCGACAGCAGGTCTAGGTCTGCCTGACGCTGGAGCGCACTCTCCCAGTGACCACGCTTGGTGCCTCAGCCCCGTTGCTGGGCACGTGTACTTCCAAAGGGGTCATTCCGGTTGCTTCTGCCAGAGATGTGAGTGTACCCCCTTCTCACGCCACCCTTCCCAGGATCAAGGGAGATGTATCATTTATCACACGTCCTTGCTCATTTGATGGACTAAAATGGTGACCTCTTGTTTTGGTTTGCTTCTCTTCATAACTGTTGAGGCGGAACATTTCCCGATATTCTATTATCCATTTATATTTCCTCTCTGTATGCGTGAAAAATCCCACCCGTGTTTTTTGTTCACGTTGTCTACTGGGGTCTCGGTGGCATCATCTTCGTTGTCGTTCGCATGAGCTCTTTCCCTGTAGCGATGAGGTTTAACTCTTTCTTGTTTCTTTTTTTGTTTCCAAAGAATCCTTTCACCCTCTTTTAATTTCCCGTTGAACTTTGTTCATTTTCCTTTGACAGACAGGAGTTTTGCACTTCAGGGCTAAAAATTTAACAGTCGTTTTTCAGGCTGGCCACATGACACGAGGGAGTGTTCCTGGGGGAAACACGTCTAACACCGAATACTTAGATAATTCCTCTTTTCCATGCCCTGCCACCTCACAATACTTTTGGGTCAACAGGCTTATAACGAGACCTTTCATCTCCAGAGAGACGGTCATCAACAACTCTTGAGAGGCATAGCGATCATCAACAACTCTTTTTTTTTTTTTTTTTTTTTTTTTTTTAATTTTTTTTTTTTCAACGTTTATTTATTTTTGGGACAGAGAGAGACAGAGCATGAACGGGGGAGGGGCAGAGAGAGAGGGAGACACAGAATCGGAAACAGGCTCCAGGCTCCGAGCCATCAGCCCAGAGCCCGACGCGGGGCTCGAACTCACGGACCGCGAGATCGTGACCTGGCTGAAGTCGGACGCTTAACCGACTGCGCCACCCAGGCGCCCCGATCATCAACAACTCTTGAGAGGCATAGCGATCATCAACAACTCTTGAGAGGCATAGCGATCATCAACAACTCTTGAGAGGCATAGCTTTTCACTCCACCCTAGGGCCAAAAAAAAAAAAAAAAAATGCCAAAGGCTCTGTTCTGTCATCTATCTGATGGGCTACTCATGCTGGCCTTGTGTGACTGGTACAAGCATTAGGCGCTGCATGGAGTATGCTTAGCGGAGTCTGGCCTGCAGTAAATACACCGTGGAAGCCCGTTCTAATGCACCAGGAAATTAATTGGCAAGTGCTTGCGGGTCGTCTGCTGTGTGCCCGGCATTGCATCAGGTCAGTGGCAACTGGTCCCCCAAATCAACCCTCACGAGCTCACAAGGTGTGGCCGAAGAGATAGGGCACAGCTCACCACAACTCTGCAGCTATACGACGGGGTCGAAGTACCGAATTACAGAGAAAGGGGTTTGCGTCTTCCAAGCAGGAAGCTACCGCTGTGGGCTGAAGATTTCGGGAAAGCTTCATACAGCAAGTAGGGGCTCGAATTGGGTTTTGACAATTTAAGAAATATATTTATTCTCTTTTTATTAGGACGTTTTCCCCCTCTGAATGAAAATAACTATGTTTTTCCTTTTTTAAAAAAAAAACAACTTTATTTTTATTTTAGAGAGAGAGCACAGGGGAGAGGGGCAGAGGGAGAAAGAGAGAGAGAGAGAGCAAGAGAATCTTAAGCAGACTCCATGGTCAGTGAGGAGTCTGACCCGGGGCTCTATCCCACAACCCTGGGATCATGGCCTGAACCTAAATAGAGTCAGATGCTCAACCGACTGAGCCACCCAGGTGTCTCTGTTTATCCTTTCTAAAAATAATATGTAGTCTTGGGGCACCTGGGTGGCTTAGTCGGTTAAGCATCTGACTTTGGCTCAGGTCATGATCTCACGGTTCGTGGGTTCAAGCCCTGCATCGGGCTCTGTGCTGACAGCTCGGAGCCTGGAGCCTGCTTCAGATTCTGTGTCTCCCTCTCTCTCTCTCTCCCCTCCCCCCCCCCCCACTCTCTCTCTCTCTCCGTCTCTCTCAAAAATAAATAAACATTAAAAAAATTTACAACAATAAAGTAAAAAAATAAAAATAATATGTACTCTTTAAAAAATACTTAGACGGGGCGCCTGGGTGGCGCAGTCGGTTAAGCATCCGACTTCGGCCAGGTCACGATCTCGCGGTCCGTGAGTTCGAGCCCCGCATCGGGCTCTGTGCTGACCGCTCAGAGCCTGGAGCCTTGTTTCCGATTCTGTGTCTCCCTCTCTCTGCCCCTCCCCTGTTCATGCTCTGTCTCTCTCTGTCCCAAAAATAAATAAACGTTGAAAAAAAAAATTTAAAAAATACTTAGACAATGCAGTAAATCAATTAAAAAAATCTCAGACCCAGAAATACTATTAATACTTGTATAAAATGCATATGTTTATATATACATATAATTATGTTTGTTTATGTATTTATACAAAAAAACAAGAGCATATATATACATACTGTGTTGTAACAGTATTCCATTGTATGGAAGTTTTATCATTTTTTTTTAACCAAGCCATAATTGCTAGACAGGTGATGTGGGCACAACTCTGTACGTGAACATCCAAATTCTCTCAGTCAGTAACTTAGTGATTTTAGACAAGTTATTGTTGGGTCACTTTCTAGAAATGTTGCGCAAGTCGTATTGATATATATTCGCTTCCACCATCAGTATATAAAGGTTCTCTTTTCCCCACGCCATTCCTGGCAACGAGTCTTGCTGATATTTTATGATTTCCACCAGGATGCAGGCAAAATAAAATTTTTAAAACTTTATTTACTTACTTTGAAAGACAGAACCAGCAGAGGAGGGGCAGAGAGAGAGGGGGACAGAGGATCCGAAGCGGGCTTTGTGCTGACAGCGGAGAGTTGGATTTGGGGCTTGAACTCATGAACAGTGAAATCACGACCCGAGCTGAAGTCAGACACTTAACTGACTGAGCCACCCAGGCACCCCCCCCCCCCCCGTTAAAAGTTATATCTTTCACTTACTAGGTTTTTCTAGACTGCCCTATATTAATGCTGTCACGTGAGACATGATACAGCCATGGCCCCAGCCCTCCCCTCACAGAGCTCAAAGACCACAGGGTTGAGAGACATTGAGTAGTTCTTGGCTCCTCGCTGGCAGCACGGAGCCTGCTTGGGATTCTCTCTCTCCCTTCTCTCTCTGCCCCTACCCTACTTGTGCTCTCTCGCTCTCAAAGAAGTAAACTTAAAAAAAAAAGGTTCCTGTGAACTGTGATGAGGGCAGTTATGGTTCGCATTTCTTTGATTATCCACTCAGGTCCTTAGTAAATGACATGAAAAGGGCCCGTCCGTTGAGGTTTTGTGCTGGTACAACCTCGTGTCTGTCGCTGGACCAAGGAGATGGCTGTTTTCTTTTGCCTCTGTTACCTCATGCAACGATACAGACGATGGGGCAACAAAACACAGCATCCCAGAGGATTTTCTAGGAGAAAAAGATGAAATCAGTTATGCTTTTCTGGCCTCATTTCTAGAACATCCTTGGAAACTTATCTATTATTAATGTCTTGAGGACTAAACCAATCACATGGGGATGATACCCTGATGTGGCATACTTTAATTGCACAACATGGGATAAAATAATAATAATATAAAGTGATGGTGGCAACAACCGGATATCTGTATGAACAAAAAATGAGCCTCCATGCTTTCCTCACACCAGACGCCAAAATTCTCCCAGCATAGGTCACAGACCCCAACGGAAGTGCTGAGACTATGTTGCTTCTCCCGTTAAACACAGGAGAAAATCTTGATGGCGTTCAGTTCGGCCAAGATTTCTCTCACAGAACACAATAACAGAAGCCATCAAAGAAACACTTGATGAAATGGACTTCAGTTTTGAAAATGCTTGCTTTTCAAAAGCACAGTTAAGAAAACAAAAAGGAGGGGTGCGGCTCAGCTGGTTCAGGGTCTGACCCTTGGTCTCAGCTCAGGTCTTGATCTCAGGGTTGGGTGGTCAAGCTCCAGCCCCAGTGTGGAGCCCACTTAAAAAAAAAAAAAAACACACAGAAAGAAAACAAAAAGGAAAGCAGACTGAAAACAGATTTATGCAAAACACGTGTCTGAAAATGGGCTCATATCCAGAATATAGGAAGAATTTAATATCACAACTGATAATAAGAAAAGAAATAAGCGTTAAAAATGGGCAAGAGATTTGAACAGATATTGCACAACAGAAGATTTATGAATGATTAAGAGACGCATGGAAGGGGCGCCTGGGTGTTTCAGTCGGTTGAGTGTCTGACTCTTGATTTTCGCTCAGGTCATGATCCCGGGGTTGTGGGATGAAGCCCCACATTGGGCTCCGTGCTGAGCGTGGAGCCTGCTTGGGATTCTCTCTCTTTCTCTCTCTCTGCCCTCCTCCCCCACTCTCTCTTAAAAAAAAAAAAAAGAAACACATGGAAAGATGTTCGGCATCACTAGTCATCACGGACAGGCAGTTAAGACTAACATGAGAGATCGTTACATAGTCTGGGTGGCTAAGGTTGAAAAGACTGACAGCACTATGTATTGAAGAGGATTTGAGGGATCTGGGGACACAGCAGTCACTTTGGAGGAGAGGCAGGCCATGTCCTATACAGGGTCCTAGTATGGGGCACCTGGGTGGCTCAGGCCATTGAGTGTCTGACTCTTGATCTCAATTCAGGTCTTCAGTCAGTGTTGTGAGTTCAAGCCCCATGCTGGGCTCCACGCTGGGCATGAAGCCTACTTAAAAAAAGCGTCCTGGGGCGCCTGGGTGGCGCAGTCGGTTAAGCGTCCGCCTTCTGCCAGGTCACGATCTCGCAGTCCGTGAGTTCGAGCCCCGCGTCAGGCTCTGGGCTGATGGCTCAGAGCCTGGAGCCTGTTTCCGGTTCTGTGTCTCCCTCTCTCTCTGCCCCTCCCCCATTCATGCTCTGTCTCTCTCTGTCCCAAAAAAAATAAATAAACGTTGAAAAAAAAAAAAAAAAAAAGCGTCCTAGGTATGTGCCCAGGATTAATGAAAACATTTGTTCGCATAAACACTTGCATGCAAATGTTCTTTGCAGTGCTATTCATGTTAGCTCAAAACTGGAAATAATGCAAATGTCTGTCAACCTCTGGACGGATGATCGCGGTATGAATCTACACTATGGAATACTACTCAGCAATGAAAAAGGAACTGCATATTAAGGTGAATATTCAAAATAATTTTGTTAAGTGGAAGAAGCCAGCCATGGAAGGCTACATAGAGCCTGATTCCACTTACATAGACTTCTAGAAAAGGCAAAACTGTGGTGGAAGAAAGATGATCAGTGGTTGCCTGGAGCGAGCATCTGGGCAGGAGATGGACGGCCGCGGGACGAGGGGGAACTGCCTGGACCCCGGAAATGTTCCGCATCCTGGTCGCAGTGATGGAGGTTATATACCGTTTGTAGTTACCTAAACTCGGCAAACCATACACCTAAGAATGAATAGGTTTTATTTGTGTGTTAAAGCCGCGAGAAAAAACATCAGAAAAAAAAAAAATTGATCTTTCTTGGCCCTCTTCAAATGTATTTTCTGCCTTGATATGATTTCTATTTTGAATTAACATGTGGGAGTGAGAAATCGTAAAGTTTTCAGTGTCTTCATCTGGCCCCGCACAAAAGCATCGGAGTCCCTTCTGGTCCTGTGTTGGTCACACTGGTCACCTGTCATCTGCTGCTCTTGTTCTCCAAGCTCCCTCAGGTCAGCAGCTCTGTGGCTTTCATGCCATGCGTGGGGCCCTGGAATCCCTGGTGACACAGGGGCCACCATGCCAGGTTCCTGCTTCCCCTGGTACAGATTCCCTCTGCCTCCCAGGGCATAGGATGGGAGGGCACTCTCACCTCCCTTCAGGAATCTCCCCCAAAGCTCTCCCTTTTCTCCCTGGCATTCTCTCTCTCCTACTGTTACATTTTTCTGCAAGAAAAGCCTTTATCAAATCCCTCAGGCTGGGGGGGGGGGTAGTAATGGCCCCCATCTAGAGGCAGGGGGTGAGGGGAGACATATTGAGTGCCTGGAACATGGCCCAGCCCGAGGGAGCCCTGCGAAGGGGGGCTTCCACTGCCACCAGCCCTGAGTCGGGCATGGGGGTGGGCAGAGGGAGCAAAGCCATCATACTGGAGCTGGAGAGCTTCCTTCCAGGTCATCTGGATGGGAGTTTGGGAGTCGGGCAGGGCCCCCTGGAAAGAGGAGCAGCTCAGGAACTGGTTTCTGTGCCACGCGTGGGTGGGGAAGGTGGGTGAGGCCATGCAGGGGGCACCGGGAATGGGGAGTGTCCTAGGGTCCATCGGCCCTCTTTCCCCCCGGAAGGGAAGGAGACGAGCCTCTGGGGCCCTAAACTGGGCAGAGGACAAAGGTAGCATCAGAGAGTGAGCAGAATAATGGTGCATATTTCTTTCCCCCACTCCTGTCTCCCTCCTCTTCTTCCTTGCTCTCTCCTTTTCTCCTTCTCGGTCTCTTCCCCTTCTCCCATCCCCTCTCTTCCTGTCTCCCGTCCCCACCTTGGTCTAAAAAGCCTGTGAAGAAGAGTGTGCTCTCAGAGGCATGTCATGAGTAACCCACTTGTGTACTTGCGGTTTACCTACCTGTAGAAAATCTGCACCTAAGATCGCCACATGCTGTGGGCAAGTGGTTTTGATTCCGCTCCACAAATATTTACTGTGCTCTGGTTAACTGAGCGCACTTTGTGCCCGTGGTGCCAGAGAGATGCAAACGGGCAAGGCCAGTCCTCGGAGGAGCCAGTCTGGGGCCCCTGGCTGATGTTGGCAGAAGACAAGCCCCCTTTTCCCCAGGATACTAAAGAGCTCTCTGTCTGCCCTTGCCCTGGGCCCACTCCCCTCTCCGACCAAGTGCAGAAAGGGTCATGCCGCCAGTTGTGCAAGGTCTTAAGACAGTCCATTGAAGGCGTAGTCCACAGGAGCGAGGCAGAGCCCTGCCTGCAGGTATTGGAGGGCTCGGTAAATACCTGGCGGTTCACCGCTGACGGCACACGCAAGCTGGAATCGTGATTTCCCGTCGATTTTTCCCTCGCCTGTGAGTTTTCCAAGAGCATCCGTCCAAATAGAACTTGTCTCCTCAACACGTTTTTCAGGACCACACCAGCCTTTGAAACGGACAGGCCCCGGTTTTGTTTGCCTGTTGTTTTCGTCCGGAGAGTAAGTCTCAAGCCTAACGTTCCACCAGGGTTTCGCCAGGTCCCGGGATGAGTACAGTGCTGGTGTGCAAGAGCGCTCGGGGTAAAAGGGAATCAGAAACATAAGGGAAAAGGAGATCCGAAGAGCAACTGGGGGTTGCAGCCAGAAAGACTGTTCCCGAAATGCTTTAGGCTCTGACCTCCTCTGATGTGGACCAGTCTGTGAGCAGTTCTGGCCGATAGACGATGAGCGGAAGTGACGCGAGCTGCTTCTGCGTGCTTTGCTGAGTTGCCCGGGCGAGACTTCCCGGAGACGTCCTCTCCTCAGGCACTGCAACCAGCATGGTTCCAGGTGGGGGCTGCTTCAGCCCCGTCCTCGAAAAATGCCACACGGACGGCTGCTGGCCCACAGCAGGCGTGGTGGAGTGAGCTGGAGTGAGGTGGGAGCCTTAAGCTTCCGAAATTGGGACTCGGTTTTCACTGCAGCCTAACCTGGCCTGTCCTGACTGCTACGTTGGGAAAACAAAAACCCCGGTTCGACAGGCAGTCCTTCCGCATCCTTGCTTCAAAGTTCATAATATCACATCTTCCCCCCCTCTCCTCAGTCTTATCAGTCAACACCGCGCTTTATCTGCTCGGTATGCAGCATATAGCATGAGTGAAAGAGGTGACAAAGTCTTGTGAGACTAGCAACCTACAGAAAACAATGAATCCGCTCCACGTAGGGAAGTTTACAGTGTGATGAGGGAGACAAATAGAACCTTTTCCCTCCCCACTAATGTGTGTAATCACAGGCCATTAGCATTGACCTTCCCTGTGGACTTCAGAGGTGATCTAACCTAACTTTGTAGCCCAAGATGGCATTACTTGTCCATCTCTGACTTCTCTGTACCTACCCAGTGCCAGTCATTAAGCTGAGGACTAGACAGAGACAGAGGTGAGGAAAACCCAGCCTAGTGGGTACAGTGGCCCAAGAGTGGTTTGTACCTAGTGCTCAGAGCACCAAAGAGGAAAGAAGCTATTTCAGGCAAGAAATCAGGGAAGGCTTCTTGGAAGAGGTGGTAGTTTACCTACATAGCCTTACCCCTCACTGTATGCTTGGGCCACTTCTTGACTGATTGTGGGAATGCAAAAATGGACGTTGGGCACGGCTCTCCACCTTCTCCACCATGTGGGCCAACTCAGCCCTCCATGACCCACCAGAGATGCACCTCTGATCTCTCCCTTGGCTCTGTGACTTCGCAGACTGCCTTAGGCATGTCCAGACTTTTGTCCAAGTACAGTGTGGGCTCTGCCCTGGAAGGCCAGAGGCCAGGTGGGTGACCCCTCCCTGCTCTGTAAAACCGGGAGTTAAATGAGAGCCTGACATTCTAGGCGAAGTGAGGCAAGTGCTTATCTAACCATGCTCCCTGCAAAGAATCCCTGCCTTGGTTGGGGTGGGTGGCCATGTGCTCAACTCCCATTCCCAGGCTCCTGTGGGGAGAATCACTGAAGAGTGGCTTTGCTCCGGAGCTTGTTCAGCTCCACAGCCTTTAGCAAGCAGCTCATTCACAAGTGACTACAAATTAATACAGTACAGACCAGTTACATAAATATTGTGCTGTCATTGATTATCTTCTGTAATCAAAGGCAAGGCTGCTGACTTTGTTACTTTCCCTATCACGCAGCTCTGGAGGAAAACTCTGGAGGTTGTCCACGCAGGTTTCACTGCATGTGTCTATTTACAAGTTGTGTCTCTGATGTATTGAGAAGAGGGTAATGCCCCTTGCATTCAGACCCAATAAGTATTTATCAAATGCCTATTATCTGAGCGGCATCGGAAGACATATTCTTATTTCATTATTGAGTTAATAGCAGTAATAATTTGATAATATGACACAAAAGTAGTCTACAATGACATCCCTCCCCCCCATAAATATAATTGTTGGAATTTAAATAATCCTTTAACTTTGAAAAACCCAATGTAAATTTACAAGGAAAATAAAAAAAATATGACAGCCCCTATCTCTTTGCTTACAGAAACCGTGAAGGGCAGAAGAACAAGGTCTTCAATGTTGGGTAGTAGCTAAGTGGACCATCGTAGTCGCCGATTTTCAAAAGTTAGAACGGGGTAGGTGAGCCACTGACGTCTGCACTATTAGCCTGTATCCACTTGATCGATTGTTAACCAACTTAAATGCATGGGGTTGGAAACTGTAAATTACTTCCCACAATGCAGGAAAACAACGCCATCTTTCTATTTACCTGCCAGTGCTAAGGCCGGCTGGATTTTTCCATCGGTTGTTTGAATTCGGCTGACGGTGACTTCGTGGGGGCCACCTCTCTCTTCCACCCTCTGGGACTCGTGTGCACTTGGGAGAATCTGGAGGGAGCTCTACCCTCCGGGAAGCCAGAGTTTTAAAATCGGCAAGCCAGTCCCTTTTGCCTTGTTGAGGGAGAGACTCTGCACAAATACCCGGGAAAGCTCGGCGGTCGCCAGACCCCTGCGGGCAGTGCAGTTTCCCTAACCTTGGCCCCCCAAGTCAGCCGTTTCTAACCCCTTTCCAAAGCGTCGCTCGAGCCCGGGAGTGGTTTGAAAGAAAAAACGAAACCGCCCGTTTGGAGCTTTGGCTAAAGGGCACTCGCTCCCTGGGGGCTCAGGGGCAACTTCTCCATCACCTCGTCCAGGGATTTTAAACAATCGCGGACCACCAGCTCCCTTTACGCTCTCGGTGCCCGACTCGCTCCCTGCCACTTCCCTCCACGAACGCCGGCAGGAGTGGGTGGCAGCACCGAGGCGATTTGATTCGCATTTTCTTTTTTTCCTCCGGGTTTTGTCATGGAAACGCTGACACAACCTCCAGACGGCGGCCGAGCCCGGCCGGGGACTGAGGGCTTTTGGGACCCTGCGGGAGCGCGGCGCGCTCTCCGCACTCCCCGGGAAACAGCTGGACGCGACCAATTCCCGGGTAGGGGCGGGGGGAGCGCGACGCTCCGCCCCGGCGCTCCGGCCCCTCCCTCCTCCCGGCTCTCCGCGGGCTCCCTCCCCTCGCCGGGGGCTGCGAGTTGCATTTGGTAAAACCCAGCCCGGAATATATAGATCATTGGAGCGCAATGAAGTAGCCTTTGGAGCGGAGGGAGGGGGCCCGTCCGACAGCCACAGCGGCCAGCGCAGCAGCGGCGGCGGCGGCGGCACCACCAGCGCTCGCACCCCAGCCGCCCGGCCCGCGAGGAGGCAGCGGCGGCCGCCGGCGGGAGCGGAGGCGGCGGCGGGGAGGCGAAGAGGAGCAGCGGGAGGAGCAGGAGCGCGCAGCCGGCGGGTCCACGCATCTCGGCACTTCCAGAGCAACTCCGGCGCCTTCCGTACCCCTGCCCGGGGCTGGGGGCTCCGAGACCCGCCGCGAAGCCCTCCCGATCGTCCCCCTCCCGAGCCCTGCCCAGCCCTTGCCCTGCGCCTCCCGGGCTCCGCTCCGCGCGGCAGGGTCCCGGCTCCTGCGCCCCGGGCGCGCCTCCCGGACACCCCGGTCCCCGCAGCCAGGACAAAGCCATGAAGCCGGCGCTGCTGGAAGTGATGAGGATGAACAGAATTTGCCGGATGGTGCTGGCCACTTGCTTGGGATCCTTTATCCTGGTCATCTTCTATTTCCAAAGTATGTTGCACCCAGGTAGGGGGCGCGTTAGCGTGGTTTTGTTGGATATTTTCTTCTCTCTCGCGCTCTCGCTCGCTCGCTGGCGCCTGGTTTCTGCCTTTTCCAACCTTACCTCTTCTCCCTCAGCCACCTCGGGACTCCTTGCTGCCCGGACAGGACGAGTCGGGATGGAGAGGAGGAGAGAAGACGTGCTCTCTCTCCTCTCCTTCCTCCCGGCTCCAGGCTGGAGGATGGGAGCAAGGGGGAGCGTTTTTTTTCCCCCCTTTTTTCTTTGTGTCTCTTGTCTGTCTGTCTGCGAGGTAGCAGAGCAAGGTAGAGAGGTTGTGGGCAGCTGCTGACGTGGGGGGCCGGTTTGAAGAGAATGCAACTCCCCGCGGATGCAGCGATCCGTGGATGAAAGAGGCGCCGGGAGGCGGCCGCCCTGCGCCTGGGCGCGCTGCCTTTTCCTTGGGTTGGGGGCTTGGGGGCTAAGGGTGTGCGCCCCGGCGAGGTCGCCAGTCCCTGCTGGGGAGCCTGAGGCTCAGGCTCCCATGTGTCCGGGGCTCAGCGCCGCGCAGAGGTGTAGGAAGAGGCTTGGTGCCCCGCACTGCCTCTCCACTAGGTTGGGGAAGGGGCCAGGCGCCCCTTGATTGCCCCCGGGGTCTGGCTCCTCATTGACCTTGCGGCTGGTGTCCTGGGGCTTCCTTCACCCCGCGCCCCCACCCCAACGGCTCTCCCGACCCTGCGCTGGTCATTGCTCCTGGGTCACGCCTTGGCCGCGGCAGTTTTGGAGGAAACTTTGGCCCGGTCCTGGACTGACCGTCAGGTTGCTTGCCCCTCTCCTGGGTACCGAACATCTGAAGTCCCCCGGAGGGCCCCGGGGCGTGTGGCAGTGAGCCCCTCCCCCAGCCCTCTGTAGCTTAGGCAAGTTACACATCTGAAATCTGGACTGGGGGAGGATCGAGGCTCGCCCCTTCCAAAAGGCGCTAAGGAAAGTTTGGGACCTGGGGAGGGAGGGGCGCCCTCGAGCGCGGCCGCGGGGGGTTCACTGCTCGGCCCCGAAGCCCAACAGGTACAAAAACCTTCCGAGGAGGCTTCGGGGTGATGCGGCTCGGCCGGGGGAGCCGTGGTATCCACACCCCCGCCTCACCCCCGGCCGGCTCCCACTGGGCCACATTGGCTCCGAAATCCTTTTTGCTTTCTTTTTCTTTTCTTTTCTTTTCTTTTTTCTTTTTCTTTTTCTTTTTTTTTTTTTTTACGCCTCCGAGTTGCCTTTCTCAGTACAGCCACAGCAATAATTTGCTTTTATAATTGCAAGGAGGGAGTTGGAAACACATTTCCTTCCAGGGAAATGGGGTTGGTTTTTTTTCTCTTTTGCCTCCCGCGTTCTCCTTTCAGTGTGTATGTATCTAACACTTTCAGCAGACGCAGCCCCGAATTCTTCTAGCTTGCGTTTGGGTGGGTGGCAGAGGAATAAAGCTGTTCTTTCCATCAATCAGGCAGGGCTGCGGGTGTGAGATTCCTTGACAGCGTCGGGGACTGAGCGGCCCCTCTGCCCGGCTCGCCCTGGAGCAGTTGTTCAGGCGGCCAAGGATATGGTCTGACGCTACCACTGGTAACCTCAGGACATCCGAGCCAGCCTTGTAAAAGATGGCTTTTGTTTGCAGTTGGGTATTTTTAGTTTCATGTCAGCAAACTGCAGCCGTGTTTGTCTCCTCACCCAAACCGGTGGTTGGGAAACTTCTAAGGGAATTTAAAAATGGACCTTGCTTATGTTCTGGGCAGCCGGTGCGGTGGTTCCAGTGGGCAAGGCCAGACAGACAGCAGCATTCTGGAGGCCAGGCCAGACTCCGCCCCAGAGACTGGGGGACTGGGTGACGTGCGTGCAAGTGCACTGGGGCTCAACCAGTTTAAACAAAGGGCCCAGGGGTTTGGTCTAGACTTCAGATGTGTGTTTAGGCCGCTTAAAATTTTGCCTGGACAGAACATGCTGGGTAATTCTCTGCAGAAATGCCAAGGACAGGACGGATATTAGTCTCCATGCGGAATGCACTTGAACTTCTCCGTACCTGTTAGTCGTCCAGGTACTGATAATACCCCCACTCGCCATGGTTTTCATGCAGCCGGTGCTTTTTCTTGTCTGAGAATTCGGAAATAACTTTCTAACCAGAGACACCAGGAAGAAGCTTGTCCTCTGCTCTCAGCCTTCGCTTCCCTTCCTGGCCCCATTTCCTTTTAAGAAATGGCATTTGCTTATTATTCATATCTATAGGAGTGTTCTCTCCTGACATGTTTTCCCAGCCCATAGCAAGTTCCACTGTCAATACCTTCTATTGAGTGTGCAACTGAAGATGGTCCAATTGAGAGGTCTTCCTTATGTCGAATTACGTATGGTTCCACGAAAACTCCGTGCCATCAGTTTATTATGACATGGGCCATAAAAATATGCTTCGAAATCAATATTAAACATGTTCCTTTCTCCCCTCCCCCCCATCTTATTAAACTTCACGGCTGATGACAGCTGATGCTAAATCTTTTCTACTACTTTGAATTTCTTTAAAACTTAGCCGGATCTTTGCTTCTTTGAGGATTTGGGGTCGTTGGTGGGATGATCCTTTGGCCTGGCTGTGCCGTTTCAGTCTTGAAAGATCACCCAGGGAGAGGCATAAGGGACCACGCCATGGCACAGATTGTTGCTAAAAATTTGGAGCCCTCCGGTAGGAGTTCCACATTCCTGTATCTGAAATAGAAAAATAGTATTCCGAAAGAAATGGATTCCGGGCTTCATCGGTACCTTGAGAACACCTGGAGTGTGAGAGGTGGGGGAGAAAAAAGAAAGGAGACAGCTGGCGATGGGAGGGCTGGCTGTCTCTCCCTCGGATTCTAATCTGGGGCCCATTGTCTTCTGTACTTTTCTAGTTCCCAAGCAATTCATAAACTTGAGTAGTTGATCTTTAATTTGGTTGGAGGGTTCAGGAGAAGTGGGCCTTGTCAGTAAGGCAGCTTTCTTTAGATCTCTGACATCTGAGTTATAGTCCTTGTTTATGTCAGGTTTTTTTTTTTTTTTTTAATGTCTTTTTTTTTTTTTTTTTTTTTTAAGAGAGAGAGTGTGTGCACAGCTTGTGCATGAGTGGGAAGAGGGCAGAGGGAGGGAGGGGGAGAGAGAGAGAGAGAGAGAATCTTAAGCACACTCCATGCTTAGCTCAGAGGCTGATGGCGGGGCGGGGGGGGGGGGGGGGGCTGTGCACTTGGTCCCATGACGGTGGGATCCTGACCTGAGCCAACATCAAGGGTATGGTGTTCAACCGACTGAACCACCCCGGTGCCCCATGATTTTATTTTTTAGTCATCTCTACACCCAGTGTGGGGCTTGAATTTACAACCCCAAGATCAAGAGTCCTGCACGCTCTACCGACTGAGCCAGCCAGGCACCCTGGGATCAGGTTTTAGCCCCATCCTAATCCCAGTGTTTTACGCAGTGCCTGACACATAGTAGGTTCCCAATAAAATATTTGCTGGGGAAAAGCACGAATAGCTCAGCTCCAGAAGACCCGCTTCTCTGGTTTTCAGGAACGTTATCAAGCCTTGCCAACAATGCTGTGTCTGTGAGTCTGGGTCCGTGTGGTGGGCACCCTTCCCTGCCTTCCTGGTCTCTGAGAGCCCCCGCACACATGGATTTGGTTTAAGTCTTTGTACCCCAGGTGGAGCATTCCCCGCGGCCTAGATTTGCTGCCCCGAGGTCCCGAGGTATGAGGCAGTTGGGGCACTGCTCGGTGTCCTGGGTACTGGGGGAGCTTGGCCTCCATTAGCCACTGACTCAAAGAAACACGTCCACAGGACAAACCCCTTTTGTGGGTGTGAGCAGCCCCCGAAGTGGGTGAGGACGGAACCACATGCTAGCGGTTTCTGCACACATTCGAGTCCATCAGCGAATGCGTCCTGTAAACGTGCATCCTGTACAGTAAACTCTCTTGCCTACCTGCCCCGGACAGCTGGGCTTTGATGGAGCTGTGCTCTGCAAGGCAAAGCGGAGGAGGCCCCCGGGGCTGCATTTGTGCCCAGTGTGTGAAGAGAGTTCCTCCGAACCTTCCTTTTGTGTCGCTCCCTAGGATTGTGGTTTTGTTCGAAATCTCCTGTTCAAAGAAGAGAAGCCTGCGGAGGAGAAAGCCTTTTCTCTCTCTTTCTCTTCCTCTCTTTTTTTTTTCTCCTGCCGTATGTTTACTTTCACTGTTGCCTGGGATTTCTTTGCCTTGGTCGAAGGTATTGAAAGATTATACCCTTTATTTAAAGACTTCTTGGGTTACCCCTTTGTGGTTGTACTTGATTAGATTGAATGTGCAGTGCTTTTGTGCTATGATTTTAATCTAATTGTAAACATAATATGTGCTCATTTTAGGAAATTTAGGAAGTGTAGAAGAGAAACCATCATTTAGTATTCCACCACCCAGAGGCAACAGGTGCTTTTATTCTATGTATTGTAGAATATATATGTTAAAAAAATAGTTGAGATTATATCATGCCTTTTGTACCTGTTTTGATGTATTTTAGACAAATGCATCATTATGGTGACTAGTTATTATGTTTAAAGACAACATTTAACCTCAACCTTTTTAATCTATCGATTTGCATATGTCTCTGCCGTCCCCGCCCCCCGCCCCACTTTGCAGGATGTCAGTCCTGTATCATTTTTATTACTTTTTTTTTTAACTGCACACGAATCTTTTTGCTTATACATGAAATGAATTTGGACTCACCGGTTTGTAGGGCCGGTTCTTAGGTTATCTCTCTGGAGTTTCCTTTTGCAAAGGCAGCAGGAGGGTCTCAAATAGGAGACTGTTATGAATCCTGAAAGCAGCCATTAAATAACTGAAGGCTAAGTCCTGTCCAGTATGGGGACTCCCTTTGGTGGTTGAAACGTTTGCACCTCGGTGAGGCATTGTCATGGCCGCATTAAGAGGAGACAGATACACGTAGGCAGTTTCCTCCAACAGTTACAGCCACTGCTCAGGAGCTCTCATTTCATTGCTTTCTGAAATAAAAGTGGTGGTCAGCGGAGGGGTGGCTGGAGATGTCCGTGGGGCAGGGGACGTGGGGATCCATCCTGCAGCAGTGGGGGCTGCGGTTTAGATTTATCTGGTTGGAAAGCCATTTTGCTTATGACAGCTCTATCAGCACAGCCGTTTAAAAACAGGAAGTCAAACACTTACAAGTTCAGGCCCCACCCTTTCCCCCCTCTTAAAATCCACCCACAAGACCCACCTCCTTAACCTGGGGAGGGTAGGTGAAAAAGGCCTTGTGAAAGTCATCGCCAGCAGGCATGTAAGTCCGAATTCTTGGAAAAACCAGCATTGTTTTGCTTACTCATTTTTTTCTTTTTCGTTTCTTTTCTCTTGAATTTCGAGACCCTATCTTTATCACAAGAGGAAGGCACATCTTCCTCTGAGGTCATTGAATAGTCTGATCTATCAATTAAAAATTCCTGGAAACTTATTTGACGCGTCTGAGATCAAATATGATTGATCAAAATTTACAAGCTGAGTTGTGCTTTTTTTTTTTTTCTCTGTCTCTTGTCTTTCTCTCTTCTACTCGGTGCCAGGCCCTGGAGGTGGGTCTAGGCACTTGGGGGATTCAGTATGGATTTTGGCCCCCAGGGAACTGACAGCCAGACTTGAAGCAAATGCAGAAGTAAAAAAAAAAAAAAAAAAGTAGGCCTGTCAGGCGGTGTGGAGAAAAACAAAGCAGGGAGAGATAGATGGGGGGCAGGGCTTGCAATAGAATATAAAGGTAATTAGGGAATGCCACTGGTGGGATGACCTTGGAGAGCAGAGACCTCAGGGAAGGGAAGGAGCCATCCACGTGTCCATCCCAGGGAGAATGTCCCAGGCATAGAGCAGCAGAGGCCTGCCCCTGAGGTGGGAACTTGCCAGACAGGCAGCACTGAGTGTTCAAAGCAGAGGGAAGGGGCTGGAGCAGAGTCTGCTTCGGGGCCTGGGGCAGGCTGGGCGGGAGGTGAGGAAGCTTCTTACTTGCACCTTTATCTTTGGGCAGCTGGTCCTGAGCTTTGGTAAAGGGGTCACTGCACTAATCCCGTTTCTCCTCACCCCACCCCCCCCCCCCCACTAGACCACAAAGTGGTAAAAGAGATTTGAGAAACATTTTAACGGAACTGGTGTTGGGAAAGTCTTCAACAAAACGTTCGGGGTGCGATCCATGGCATTCACGACTACAAAGCGCGGTCGCACCCTGACTTCTGCGGGCACTCAGTAAGGGCGTAGAGAGGGACTGGGTTGGGGGCTTGGTGATTTGGACGTGGAAGGCCTGGGTCCTGGGGCAGGGCTCCTCTGCTCCCTAACCCCATCAATGACCGCATTCCCTCCATTCTGAGAGACTCATTTTTTTCGCAATTTCGTAGCGATGAACTTTGACGGTGTCGTCATCGATGGCTTCTTGGCACCGTGCCATGCTTCTGTGGCCAGGCTTGTTCTTTCTCATTGGGACACAGAGTGGCCATTGTCTTAGAGTTGATGCCCTCGGAGGCGGCCACCTCTGTAAATTGGGAAGGTACTTTTTGCAAACCACGGCACACCCCGTGACCTTAGTAAGGTGATGGGAAAGGGCATTCCCCTAAGACGCAGGTTCCAGGTGAGGGCCCAGAAGTGCCTGATCAGCCCTGACTGTGGGCTTCGTGAAGGCTCGGCCAGCACGTAGGCCCATAAGCCTTTTCTGCTCTGCCTGGGGGAGCTCGTACCCATTTTCAGAGGCTTGGGGCTTGCAGTTCATATCTCTCTAACGTTAACTGATAGGGGTCGGGAAGAGCCCGAATGGGAAGGGTGGCGAAGTGACTTATTTAACCCGGGGCTCGACCCTGGAAGTTCCAACAGAAATAGGTGTAGACGTTTCTTGGGGAGACTATCACAGTGTGGATTTTAGTTTCTTTCATGGCCACTGAGCTCACGTGGCCTTTATAATTTCTCTGGCCCTTTAGAAATGTAGTTGTTTGTTCGCGTGCGCGCCTTCTTTAGATTTATCAGGGCACGGATTCTGTCTCCGAGGTTGGCCCGGAGGTCCTTCGGAAACATTTCAAGAGTAAACAAGAGTAAACATTTCATCTCAAAGACACCTGCTCCCTCCTGTCCCCTCCTTACCTGAATGTCTAGAGCCCAGAGGGAAGAGCTGGGCTGCTTTGCCCAGACAGCTTCCGGGTGGTCTCTTCCATTTGTCCTCTAAATCTCTCTGCTCTCCTGCTCTACAAGGATTCGGAGTTCAGAGCTGGAACTAAAAAATGGTCTAAGTATTTTAAGCAGAGGGTATTTAATGGAGGGGATCTGGTGCTTATGAAATTGCTGGGGGCAGCTGGAGGCATAGGGCTCTCCGCCGAGCCTGCAGGAAGGAGCCCCAGTTGATAGTACATGTAATTATTTGTGAACAGATCTATATTGGCTGCTCCAAACCGACCCCCCAGGAGTGCAGCTGTCTGTCTCCAAGACTGTCCCGGAACTCCTGAGTCTGAGAACAGACTGAGGCTACTGAGAACCAGGGGTCAGAAATCCTGGTTCCAGAGTTGGAATGATTCCCCACTGCAGCTGCCTCTTGACACCCAGAAGGACAGAGGGAGGACCTTGTCATGCTGTTGTAAAACCTCTCCTGTCCCCATCACCACATTAGCCTGCGAAAAAACCGCCCAGAAGGCAGGAAGTTGGTCTCTGCCTCATGTCTTTTTTTTTTTTTTTTAAGTATATGTATGTGTGTATGTATTTAGAGAGAATGCAAGTGGGGGAGGAGCAGAGAGAGAGAGAGAGAGAGAGAGAGAGAATCCCAAGCAGTCTCTACACCGTCATCGTCGAGCCCAGTGTAGGGCTTGAACTCACGAACTGTGAGATCGTGACCTGAGCTGAAACCAAGAGTCAGATGCTCATCCAACTGAGCCATTCAGGTGCCCCTCACGTCTGCTTTCTTTTTTTTTTTTTTTTTTTTTTCAACGTTTATTTATTTTTGGGACAGAGAGACACAGAGCATGAACGGGGGAGGGGCAGAGAGAGAGGGAGACACAGAATCGGAAACAGGCTCCAGGCTCTGAGCTATCAGCCCAGAGCCCGACGCGGGGCTCGAACTCACGGACCGCGAGATCGTGACCTGGCTGAAGTCGGACGCTTAACCGACTGCGCCACCCAGGCGCCCCTCACGTCTGCTTTCTAAGTCTTGAGTGAGTGCTTCTGTTTGGGGAAACCAAATTCACAACCAGAACCCTGGCTTCAAGAAAGCCTGGCCAAGTATGGCTTTTGCAGCGTAAGAAGGCCTTCTAGAAGAAGGGGTAGTGGAATGGATGATGAGCAAACATCCACAGTAGTCAACCACACATTGGTACACTGTTGGTGAACCATCCTTGAGGAGTCATTCCCAATATGTTTTGTTTATAGATAATTTATATGCATTACCACCATCATCCAAATATCCAGCGTAAGGATATTTCTAGACTTTCTACGAGTAGTGGTTGTAAAACCACAAGTTCATTATCCTCTGGTTAATTCTGTTGGCCGACACCTTGTGCACTCCCGATTCTGCCATCGTTTTTACCTTGTAACGTGGCAGATGGAGACTCGGAGGAGTGCGTGCGCATTGTGAGTATTCGTGTGCTGTGGTTTCTTGGCGGGGATCTTTCTAAGCCTCCATTCCATTTTGTGAGGATTGGTTTAGGTGACAGTAGATAATGTAATCTGTACATCTACTTACGATTCGTTGTAAATGGCGAGCCATGAAATATGCCGGAGCAATGAGATCACGGAAACAGCCACAGAGTCCCTTCACTTTGTGGCTCTCCATCGTCCTCCTCATGACACCAGTGTTTCTTTTTTTCTTTAGAGAGAGAGAGAGAGAGAAAGAGAGAGCGAGAGATTGAGCGGGGGAGAGGGGCGGAGAGAGAGAGAGATTGAGCGGGGGAGAGGGGCAGAGGGAGAGGGAGAGAGAGAGTCTAAAGCAGACTCCACACTCAGCACAGAGCCCGACGTGGGGCTCTATCCCACAACCCCTGAGCCGAAATCAAAGGTCAGACACTGAATCACCTGAGCCACCCAGGCACCCTCACCTGTGTTTCACAAAAGGCATGTTAAGTTGTTATGATGGGTTACGTGGAAGTGTTTGTGTTGATTTCTATTTTCAGCATTAAAGTTCTTTTTTTAGACTAAATATAAATGAAAGACGTAACGTTGCCTTCCCAGGGCCCTAGTGTCCACTAGACTTTGGAACTCCAGGTCTGGACTTGTCGCGAGTATAACCGGTGACTGCTAGGCCCACCACAGCCAACTTTGGGTCAGGGTGCTAGTAACCTCGTGCTTGGTCTGGTAGTGGGGAGTCCGAGTCTGACTGTAGGTAAGGAGGACAGGTAGCACTGAGATCTCCAGTATCACCTGAAGTTCGTTTCTGACTCCGGCAGGTTCGGGTAGGGATAAAGAAACCTGGTAATGTGGGTGTTGAAGTCCATTTCAGTCTTGTGAGTGGTTATCCTAAACGCCTCGGGAAGAAAACCCACAAAGGCAACTCAAGTTGAAACAGGCTGGTGACTGGGCTTCTGCCTGAAGCTGTTAACTTCAAAGAATCCTAGAAGGGGGAAGACACAAAGGCCCCTCCAAGGGAGTATTGTCATATCACACTTTACATCTCTTAACGGTTGACGCATTTTCCCTTTATTGTCATCGTCCGTCCGTGGTCATTTGCTATAGAGAAAAGAGCACAGAATTCGCTATAGAGAAAAGAGCACAGAATTTGCGGTGTAGAGACCAGCTTTTGGACCTTGGCCACCTACTGTATCCATTGGACATCACTCAAGATGTTTTTGTTGAATGCTTGTTAAGCGTTAGGCTTTGTTCGGGGGCTGGAGATATGACAGGGACACAGACAAAAATCCATGTCCTCGCGGTACATTCTCCTCGGGGAAGACACAATAACCAAATGCATGTTTAAAACGTAGAGTATGTTTGATGATGACAAGTGCTACAGAAGGACAGTAAGGCAAGGAAGGAGGATATGAAACCGAAGCAGCCTGGGGACTGCAGTTTGCAGTAGGGATGCCCAGATGAGGCCTCCCTGAGAAAGTGGCTTTCTTTAAAGATAGAAGGAGATGAGCCAGGGAAATAATACAGGTATTTATTGAGTACTATTTCTGAAGGTCGACCTGGGCCAGGTATTTAATATGTTATTTTACAGAACTTACAAGGTACACATGGTTATTATCATCACATGTTATAAGGGGGCAAACTGAGGCATAGAGAATATCACTCATCCAAGGTCACGTTGAGAGGACTGAGGCGCCATGGCTGTCTAAGATCTGTTGCTCTGGATATCTAGTAGGGGCTCTCTGTTGGGGGTTATCCCCTCCCCCATGTTTGGAAATGTGTCGGGATGCTCTTGATTGTCTCTAGGACTGATGACATCAGTCTTGTTGGCAGGGCTAAGGATGCTAGACATCCTGCAAAGGATGGAATCTTACCGCCCATCAGAGTCATCTTGCCCAAATGCCAATAATGCTTCTCCTTGAGAAATTCCTCAAGACTCTCCAGGCTTGAACAGCATCTGGCGTAGTACCTGGCCACACCCCACAACTTGGGCAAGCACCCGGCAAATTATAGCCACTTAATAATGGATTGAAAGACGGAGTGAAAGTCATAGTCTCAGAGATTTGGTCCCCTCCTTTGCCAAGTGAAGGTAGTAATATTACCTCTCCAACCTCGTGGTGGGGGTGAGGATTAAATGAGAAACTAGATGGGAAAATGCCTTGAAAATGGATGCAGACACTGTGCACACAGATTGTTAGAGTCAATGCACTGCGGTTTCTCATTCTGAGATATTAATCTTCACGTTTACAAAAATGCTGTCGTATTTCATTCTGTTTGATACCTGAGCAGGTGTTTATCCATTCCTTATGTCTGCCCTGCACTGTGAGGTTTACTAAGAGGGTCCTGCTTCCAGACTGCTGTATCTTTTCTTTTTTTTTTTTTTTTTAAAGTTTATTTATTTATTTTGAGAGAGACAGAGTGAGTGGGTGAGGGGCAGAGAAAGAGGGAGAATCTCCAGCAGGCTCCGAGCTGAGAGCGTGGGGCTTATGAACCTTGCGATCATGACCTGAGCCAAAATCAAGAGTTGGACACTTAACCGACTGAGCCACCACCCAGGTGCCCCTGAGTATCGGCTCACCTCCCCGCCAAGGCCAAAACTGAGCTCTGCCTCGGTGGCGCATTTTACAAAAGCAGAGTTTATTTGGTGAAAACTCAGCTTTGCGGTTTCATGCTGCATGCAGAGGCCATAGCTTTCCCCCACCGACCAACCCCTCAGGTTCTCATTAACTTTAAAAGGTGGCATTTGAAAAATAAAACACAGGGCACTGTCAGTGCCATTTCTGAAAGCTGAACTCAGGAGGATAAAAAGTTTCGGAAAAATAGCTGTTGTTCAGTGGCAGCCCTTGGGTGAGCCGAGGTTGGGTGGCTTATTGCACAGGACAGAATCGATTGGCCTTTGTCACCACACTTGAACCTGTTGTGGGCAGAGGAGGACCGTATGGCTTCTTCTCGCACAGGGACCAGTCACCCTCTGCTAGCCTGGTGGAGCTGCCCCTGGGGGATGGCATTCATAGTGGGGGCAGAGGCCCTCTCTGCCGTGGTCACCAGAGAAGGTGCTGAAATTTAGTTCAAAGGCTGTAATCCTGATTTGGGTGAGGCCAAGGTGTATTTGGTGCCCTTCCCTGCCCCACCCCTTACTTTCCTGGAGACAGTCCCTTGGGGCTTGATAGCCACGGGGTAGGGGTGGGGGGTCCATCAATGCTCGGGGTTCTTTACAAGTTGAAGAGTCTATCTTTTTAGGCACTGGACCCTCCAAATGAACTTTCCACCTCACCCGACTATTGATTTAGATTAGTGGTTCTCAGCTGGGAACAATTTTGCTCCCTTCTCTCTCCCACTGCAAGGGACCTTTCGCAATGTCTGGAGAGAATTTGGTTGTCACACCTGGGGGTAGGGGGGCGGTGGTGTCCTACTGGCATCTAGTGGGGAGAAGCCAGAAATACTGTTAAACATCCTACATGTGTCAGAAGGCCGCCCCCGCCCACTGCTCCCCACCAACAAAGACTAATCCAACCCACAGTGGCAATAGCTGGGACACTCTTATTTAGATTCTGTAGTTTTTTGATGCCTTATTAAGAACAACACACACTCAACACTCACACAGCATAAGTAAATGCTCACTTGCTGAGTACCTACTATGTGTCAGCGTGCTAACTGCTTTACTTGGATTATCACCGTTAATCTTTGCGATCTCGTGAGCGTTTCCCAGTTCTGTTGTACAGATGAGCAATGCTCGCCGTTACGCTCCGTTTACCTGTTCTTGCTGTCAGCTAATTAGGTCAGGAGGTAATTTGTTTATAAGGACCTTCCGCTCAGCTGCAGACTCTAAGCGGGACATTCAGTGATAGCCTCTTCTCTTCTTACCCTACACTCTATCCCGGGGTGAGCTCATCCCCTCTTGGGACCCGTGCTGTCAGCTGTGTTCAGGTGACACTTCTCACTTCAACTTGGATGTATCCTGAGGTCAAAGTGCAGTTCCTATGTTACCTCCCGTGTAAAATCTTCATCTGCCCTCTCGGTCAGATGAAGGAGGTGGACGGCCTTCCTCTGTGCCCCGTGGTACTTTGTGCGTGCGCACTTCTGTTATTACACACTCTGGCATTATTGGGTCATCGAGGGCAGGCTGTGTCTTGTTCAGCCCAGTACCTCAACATCTGACTAGAGCCTGGTCCGGAGAAGTTGTCCCAGGCCGTTCAGGCCGCTGCCACAAAGTGCCACAGACTGGGTGGCTTGTAAACAACTAGAATTAACTCCTCACAGCACTGGAGGCTGGAAGCTTAAGAGCAGAGTGGCAGGATGATTGGGTGATGGACTCTTCTGGGGCACAGACTTCTCGTTGTAGTTTCACGTGGCGGAAGGGGTGAGGCAGCTCCCTGGGGCCTTCTAGAAAGGCACCAATCCCATTCACGAGGGCCCCATCCTCATGACCTAATCACCTTCAAGGGCTCCACCTCCTAATATCATCACCTCGGGCATATGTTTCCAATGTATGACTTTTGGGGGGAGGACACAAACATTGGGACCATAGCAATAGTCACTCAGTCAATATTTATTGAAAGAATGAAGACATTGATGCCGATTGGTAAACAAGAAGAAAATCCCGCTAATGAAGGTGGTGAGTATGGAGTTTTCAGCCATTGTCGTGGCCGATTAGGTTTTCAGTTTGTGCAGTGAGTGAGCAGTCATGGAAGAGAGCAAAGAACAATTCATTTAGCAACTCATTTAACGATTCATTTGGCTAGGTGTAGACCCAGCCAAAAAATGAGCAACTTTTGAAGACGTGGTTGTTAGGTACCGTAGCCACGATGGTAAACCGGTATGTCCCGGGAAGGGATCTGCTGGTTCACCCGGAATGGGAGAGCGCCTGGAACAGGACCTTTCTAGGACAGCATTGTCCAGCCAGAATATACTGTCAGC
This sequence comes from Leopardus geoffroyi, assembly GCF_018350155.1. NCBI lineage: Eukaryota > Metazoa > Chordata > Mammalia > Carnivora > Felidae > Leopardus > Leopardus geoffroyi. Next base: position 125,034,841 of record NC_059341.1, read on the forward strand.
TATGTATATAACTTTAAGTTTTCCCATAACCACATTGAAACAAAGTAAAGAAACAGAAAAAAATAAACAGGTGAAATTAATATCTAAAGAATCCTTTTAACAAGCAATGAATATTACAAATTACTGAGATCTTACATTTTTGCACTAAGTCTCTGCGCTAAGTGTGTATTTTACGTTTACAACACATCTCGATTCGGACTAGCCTCATTCCACGTGTTTGTGGCCACCACATTGGCTAGTGCTACTCTGAAGGGTTAGAACGCCCCTTTCCCCTTTATTTAAGGCATGTGTTACTTCCTGGGTTTAAGCTGTACCCTCTGGGACTCTAGGTGTTAAATAAGAGATGTTAGCCGTGGAATCAGATATGCGTCACTCAAGTAATTTCAGACCTCTAAAATACCTGGAGTCTTCTGGTTAGTCAAATGCCGCCTGAACCTTGACCTTCCTAGTGAGATCCTAACAAACTCTGTAACGTAGAGAGAGAAGGTTATCAACTCCATTCCACAGATGAGGCAGTGGAAACTCAGAGGGGTTCAGGGAATTGCTTACGTTTGGTTTGAAATGATTCTAACGCAAACGTCTGAGTGCAAAGGTGGGCCCAAGGAACATTCATTCTGTTGGGGTGGATAGAATACACATGATTAACTGTCTACGGGGCCAAATGTGGTTAGGGTTACAAAGAGACAAACAGCTCAGGACAGGGTGGGGGGATTGTTGATTTAGAGTGGGGGCGTTGAGGAGGACTTCATAGGAGAGGTGGTGTTTGTTGTGCCCAGAAGGATGAGTAGAGAATTGCTAGGGAATATGAGAGAAGGGGAGGAAAGACATTCCAGGTGAGGGCACTCACCAAATCAGAACAGGGGTGAGGTGGGAAGGAGAGTGATGTCTGGGAACACAGGAGGCTCCAGGGTGGAGAGGGGAGTCGACACTGGACTTGGAGGGCTCTGAAGGCTCTCAAGTTTGAACTTTGTTCTTGGGACCTGGGAGCCATAGAAGGTTGAAGGTCTCTTGTTTTTCAGATGATGAAATTCAAGCTCCATTTAATTAAACTCTTTGGTTTCATTTGAAGGGCAGAAGTTTTCAATGCACTTTCTCAAATGAACTCGGGCCATTTTGAAGTCGTTTCTATTATTATCTTTAATGGGAGGTAGGAAGATTATTCATGAATGTCTAAAGTGCGAAGTAAAGAATAGCTTAAAAGCACTCTGTGATGGGATTTAAAACTCCGCTGTTTGCTTTGCTCGTGCCAAAATTATAGGCCGTGAAGGTTAAGTTTCAGTCTCTCAGTTGCTAATGGTGCCCTGGGTTCACTCTGAGAGGCCCTGGAAGAAGCGGTAGGAGAAAGGGAAAGTGTGTAAATAGTCACAGGGAGAATTTCTCCCTCCAGTGTGAGCCCCTGGGTCTGTCTGGGGTCAGGATGCAGCTGTGGGCGGTCCTAGAGAGGCAGTGTAGACTGGAGAATCAAGTCGGCCGCTTCCCCCTGGGAGCCAAGGCGCAGGGGTCAGGCTTCCCCCCCCCCCCCAACCAGGAGACTTGCCCTGTGGGCTGCGTGTGGGGTCCGGTTTCATTGTCCCCCTGAGAGATGCTACCCTTAGAAATCTTCATTTCAAAAGGCCCCCTCTTTTTACCATTCCACTCCTGGGCTGTGGGAGAGAGGACGGGTTAATTGCAGAGCTCACACACAGCATAAAAAGGCATCTCTGGCTTTCAGAATCACTTCTGGGGGGCATTGTGCTTGCTACAAAGCTGAGGGCTCCCTTCATTTTCTCTACTAGACTGTATCACTTGGCACCCATTGATAAATATCCTAGAGCTGGTCTCCACGTAGGGATTTGATCCCCTTTTTATCCCCCTTTGATCCCCCTTTTCCCATTAAAACAACAACACACAGAACTTTCCAAAAGGCTTAATTTTTTTTAAAAAAGTGATATAATGGCGTAGACGTGCATCATTGTTTAAGGGGGGCGTGCGGCCATGCAAATGGCAGGGGCTTCTGGGTTTACACTTGGCGAACTTGTGAGGATTTAGGATTAAGGATTGGAAGGTCTCACGAAGGCAGTACTTATTATTGGGAGTCTGTGCGAAAGTACCGGAATGGAGATTATTTTGAAAACGGAAGAATTAGATAGTGAAGCCTTTTATGAGACCAGGGTTTATGTACGGACGGCTTTCTGTATAATTTTATTATTCAAAAATGGAGGCCCAGCTGTGAAATCAGAAGGCAAACAGGCCATCCTTTGGCTACTTGCAATAAAGCAGCTTTTGTTGGGAAGGTGTGAGCCATGCATGAAAGACGATTATGTGCTTAAAAATATTAACTAGTAATAGTGGCCTTGCTCATTTTAGGATAATGCATTTCATGCAGGAGGGGAGTGGCTCAGGGCTCCCACAGGACTCAGGAGAGAGTTCTTCCTGGGGTTTATGCAGACTTCATTTCCCGTGTCTGTAAAATACAAATTGAGGTTTTTAAAAATAAATACAGGTCTGATCGTAATGCCTTCCTGCATGTGGGATCCAAGCTGTGTAGAGGATGTTGTCACTGGAAAGTCACAGCGATGTTCCTTTTTTATTTTGCATAGGAAATAAACGTGGAGTGGCCCCAGGACACCCAGTCTTGGCACGTAAGCCTTTGCTGTCATTGCAAAGTTTGATCTGTTGTAAAACATGGATGACCTTGGCGGGGAGAGGCAGTGCAGTGAAATAGAAAGGGTGTTGGGTACGGGTTGGCTATTGGTCAGGACACTTGAGTTCTGGTCCTGGGTCTTCTCCCCCACTTCTGGGGACCCTTGCATGTATCACTAATCCGTGGATAAATGTGGACATTGGCAGTTTTCAAACTAACCTCTAAGCCCAGATAACTTAGCCCCACCCCCACCAGAGTGGCTCCTTGCATGTCCCTTTTATTTTTGGGGGTTCTGAGTAAATTTTGTTAGAAGAAAGTATCAAGGCTAAAACCAAAAACCAAAACAAAACAACTTTGCAGTTTACTGCTTAGTCTATCTTTTCTTTATTTAATTTTTTTTTTTTTTACATTTATTTATTTTTTGAGAGATAGAGACAGAGCACAAGCGGTGGAGGGGCAGAGAGAGAATGAGACACAGAATCTGAGACGGGCTCTAGGCTCTGAGCTGTCAGCATAGAGCCAGATGCGGGGCTCGAACTCACAAACGGTGAGATGACCTGAGCCAACATCGGACGCTTAACTGACTGAGGCATCCAGATGTCCCTCTTTCTTTCTTTTTTTAAATGTTTATTTATTTTTGAGAGAGAGAGACAGCATGAGTAGGGGAAGGCTGAGAGAGAGGGAGACACAGAAATCTGAAGCAGGCTTCAGGCTCTGAGCTGTCAGTACAGAGCCCGATGTGGGGCTTGAATCCACAAACAGTGAGATCATGACCTGAGCCGAAGTCAGATGCTTAACTGACTGAGCTACCCAGGTGCCCCATACTTAGTCTGTTTTTATGACGATTTCTCCCAACTCAGATCTTGTGTTGTTAGCAGGTCTCAAAATTGATACCCATTTACAGTTAGGGTTGAATCGTAATTAAAGTAACTGTTCGTACAGTATGAACAGACTTGTACCTATTCGCCCCTCCATCCATCACTCAAACGTTTAGTGACCAAACATTTATCTGACTAAAGAGGCAAATCTCAGTATGACTTAGTTCCTGCACTGAAATAGCTTGTAATTTGGCAAGTGGTGACAGACCCATAATTGTTAGTTGCAGAGCTTTGTAATAATGGCTATAGGCGGCTAGAAAAAAAGGAGTAATTAGTTTAAGGGAGGTCAGAGAACTTCCCAGAGAAGGAACCTTTGAATTGGACTCCAGCCATTCAGTTATACAACAAGCACTGGGTGCCTACTGTGTGTGCCAGGACCATTTCAAGTGCTAGGGAGACGGGGGACAAACACAGACTGTGATCCGTGTCTTAATGGAGCTGACATTGTTGGCATACAATGTATCAAGTGGCAAGGTTTGCAACATTACTGGCTCTTTTCTGCCATTGTCCCCCTCCCCTGCCATGTAATGTCAGAGTAAAGCAGTGTTTTGTTTATATGTGTGTGTGTATAATATGTATATGTATAACATGTATATATAATAATATAATATATAGTATATGTATACATATATACATATAACATGTATATATACATATATGCATATAATAACATACATATACATATTGTTGTATGTATATATGTTATTACATATTGTTATATTACATATAACAATATGTATATGTATGTTATTATATGAGTATATGTATAAAATGTATATATGTAATTCCGATTATCCATTTAATTCAAGTGTATTATAGAGAATTTTGAAAAAAAAAAATGGCTCCATTTCTGAAAAGTCATTCCCGATCCCTGCCACCCAGGAAGGATCTCTGTTAAAGCTTCCAGTCTGTTTTTCTATGCACATATATATATATTTATAAAGATGAAAGCATCGCGCATATATTATAGCCTATCTGCTTTTGCCATTTAGTACTGAATCATGGGTATTTCCTAATGTCATCCAATTTTCTTTGAAAACACCATAATATTTCATCATGGATGTCATAATATTCCATCATGTGGATATGTCATCATACGGACAGAATTTAGTCGTTCTCTCTTTTTTGGACATTTTCAAAGAAGATTTCCCCCTTTGTAAAAGCTGCCACGGTGTACCTCTTTGTACGTAAATCTTTACCTGAGTTTCTTAACGTTTCTCTGGAATCAACATTCAGAATGGGAATGCGCAGGTTGTAAGTTTGCGAAGGCTCTTGATTAAGCGCAGCCAAATTGTTGCCCAGACGGTTGCGTCCACTTATGCCCCACCCGGCAGCGTGTGAGTTTGTGGGTCTCACCAATTGCAGCCAGTTTGATTTGGCGGTCGGCCAGAGGCCTGCCAGAGCCTCCCTCACACTAAGCGTGGATGCTCTTCCTTCGTGTTTGGTCCACTCTAGATGACGGGCGTCACGAGAGCACAGACTGTGTCCCCGGTGCCTGCCCTGTCACGGCCGTGCGAGGAAATGAACATTCATTCGTTGGCATTGAGCCAAGAGGGACGTGGCGAAGTTTCACCGGGCACCTGGGAAGGAAGGGAATCGAACTTCCTTCGTTGTCCCAAAGCACGTCACCGTGGACTTGCAGGGAAAGGGAAGCTCATCGGTAGGCAAGCGCTTGTGTGAAAGCCACCTCCGCGGTCTCAGCGCGCGTCCGCGAGGCCAGCAGATCATCCACAGGGTTGAAAGGCAAAGATACGTCTCGGCTGCTTACTTGCTGTGTGCCCTTTTCTTGGGTTAAAAAACCACTTCAGTCTTCTCAGCAGTCCGGCGAGGGAGGCGTCCTCATTTTTGGGTGGATGCAGACACGTTTCGTAATTAAGGTGACGCAGCCCCGTGCTCTAAATGTTTGTGTGCCCCTTTCCCCGCCAAATTCGTGTACTGAAATCCTAACCCCCAGAGGTGATGGTTTTAAGGGCTGGGAACTTGGGGGGTGCTTGGGTCATGAGAACACCAAATCCTAACCACTAGACCACCGGGGAGCGTCTGCTTGGGTCATTAGGTTGGAGCCCTCAGGGAATGGGATTAGTGCCTTCCTAGAAGAGGCTCCGGCGAGAACTCTCGCCCCTTCCAGCATGTGAGGACCCAGAGAGAAGGTGCCAGCTGTGAACCAGGGAAGCAGACCCTCACCTGATTGTGCCGGCACCCTGATCTTGGACTTCTAGGCACCAGAGCTGCGAAAATTATTTATTAAGTCATCTCTACACCCGATGTGGGGCTTGAACTCATCACCCCCAGATCAAGAGTCACATGCCCTTCTGACTGAGCCATGCAGGCGCCCCTACTGAGAACTTACTTCTGCTTGCAAACCACGGGGCTAGTGTCCGTGTGAACACTTCCTTTCTGTGATTGAGGAGGAAAAATGTGCAGCGGGACGAGCCCTGAGCTGGGAGGAAAATGGACAGTCGCTCTACAGTTGACGGAACGATAGCTCTGAGAGGCGTGGTGCATCCAGTGGTCCTCTGCCGATGGAGGAGGGAATTCAGATGCGAGAGAGCTCGTCAGTGACCAGGACCAAGGTGCTGTGGCCCCACCGGGCAGTTGTTTCTGTGCCTCAAACCCCCCTTAGAAGGGTCTCGGTTAGCTATGCTCTGAAGAGCAAAGCCTCTCTGGGCTTACTTGCTTTGTGCCCTTTGCCTGTGTTAAAAAACCATTTAGTCTTCTCAGTCTTCAAGCCTGACTCTTAAAGCTGCGTCTTGATGATGCTGTCAGATGGCGGGGGCGGTGGGAAATGGGCAGCCTCCCCTGAACAGGAAGCAGGGGTGGGGGAAGAGAAAAACCAAACCCAATCCAACCGATGACTGTGTCTTTCCTTTTGCAAAAGTGAAAGACACTACTGATGGTTACACACACACACACACACACACACACACACACACCCACGGCAGGTGGGGCTTCCCATGTGATAACTCTGCGGCCTGTGCCTCCAGAAGGGAGGCCTTGATAGACCTAATTTCATCATTCTCTTTTCTTGAACATTTTAAAACAAGATTGTCCCTTTAAAAAAAAAAAAAATGCTGTAATTAACATTTTTGTACACACGTCTTTTAGATTTGTGTTATGTCTTTGAAACAAGAATGGCGAATCACTTATTCATGGTATTGGAGTGAGACCGGATGCAAAACACTCCAATGGCAGGGTCAAGGGATGGCTTAAGGGAAATGTTAATCCCCCCCATTTGCCATCTGCCCACACTACATCACCCCAAAATGCACACTAGGAACATGTGCACTGTTTGCAGATAGCAAACAGATACCTCCCTTCCACCGGGGAAGCTCCCCTTAGGCCTTTCCTATCAGAATCCTGGAGTCCTCACTGTCCCTCTCCCCGTTTTCTTTTTTTCTCTCACCCCGACTGCCCATCAACTTAGCGCCGTGGGAGGAGCGGGTGAGGGGAAGTGAGGATGGTCTAAAATAGCTGGCTGTTAGGTTTCCTGTTAAATCGGATGTGGTTAATTAAGCTTGGTTATCTGTGTCTAGTTCAGACAATCCTGCTAACTGTAAGCACACAGGAACACGGTGATGCCTGCCTAGGACTGAAAGCCGTTAGAAGGCACTGGGACCCAGTAACGACCTTGAGAAAAGCCACTGTGTCTTTGGCCCTTTGGGAAATAAAGGTAGCTGATACTACCTGTGGCCATCAGCAGTGGCAGGTAATTTCGAAAGTGCCAGGAGGCGGCTGGAACCATCTAGTTTCTGGTCGTTTGGGAGCTGTAGATATGGTTTTGTTCTTAGCGCACAGTGGGAGAGGTCACGGACTGGTTCTTTCATTCTAGGGGGTTATTAGAGGGATCATCTTTAAAACTGGAAATGACAACTTGGAAGGAATCTTTAAAACACCGCCTGGGTGCTCGGGGCACCTGGGTGGCTCAGTCTGCCTGACTCTTGATTTTGGCTCAGGTCATGATCTCAGGGTCAAGAGATCGAGCCCGGTGTCGGGCTCTGTGCTGAGTGTGGAGCCTGCTTGGAATTCTCTCTCTCAAAATAAAAAACATTAAAAAAAAAAAAAAACCCAAAAACAAAGAACAGTGTCTGGGTGTGCAGAATATCTGAGGATCGGCCTTCCCAGAAAAGTTAACCTGTTTTTAGTTGGCATTTCCAAATATGCCTCAAATACCTTTCTGAGGGAACTTAAGGTATTGATTGGTCGGGAGACATTTAGATGCAGGTCCTCTCCCTGACACTGTTCACACTGGCTTAAACAAAACAAAACAAAACAAAACAAAACCCGAAACGACCTTTATTTTTCTGGGCACAGAGAACTGAAGGCGTCAGTGTGGCAGGGTGCAGGCACCTGGGTCGGGTCTCACGCCCTGTCTCTCTCCTCCCGGTGGCAAGATGGCTGTCCACAGTTCCAGCCATCGTCCTGTCCTCTCAGCGATCCCACCGGAAAGGAAGAGTCCTTCTCGTTCCCAGCAGTTTTCATAAAAGTCCTGGAAGGTAGAACTCTGCAAGGACAGGGATTTTCCTGTTTTGTTCACTGTGCTTTCCCCAGCTCCCAGAACAGTGCCTGGCTAATAGGAAGTGTTCAGTAAGTGTGTGTTGGCATGACTGAAGGAATGAATGTCATTGGTGTGGCTGGGGTCCCCTGCCCAGTCCAAGAGTGGGGCTGATAGTCGGGGAGAATGAAAGAGAGTGGTTTCCAAAGAAAGTTGGGTGTTGTCTAAGACGGGGCACTGAATGTTGGACCGAAACCACACAGGGTTTGCGTTGAGCCGGACCAGTGATACCAAACCCGTGTGGAGAGTTCTGGAGGAGCCACCTAGCGAAACCAAGGTGACAACTGGTACCGGCCTAGTCACTCCACCAGTAGGAATTGTAGCCAGCTTGTGGGATCCTTGAGGTGTGCAATGCCTTGACTGAAGAGTTGATAGGAGGGTCCAAGACTTATCTTGTGACCGAAATAAAGGCTTAGAATTGGCTGCTGAAACTACAGTATTTTGAAAAACAGGAGCGCATCTGGGCATCCCCTGCCTCCCAATATGTAACTTACAGCCACGTGTATTGAGATACCTGTGGTGTTGGAGATGTGGTCTCCAAGTGGCATTGTGGTTGCTTTAGGTCCAGGGTCATCGTGGGCTGTCGAAGGCTACTCTCTTTTTTTTTTTCCCCCTGTTGAATAACCGAGGCAAAGGCAAGAGGTGAAATTTCTATAATTGGATTGAAAAGACACCTTGCCTTCTTACAGTAGGTAGTACTCTTTGGCAGTGTTTTGCTCCTTGGAAAACCAATTTGGGTTAAAGTGGTGACAGTAACTTTTGATTCCATTTGCCTCCTGTTTTAAGAAGAGACACGCGTCACTGTGGCCCAGAGAAGCTCTGTTTTTCTCTGATAAGTACTTCTGGGCGGATTCAGTGATTCCATGGTGCTGGAGGCTCACACGTCTTCCATCTTGTTGCACCGCTCGACCTGGGTCGTGTCCTCATCCACTTGTTGAGGATGACTCACCTCCATGTCTGCATCCTGCCAGCAGGAAGAGGCAGAGAGGTACAGTGGAGGGTGTATCCTGGCATCCGTTATTTCTGCTTACGTCTCATTGAGTTACAGCCATTCCTATCTGCAAGGGAGGCTGGGCAAGGTAGTCTTTATTCTATGCGGTCCTGTGCTCCTCTAATGTTTTGGCCTTTTAGCTCTAAAGAGAGGGAGAGAACGGATATTGGGCGCTGACCACTAATTCTGCGACATTAAGGTTCTACACCTGAGATGGTTACATGCCCAGTAGACTGGGTTGGATAGTGTTGCTTCAAAATTCATGTCCTTCCCGGAACCTCAGAATATGACCTTAGTTGGAAATAAGGTTGGTGCAGGTGTAATTAGTTAAGATGAGGTCATCAGGAGTAGGGTGGGCCCTTAGTCCAGTATGGACTAAGTGGTGCCTGTGTAAGAGAATAGGCACGGAGACGTGCCCAGGAGGACGTCCACATGACGGCGGAGGCAGAGACTGGAGGGAGGCAGCCACAAGCCAAGAATGCCAGGAGCCATCAGAATGTGGAAGAATCAAGGACGGATCCTCCCCCAGAGGCCTTGGAGGGAGCACAGCCCTGCCGACCTTGATTTTACACTTCTGACCTCCAGAACTGTGAGGGAATACATTTCTGTTGTCTTAAGGCACTGAGTTTCTGGTACTTTGTTACAACATCCCCAGGAAGCTAATAGAGTCAGGAAGAACGCATTTCTTGCCTTGATTCAGTGGGAACTATTCCCAGCTGGAATCAGTGGGTCTGGCTTCTGGGCTTTGCCCTGCGTGCAGGTGAAACTCAACAGAGGTTGCTATCTGGGGACATTGAGGGGTGTCAGTGAAAAGTATTTGTGATTATCATCGGCCTAGTGGGTGATCAGACATTAAACAAATATTAAACATATAACGTCTTAAAAAAATTTTTTTTAACATTTGTTCGTTTTTGATAGAGACAGAGTGAGAGTGAGGGAGGCACAGAGAGAGAGGGAGACACAGAATCTGAAGCAGGCTCCAGGCTCTGAGCCGTCAGCACAGAGCCTGACGTGGGACTCAAACCCACAAGCCGTGAGATCGTGACCTGGGCCCAAGTCAGATGCTTAACGGACTGAGCCACCCCGGTGCCCCAAACAGATAATGTATTTAAAGAACATTTGTGGCTGGGGCCAGTCAGTTAAGTGTCTGACTTTGACTCAGGTCATGATCTCACGGTTTGTGGGTTCGAGTGCCATGTTGGGCTCTGTGCTGACAGCTCAGAGTCTGGAAGCTGCTTTGGATTCTGTGCCTCCTCTGCCCCTCCCCTGCTCATGCTCTGTCTCTGTCTCTCTCTCAAAAATAAACATAAAAAATTTTTTTCATAACATTCGTGGTAAGTTATACGAAAGAGAAAGGCAAGCTGTCGAGAGGCGATAGTAAGGAAACCTAATTTCGTGTTGATGGGGGCCGCTTTTTGGGGGAAACGTGGCCCGATGTCAGGAGCTCACAGACACGGGTGCTCTCTGGAGAATTTAATTCCCGGGCTCCACCCCAGCTGGTCTCTGTCAGGAGTCAGGGCGGGAACTCTAGTAGCCTGTAGGGTCCAGAAATGTGTGTTCCTCTTAAACCTGCCTTAGGAAATTTGGGGGGGATTTGCTGCACTAGGGGCAGTGAGTCTCAAACATTCATGTGCTTATGGAATCACCTGGAACCTTTGCTCAAAATGAAGATTTGGGGCTGGATTCGGGAGGTTTGAGGTCGGACTCTATCTGACAGGCGAATTCTGATTCAGGGGGTTCCCTGACCTCATTTGGGAAACACATCTTGGGAAGGTTGGATGGCTGTGCAAAATCTGAACTTGACCTCCACAATGGCAAATGGTTCTGGTGGAGAGCACAAGTGGTCCCCTAAAGGGACGTCTGTATCTGAACTTAGAAAGTCGTGTATGGGACGGGCCACACGGGTAGCGTGTGGCTCAGGCCTGGCACGTCGCCGTGGCGACGGCATCGGGATGCCTGGGCTGGCAGGTCGCAGGAAGCCTCCACGGTCTCTGGGACCTCCGCCGTTCCTGGCCCTCACCTCAGCCCGGAGAGCAAAGGCTGTGCGTCTAACACCCAGCCCCGACTTCAGGGTTCCGTGCAGATGGGACAGCCATACAACGCGTCCGTTCAGACTTTCCTTGCAAAAAGAGGACAGATTCGGGTGCCTCTTCATGTTCCCATCCATTGTTAGAGCTGGGAGGTGGGTGGTGGGGAGCCTTAAGTTCAGACCCAAAGCATCTTCAATGTTCGGGAACCACAGTGCTTTTTCCTGGTCGGTGGGGCTCATTGTGAGCACTTGAGCTGAAAATGGTCACAGTGGAAAAATGAAATGGCCTCTGACCGCAGACTTCCTGCCAGCCTGCCTTCCCCCTCCGCTCAGTGTGCACCTCAGGGGGGACTACTTGACACCCCATTTTTAGGCAGCAGAGTGATCTAAGGTGACGTGAGCCTTTGCACGGCCTGTCTTGGTCTAAAGCTGGAGCATAAATCATCACCCACCTCTGTGTGCGTGTGTGCGTGTGCATGTGTGTGCATGTGTGCACGTGCATATGTGTGTATGTGTGTGTGAGCATGTGCATATGCGTGCGTGTGTGTATGTGCATATGCGTGTGTGCACGTGCATATGTGTGCATATGTGTGCATGTGCACATGCGTGCGTGTGTGTGTTTCTCCCTTCTTCCATCCTTCTCTGCTGGACTGTGAGTTTCCTTTCATTGTGTTACTTCCGCTGCATCATCCCTGCTTGACCTTTAGAGTTTTATCTTTAGGGAAAAATAGGATCGTTAGTCTGTATTCTCGAGCAGATGTAATGGAGTCACAGACTGTCTTCCTGCATCCCTTTGCATCCATGGGAGAAAAGTGTTTTAAAGCCAGCGTGAACTTTTCTCAATAATATGGAAATGAATATTAGCCGAGGGGACCACTCTGCGGCTAATGACTGTTGAGACAGAAGCCTGAGAATGGCCCGTGGTGCGCCTAGCTTTTGAAAATGATGACTTCAGCCCTGTGGGGTCTGGAGCCTGTCGGCCGTTGCCTGTTGCACGGCTGGACTGTGGGGTTAATTAGCCAGAGCTTCATCTTGGGCCTCGTGGCCCCTGGGAGCGTGAGAATTTGACGGAGCCTCAGGTTCATGAGCTGTGTGTTCTGGTTCATTCCTCTGGGTGGCGAGACTGTCTGGAGGGCGTGTTCCCGGAACTTCTCCATCAGGCTCCACTGTGGTGCCTGTGTGATGAGCAGATTGCGGGGGCTGCTTCCTGGCACAAATCAAATCATAGGACCGCGGAGTCTCAGAACTCCAAAGGGCCCCGAAGCAAACCGGGACGGGAGAGTCCTCCTCCCTGGGACTAGAGGGACCTCTGTCTGGGGCCCGGCCCCACTCCCGTTGCAGGCCAAACGGGATTTCTGATGGGGGTCGGTGTTTAAAGGCCCTGGGGGTCTTGCTAGCTTTCTATTTTGTTATACAAATAGACAATAGTCCAATTTAGCAGTTCCATAGAGCTTGGCTTTTACAGTGAGGCCTAGCTGGATAGCGTTGAAAAGAACCAACAGGAAGCCACATTTCTGGTGTGAGATAGTTTAGAGTCTCACCTTGCTTTTGTGGAATCCGTTGGTGGATGCAGCAGAGCCCGAATAAATGGAGAACACAGCCTTGGCTGAACTTGGGTTCTGTCTGCTTAAAAATAGCCTTCTCCCCACCCCACGACTCTGTCAGAAATTCTTGCCTCTAATGACCCTGTCGTTAGCAATAATTACTAGACTAATAATAGTGGCACTTCTTCCTGAGTGCCTGCTCCCGCCCATGCAGGGTGCTTTAGGAACAGCATCTTGTTTGATAAACAGCTTTGGAGCGGTTCTCCTTGTCCCTATTTTACAGCAGAGGAAGCTGGACTTGGAGAGGCAGACAGGTGTCTTCCAAGGTCAGCAGAGTCCAACACAGATCGCTGGCTCCTCCAGGTTAAGAATCCTGTTGAAATGCACTTGCAACAGTGCGCACCATTTCTGTTAAAAGGAAAAAAAAAAAAAGCAAAACGTGAATCTTCTTGGGTGCGAAGTAGGGTCGCAGAATCACTTTATTATTTGTATCCATTCTTTGCACGTTTCAGGTACTGCTGAAAGTTGCAAAAAGACACATTATCTGGCAACTTAATTTTTTATATGGATGATTTTTACATGATTTATTTATTTATTTTAAAGGTAAAACAAATTTTTTTTTTAATGTTTATTTATTTTTGAGAGAGACAGAGACAGAATGCGAGTGGGTTAGGAGCAGAGAGAGGGAGGGAGACACAGAATTCGAAGCAGGCTCCAGGCTCCGAGCTGTCAGCACAGAGCCCAACACGGGGCTCGAACCTGCTAGCTGTGAGACCATGACCTGAGCTGAAGTCGGCTCAACCGACTGAGCCACCCAGGCGCCCCTATTTTAAAGTTTATTTATTTATTTTTGAAAGGGGGAGAGGGGCAGAGAGAGAGAGAGAGAGGGAGTGAGAATCCCAAGTAGGCTGTGTGTGCTCAGCACAGAGCCTGATGCGGGGCTCGAACTCACGAACTGTGAGATCGTGCCCTGAGCTGAGATCAAGAGTCGGAATTTTAACCGACTGAGCCACCCAGGCGCCCCCATTACCTGCCTTATGTTGGCAGAGGTCTGTGTCTAGCATTTCAAGGGAGCCGAGGGCCATTGACTTCCCGTATAATCTGTTGTGGGAGTGTTAGGAAGAAAGCAAACCTTAGACCAAACCTGCCTCATGCCCATTTTCCAGCAAGGACTCACATAAGCATTCGTTACATTCTGTGCGTGGAGCCCAGTGAAGTCCCAGGCAGGCGTCTGTCCCCTTGGGTTCTCTGACTGTACCTTGCACGCAGGTTTCCCTCAGGGCAGATGAGAAAGTTCTGGGGAAGCATTCTGCTGACTTTCTAGCCGGGTCAGGCAACAGAATCCTCTGGAAATGTCTCCTCGCAGACCACGGGGTACGCTGGGCCAGGGTGTCGTCTGAAAGATGTAGGTTTTGGCCTAGAGTTTGTTGAGGAAAAGCAGACGAGTCTAGCCAAACCACACATCTTGAACACGCCTCTCCTTGCCAGTGTGAAGTTATTTCCAATATTCATTATGCTGAGTTTCCCACCTTCTGGTGCGTGTGGGAGATATGGATGCTGGATCTGCTGTTGAACCTGCCAACGGACAGTAAGCTTCAGACTGTTAGCTTTCAAATACTAACCCCCCCTGGCAGTGTGTGCTTCCTATTTAGGGGCCTTGGATATGACCCGACTGCACCTACATTAAGATGGGAATACGTGGGGCACCTGGGTGGCTCGGTCGGCTGAGCGTCCGACTTCAGCTCAGGTCATGATCTCACAGTTCGTGGGTTCGAGCCCCGCGTCAGGCTGTGTGCTGACCGCTTGCTCAGAGCCTGGAGCCTGCTTCCGATTCTGTGTCTCCTGCTCTCTCTGCCCCTCCCCCGCTCACGCTTTCTCTCACTCTGTTTCTCAAAAATAAATAAATGTAAAAAAAAAAATTTTTTTTTTAAATGGGTATACGCTATGTCACACAGTTGATGCCAAAGTGTTTTCAGGTAAATTGCAGACAATATGAGATGTCTTCAGAAAACTTTACCATATAAGCATTTTGTCTTGAGCCTGTGCTATTCCCAGAGGAAGGTGTAAGCACAAAGTTCATGAAAATCAAGAGAGGTATTGGGTTTGATGCTGCATTTTTTTTTTTTTTTTTTTTTTTTTTTTTTTTAATGTATAGGTCTTGAAGCTGTTTTTGCTAAACATTGGTCAGGGGAATTGGAGGAGTAGAAATTAGGCTTCTTTCACCGTTGGAAGAGAGATGATGGATTCATCACGATGAGAACCGACCTTTCCAGAAAAAAAATGGCTTAGTATGTATGGTGGGCCTGAAGAGACCACGTTTAGATCTCAGGAGTGTATGTTTTTGAACTGTTTCCAGAAATCTAGAGTAGGGTTTGAGAAGTAATAAAATATTGACCGTCGTTCAAAGAGAAAAATACAGGGCAATCTTTGGTATAACCTGTCAGTTTGCTTGCATTTCCCTAACTTGTTGGGGGCTCCTACCGTGGACCAGGTGCTGTGCTGCATGTCAGGGTGTCTCTGATTGTTTTGATCTGTCTCAGCATCGAGCCAAGCGGAGACCGCGTGTTTAATCATTTGCTCATTTCTCTGACAAACGTTTCTGAGAGCCTGTTGCATTTAGGTATGGTTTTAAGCTCTCTGCAAGTTTTCTCTCACTGGGTACATATTAAACGAATAACCTGTTAGATTTCCCCCAGATGGGGTTCCTTCCTGACCATTAGAGAGAATCCACCATACCCACGTCACTTGATCTAGACTTTTCTGGGTCGCCTGAGATAGGATGGACAGGAGAATTTAGCCAAAGCTATATAAGTAAATCCACACAATGAAGACTCGCCCCCACCCCCATGATCTATTCTTTGCACCTTAGTTTACCTTTGTCCTCTCCTTAAAATCCTCCAGAGCTTCTCACTGCACTTGGGATGAAATTCTTACCACTTACAGCCTTTGCCCATCTTTATGATCTTTTACTATCTGTGGCCTCACTTGTGGTGCTCTAGTCGTACAGATCACTTGGTCTCATAAACTGCCTCAGGGCCTTTGCACTGGCTGTTACCTGGAATGCCATTCTTCCTAAAAACTTGCTGATTTCCATCAATCAATCTCAGCTTCTTATGTTACTCCCTTAGAGACACTTGTCCTGACTAGTTAGTCTAAAGAATTCCCCCTTATTACATCACCCTATTTTATTTTCTCCAAAGCACATAGCACATATCACTTTCTGAAATTAGTTTCTTTCTTTCTTTCTTTCTTTCTTTCTTTCTTTCTTTCTTTCTTCGTTCTTTTTTAATTTTAATTTTATTATTTATTTTTGAGAGAGAGAGAGAGAGACAGAGTGTGAGCAGGGGAGGGTTAGAGAGAGGGAGACACAGAATCCGGAGCCGGCTCCAGGCTCCGAGCTGTCAGCACAGAGTCCGATGGGGCTCGAAGCCATGAACTGTGAGATCATGACCTGAGCTGAAGTTGGAAGCTTAACCGACTCTACCCAGGAGCCCCCAGATGCTTTCTCCTGTTTCCTTGTTATTACCCATTTTCCAATTAGAGTAGCGGCTGCCTGAGGGCAGAGCCCCTGTTATCTCTGCCTGTTATCTTCTCCCTTTGCACGTACCCCAGTGTTTCCACCATAAGAACCCAATAAATATTATTGTTGACTCATTGCATGAGTAAATCCTTGTTAATACCCTTTGGAAGCTACGAGTAAAGAATGGAATTCATTTTGAAATTACACTTTTGGCTTTTGAACTGGGCTTCTGGAACAAGATTCATCTTGGAGATACCACCATGGGGCATGACTTCAGTTGAGCCGATGCAGGTTTTATTAGTAGGAATCTGAGCTGTAACAGAGGAAAGTTTCAAGTTGAAATCATATACGTACACTTACCCATCACTTTGTTTCCTTCTGTCAGCCAAGTTAGATTTTCTTGACCAAAAAAAGATCAGAAAGCGAAACAAGACTGTAATCGCCACGGTGTGTCACAGCTTAGTGCTTTGCCAGCAGCCTGTGTAGCCTCGACTGTCCCCTTCACAGGGGGGAGCCTCTGCCGTGCCTGTGCCTTGGAATCGCTTTCTAGCCATGTGACCAGATCGTTGTTGGTTTTTCATCAGATGATGCGTGTGGAAGAGAACTTTTTGCCTGGAACCGGGTGGGCCTTGGGCTGTTTAGTTGGCTCTTTAGTAAACATGGGTGTTCTTGGAAAGTGGTTGCACCTTCAACAGGTATTTACTTACTGAGCACCTGAATAACGCTGGCTTGAAATGTAGTGGCTTTGGACGGTCTGTAGGAGAGAGGCGGGGCTGTATATGTGTGTCAGATGCTTCGTCGATGGGAAAGGCCTTAGTTCCCTGGGAGACAGGCGAGGCAAGCAGGCTTCGGGAACGCAGTGGACGGGCGAGCCGAGTCCTGAGGGCTTGAGGAGTCAGCGAAGCTTCCTCCCTTCTGTCCTTTTCCCTCCCCCAGCCCCTGGCTCAGGCCGATGCTCACCCGGGCTCACGCCGGTGGTCCGGAAGAGGGGGGTAGGAAGATTTCAGGGCAGTCCCTTCTGAGGCATTGGATCAGTTGGCATGAGGCTCCCTGGGGCTGTATGTGTGCAGAAACGAGCTCTTTGTTATTCGTGACCCATCCGCCGTACTAGAAGCTGGGGCCACAGACGGGGGGATAGAATTGGGCAGGTTTCCCCGAGTCTCCAACAGGGTCCCCTCTGAAGGGATGGCGTGGAGATGAAAAAGCGTCTGCCCCGTGGGCGGGCACCCGGAACTTGACAGCTTGCCGGCTGGCCCCTCTGGCCTAGGCCTCGTTGGCGTGAGCCCCGGAGCCATCCCATCGCGCCTCGTCACACCTGAGGGACCTTAATGTCCCTTATCATTGCTCTTAAAAAAAAAAACGAACAACTTTTTCCAATGTCCATGTATTTTTGAGAGAGAGAGACAGAGACGGAGTGCGAGTGGGGGAGGGGCAGAGAGAGAGACAGAGGGGAGAACAGAACCTGAAGCAGGCTCCAGGCCTGTCTGAACTGTCAACACAGAGCCTGACGCGAGGCTCGAACTCACAGACCACAATATCGTGACCTGAGCCGAAGTTGGATGCTTAACTGACTGAGCCACCCAGGTGCCCCTTAAACACGTATATATTTTGATGTTTATTTATTTATTTTTGAGAGTGAGAGAGACAGAAAGCAGGGGAGAGGCAGAGAGAGAGAGAGAGGGGGAGAGAGAATCCTAAGCAGGCTCTGCACTGTCAACGCAGAGCCTGATGGGGGGCTCCAGCTCACAAACTATGGGATCATGACCTGAGCTGAAATCCAGAGCCAGTCGCTTAACCGACTGAGCCACCCAGGCGCCCGCCGCCCCACATTATCATCGCTCTTATTGGAACGGCTCCGCGATAACATCTCAGACGTGAAAAGGTGGGGTCTCCACTTCTGAGGATGCAATCAGTGACTTGGATGTAATTTCGCAGGGGAAGGATTTTGTCTCAAAGCATTAAAATAGAATCTGTTCTAAGTCAGAACACTTCTTTTCAAGTCAACTCCTCAAAACTCCTCCGATCCTGATCTTCTCGTTAGCAGCTGACTCCTGACGATGAGCTGCACCCCTTCTCCAAGCAATCTTGTGGGCGTCAGTTCTGTTTCAGTACGGATTCAGAATCCGAACTCTGCGGTAGGGGCGGGGGGCTGGCCGATGGACTCCGACGCGTCTAGAGTTCGTTTTCTAAAGCATTTAAACAATGCAGCTGCTTTTCTGTGCGGAGAGATTTAAGACAATAATCAAAAACTTTAATCGTGGTCAAAAAGCACATCGCGTAACATCCCCATTTTCACTTACATTTCTATCTTCCCTTTTTAGGTATGCAGTCGGCAGCGTTAGGTATATTCGCATCGTCGTGGAACAGAGCTCCAGAGCTCTTTTCAGCCTGCAAGCCTGTGAAATAATTCCCTCTGTGCCTCTCCCTCCCCCGTCTACTTTTCCATTTTGTGAGTCTGACTGCTTAAACACCACCTCATAAAGTGGGATCATGCCCTATTTGTCTTTCTGTGACTGGCTTAATTCGCTTAGGTTAATCCATGTGGTAGTGGGTTGTCAGAATTTCCTTGCTTTTTTTTTAATCTTTTCAAAAAAAATTTTTTTAAGTTTATTTATTTTGAGAGAGACAGAGCACCTGTGTGTGCGAGTGGGGGAGGGGCCGAGGGGGGACAGAGAGAGAGAGAAAGAGAGAGAGAGAGAGAGAGAGAGAGAGAGAGAATCCCAAGCAGGCTATGCAGTTAGTGAAGAGCCTGATGTGGGGCTTGAACTCATGAACTGTGAGATCGTGACCTGAGCCGAAACCAAGAGTCGGATGCTTAGCCGACTGAGCCCCCCAGGCGCCCCGCCTCTCCTTCCTAAGACTAGTATATCCCACTGTATGGATGTACCACATTTTGTTTATGTAGTCACCAATGCCCCCACGGGTTGCTTCTGCTCTTGGTTATGGTGAATAGTGGTGTTCTGAACGTGGGCGTGCACACATCTCTTTGAGATCCCGCTCTCGATTCTTTTGGATAAATAGCCAAAAGTGGGATTGTCGGGTCATATAGTCATTTTATTTTTAATTCTTTGAGGAACCTCCGTCCTGTTGTCTGTGGCAGCTATACCATATTTCACGTTCCTACCAGCGAGTGCCCAAGGGTCCCAGTGCCTCCGCGTCCTTGCCACCACTTGATTTCTGTGTTTCTGGTCACGGTCATCGTAATGGCTGGTATCTCATCGTGGTTGAACAATCCGGGTTTTGTGACTTCGTGTTGCAGTCAGCGCATCGTTTAGCATTGACAGTTAAGTCTTCTAAGCACCTCACGTGACTAAGTTATCACCACCACCCTGTAGGCGTGGTTCCATTTTTATCCCGTTTTACCGATGAGGAAACTGAAGCTTGGAGAATTTTAGTAACTTGCTCAAAGTTACACAGCTAGTGAAGGCCTGCATCTAGAGTTGACCCTGGTTTTCGTGGAATTCTCTGCTCGTCTCTTTCTCCCTAAGCTATGTAAAATTCACATCCAGAGCCGACCCATATCGGGAAAGCTATAGTAGATAACAAGATCTTTCCTGGAGACTAGAGTTCCTTGGCGAGCTCTGGTGGTGAAGATTCCGGAATAAGACCCGTGTCTCAGTCATCACTGGAGCCTCAGGTACCAGCCCAAAGCTGGGACGCCACAAACCGTGGCCAAGTCTCTTAAGGCCTTGGCTGGTGAAGGACTTTGTACTTTTTTTGGTTTCCATTCCCGTAACTCTTGAGTCAACAATAGAGGAAGTGAGGAAAGAGGCACATTAATTTTGAACATTTTTCATTGATGCCATTCAGCTCCTGATTTGGGGTTCTAACCTGTGTGTGGGGAGGGGTGGGGGTAGATGTTGAATTAATGAGTTACTATTGGAGGGTTCATTCTTGGAGCCCCCAGATTTTCTGGAAAGCCATGAAAGCAGTGGAATGCATGTCAAATATTTGGTTTAGTTTTTGTTAGCCTTTATCCTATTTAATTTTGTTTTTTGATTAGGCCTCACGTTAGCCCAGTTTCCTTTACGCACTGTGGCGGAGATTGGTGGCCTCGATCCCCCGATCCCCCGTATCACTTCTAATGTTTGCGTTGGGTCATTGTTTTCGCTGACATTTCCAATTACATTAGGAAAAATACATTGTGTTATTTCAAGGAGCTAATCCCACTCACATCGGCTAATCCTATCGGTAAATAATGGCACAGGGTCCCTCCAGCCTCGGCAATTAAATCTGCAGGGCCACGCCTCACTCTTTGATGTGTTTTGTTTACATATTTCTTTTTTTGGCACCATTAAGTGAAGTCTCCGTGAAGGAGTTGACTCACGGACTAATCCTCTGAGACTTTTTTTTTTTTCCCTTTTTCTCTGCTAGACAAAGAAAACATGATGTGTCATTTCCTGTCACAAAATCCTAGACAGTTTGAAGGATGAGTTATAAGGCGTGTTCAGGGGATCATTGAACTGGGGAGTCTGAAAGAACTTGCCATCCAGAAACAGCCTGTCCCCTGGAGGAGGAGAGCCCTCTCCTGGGCTCATGCCTCCCTCTGCGGCCATGCCTGTGGGTAGTTAGGCCTCTTCTAACCGTGTGACCCCTGGAGCTCTTATCGGTGACTCGTGAGTGAGAACACCTGCCTCTCGGGACGCGTGCAGGGGTGTAAGGAGCTGGGGAACATCTAGTGGCTGGCGTAATATGGTTGTCACTTAACAGGTGGCATGCCTTGAAGCACAGCGACTGCCATTATCATCTTTTAGGGGCTGAATTGAGTCTCCCCACTGCCCGTTCACATGTTGAAGCCCTGCCCTCGCCCCCACTAGGGAATGTGACCGCACTTGTAAGTAGAGTCTTTAAAGAAGCGCTCGAGTTAAAATAAAGTCGTATGGGTGGGTCCTAATCTGCCGACTGGTGTCTTTTTATAAGAGGACATTTGGACGTACAAGGGGGTGCGTGCTCACAGACGGAAGACCAGTGGGGGCACAGGGAGAAGGCGCAGGCCGCAGAGAGAGGCGTCGGAAGAAGTCAGCCTTACTAACACCTTGATATCAGACCTCTGGCCTCCAGAACTAGGAGACAATAGATTTTTTTAAAAAATATTTGTTTATTTTTGAGAGAGAGAGAGAGAGAGAGAGAGAGAGAGAGAGAGAGAATGCACGCGCGCACAAGTTGGGGAGGGGCAGAGAGAGAGAAGGACAGAGGATCCAAAGTGGGCTCCGTGCTGACAGCAGAGAGCCCAGTGTGGGGCTCGAACACATGAACCGTGAGGTCATGACTTGAGCAGAAGCGGACGCTTAACTGGCTGAACCCCGCAGGCACCCCCGAATGTCTGTTGTTTAAGCCACCCGCTCCGTGGTACTGGGGCATGGCAGTCCCAGCAAACTCAACGCTGTTTGATTCCTGGGATGCTCTCGCAGCTTCCTGAATACCTTGGCTGTCATCCCATTCGCTCTGTAAATCGTTTCCTTGGACGTTTCTGCTTCACGCGTTTCCCGGGTTCTTACGAGGGGCTGATGTCTCTTTGGTCTTCACTAAGCACCCCCAACCCTTTCTAAGGAGCTGGGTCAGTGATGGTGGCTGAGACGGGTGGAGAAGGGGAGGGTCATGTGGTAGCAAGCATGATGAAGCCAGCTGCCCCTTCACGCGCTGTTTGCACACAGACATGTGGCACTTTGTCCCGGGCCCCACCCTGCCCTGCATGTGCTGCTGTTGGGAATTGTCCAGGTCCAGTCTTTTGTCCCTACTTTGTTGGATCCTGTGGCTCCAGGGATGTTGGGCACCATGTTTAATTTTTTTTTTTCCCTAAGCAATGTCTACACCCATCGTGGGGGCTCGAACTCACAACCCTGAGAACAAGAGTCACATGCTTCACCAACTGAGCCAGTCAGGCGCCCCGCATCGTGTTTCATGTTAAGAACAGTGTCTGTCTTTGAGAGGGGCTCTCCTCTCCCTCCTGGTCTGTGTGTCTGTGCATGGGTCACACGTATGCTTCCCTACTTCCCTAAGCATATGGGTCCATTTTATTTTAAAGGCTTTGCTGCCAACCTTTACTGGGAGGCAGGCAGATAGAATGGGAAATGACTAGGTTTTAGGGGAATTTTAAGCTGCCAGGGCGGGCTTAACTTCAACCCAATAAAAAGCCAGAGGAACAAAGAGATGTGCACATGAAGGTTAGAGATAGTGTTAATGTCTTATGACCGGAATAATCTACTGTGGAGTTCAGTTCACAGGAGGGCCAAACCTTCAAAGATGCTTTTATTGGAAACTTCCCTAAGAGACCCTTTTCATGAGAGATTTTAGCAAATTTCACTTCTGCGTTATCTGACTTGTCGGCAAGGGGTCTGGGTTATTTGTGCAGCTCTTAATGATTTCCAAGAAAGTCCATTCAAGCAGATGTGGGAAGGATTCAGTTCAAAGAGCTGGGATCCATGAGTTAGCCATTGATTTTAATAGTCTTTTGCAGCTGATAACATTGTTACGGGTTTCTTGTAGGAAACCTTTAATATAATGGCTTTCAGGTGGCTGGAGGGAGGAGTTGGTTTTGTTTCTCTTTCAGCAGTAGGAAGAGAGAGAAGTGATTCAGTTCTGAATTTCTTCTCGGCATTTCTTGATCTTTATAACTCCTTTTCAACATGGCCACCACTCTCCTGCTCTACAAACTTCAGTGGCTCACTATTAATAACCTTACCTCTTTTTCTCCCGGGGCTAGTTTAATTTAGGTCTCCCTGTGTGGTCCATGGTTCTTGATTTTTAATTCACACAGATCCGAAAGAATAGAGCAAGCACTCAGCAAATATGTATTGGTTGGTCTTTTCTTGGGGGGAAGGAAGGGGTGTTAGGTTTTTTCATCCTTTTCTTATAGGCTGTTAGAGAAGCAAGGAGTTAGTTTTGATTTCCTCGTCTGTGGAGGCCAAAGTGGGACAGGGGTGAGGGGTTGGGGTTTTGGGGTCGAGGCCTGTGACCAGCCATTGGATCCCCAACAGTTGAGGCGGACATTTTTGTGTCTTTCTTCTGGCCCCTTGCCTGGATGAAGGTGGGAAGGGATGAACTGCGGGACCTCATGGCCGGATGCTTGGGCTGTCCTTATTTTGCCCAACCCTTCCCCTGCAAGCCTAGAGCAGTAATTGATTGTTGGGCCATTAACTTGATGCAGTTCTGGGGCCAGACTGTGCATTTTTTAACCTTGGCTTCTGCAAGAAAACATCAAGGAGGAAGATACGGAGAAAATGTGCCCCGTCAAATGGCTACAGATCCATGCGTATGAAGAAGGCATTATTATGTAAATCAAATAGAGTAGCTCTGGACAGCAGGTGGCTCAATGCTGGAGAGTTCAGCCTTCCCTCCTCCCCTCCAAAAAAAACACAGGGAAATCATCAAAAAGAGAGGCGGGTCCTCTGGGGCCTCTGTCACTGCCAAGGTCCTCTCATTCTGTTCCCCTTTCTCTCTTGCTGCCCTCCCTTGGCCCCCTCGCAGCCATGAGGCCACCCCCGTAGGGTCTAGGGCATCCTCTGAGCCCCTGTCCCTGGTGCAGCCAGCCCAGGCCCCAGCGGGGAAGTGCTCTCTAAAATATGTTTTGGTGGCACTATAAATAAGATTCATACAGCTTTGCAGTATTTGTGGATTTTTAATCTGGCACCCCAGGTGACCTGTAAGCTTTCTATTTTTCCCTGCAGCTGTCTTCTGATTTACATTTGCTGGGCCTTGTTAATGGTTTGGTTTTTTTCTGCTTTGATTTATTAGATTAGAAGCTCCGTTCCTGGCCTCCCCCCTCCTTGGGAGAAGTTCTGGCTTTGTCTCCATAAAGCGCTGCTGTTGGGGCTTTTCCTGGTTTATTACTTTGCATTGATACCTGGCAGCTTAGCTGAGCGCTTGCCTTTTATTTCCTTAACGTACAATATCGCCTCCCCTTTGGAAGACCTGGTGCTTGCTAAGGGTTTGTTGGCCTCTCGTGTTTTCGATTGGGAGGTATCATCCGTCCCAGCCTGGTGATAAGCGGCACAGAGAATTTTCAATGGTTTATGTTAAGCCTCGTGGCTAATCAGGGGCAAAATGAACCAAGGATACTAGAAAGAGAAAGGAAGAAGGCAAGTGAACTTGTGACATCTTCTGCCCTTTGGTGTGCTACTGGTACGAGACTGATTTGTCTTTGGCATGGTGTTTCCATGTGGAGTGGGTAGAAAAGATTATAGGAGCTAAGAAAGGAGCCATCAGCAGGAGAGTGGGAGATACGCTTTTCCCCCAGAGCCGATTTCGTAGAGAGATTACCAATCCCTTGTGTTGGGGGTGGGGGTGTTCAGTTGAATGACAAGACTGTCAGCTTTTGCCCTGGGGTTGGTGTGGGGTTCCTTTACAGGGTTTTGGCTTTCAATGCACCTGATTCTCTGAAAGACCTAGAGAGATATGCAATTGAATGGTTGCAGCAAGCCAGGGGATTAGTGTGGTAACTTTAGGGAATAAACTGGGAGGAGGTTCCTCAGGTCTGATCTGTGTAGGGGCTGGGGCGGGAAGGTAGGTTTGGTCAGGAGGTGGGATAGAGCCCTTTGATCGCATCCCTAGTGCCCAGGACCTGCTGTTGAGGGCACTGCATTTCCCTCAGAGTCCTCGAGGATCGGGGCGCTGAGTTTCTCAGCCTGAGAGAGACAGGTACAAGAGTGAAGCAGCTTTCCAGAGCGTTCTGGGGTGAGAGGTAAAACCAGGGTCTGGGGGTGGAGTAGAAAAGCGCTCAGATTGGACCGCCCTCCTTGTGTTCACAGCGGGGCCACGAGCCCGGTTCTGCTGTTAGCAGATTTTGCGCCCTTAAGCATAAAGCCTGCTGCCTGGGGAGTTACTGGGGACAGACAGGTGTTAGTCAAGAGGACACTTCTGAAGGCAAACACCCTAACTTTCCTGGATAATCTTGCGGAGGCTAAGGGGAGGTGCCGGACCTGAAGGACTTTTCTGCCTCTTGGGGTTTGTGGTCTAGCGTTTGGAGGTCACACGTATCCTATGTTCAGATCCTCACCCAACCACTTCACTAGATTTTTGACCTTGGGCAAGTCACTTAAGCTTGCAGATGCCCAGCTGACCTGCAGAGATGGGCTCCAGTTGGCACCGTGGGCACCCTCTGGGCACCCTCGTGGCCTTTGTGAAGACTGACTCGGCCGAGGCGGGTGAAGCGCTCAGCCCAGGGCTTGGCTGCGTGAAGTCAGCCTGGAGAGAGGGAACTTGTAGTTGCCATCTACATGCCTCCGCCCCTTCGGGGTCCCCATGCAGGAGGAAGGAAGCAGGCAGCCTTCTGGGAACACAGCAGGACCTAGCGCCTTTGCAGAAGGGAGTTGCAAACCTTAAGTGCCTTCCAGCAAACCCTGGTGTCAGGCACTGTGGAAACTGTTAATCATACACACAGCCATGGCCAGCCGCTGCCAATTTTAGGGCAGAGCACAGCTCTGAGCAAACAGTGTCACTTTCCCTTCCCCTGCCAGCGCACGGGCGGGCAGAGGCTCCTAGCTCCGCCCACCCCTGCCTCCTGTTCCTCTTCCCTTAGCCCATCCGTGTGCTTAGTTTGCATTTATTTTTAAATGTTTTCTTTATTTTTTGAGAAAGCGCAAGTGGCAGAGGGGCAGAGAGAGGAGGACAGAGGACCTGAAGCGGGCTGTGTTCCAACCAACAGTAGAGAGCCCGATGTGGGGCTTGAACTCACGAACTGCAAGATCCTGTCCTGAGCTGAAGTCGGGCACTCGACCGACTGAGCCACCCAGGTGCCCCCAGGCATGCTTAGCTTTTAGAACAGATCAGGTTGGCCTGATACTTCAGTTGATGAAGATGTCCACTTGTTGGAGTAAGTACCTGTCAGTTGCCAGGGGCCAAAAAATAACCCAAATAACCCCCCCCCCCCCCCAAACAACAGCCCGGGTCTTCTCTTTAGACTGCTAGTAATTTAACTGGATGGACATAATTTGTGAGTGGTAATTTATTTCCATCCCTTCTGCAACCAGTCTTACCTTTCCACCCCGACTTCTCTGCGTGTGTGAAACAACGGATATGTGAGCTAGCTGGGAGACCGCTCTGGGTGTTAAATTGGGTAGCCCACAGACTACCCAAGTTCAGACTATCAAGTGCAGAAAGTATCTTATCAGCGCTTCTCACACCGCATTCAGCAGGTCTGGGGCAGCGCCTAGGATTCTGCCTTTTTTTATTTTTTATTTTTTTAACGTTTATTTATTTTTGAGAGCGAGAGAGAGAGAGAGAGAGAGAGAGCACCAACCGGGGAGGGGCAGAAGAAGAGGGAGACACAGAATCCGAAGCAGGCTCCAGGCTCTGAGCTGTCAGCACAGAGCCCAGTGTGGGGCTGGAACTCGTGAACTGCAAGATCATGACCTGAGCCAAAGTCGTTTAACTGACTGAGCCACCCAGGCGCCCCTAGGATTCTGCCTTTCTAACGAGCTGCTGGGTGATAACTGCTGGTCCGAGGTGCACCCTTGGGGTAGCGAGGTGTAAATAGATCAGGTACTAGTCTATTGATCCAGATAATCCGTTAAAACGGACAAGTGACAAGGGAGAAGGAACTGTTGGCACATGGGACTAATGGGCCTTTCCAAACATTCTCAGGGTGGTGAGTGGCACCACGTGGTGTGCATTCAGACCCCACCTTTGTCACCTTCTAGGTGTGTGACTTTGGTGTCATAGCCTGTTCAGGCGGCTGTAGCAAAATACAGACGGAGTGGCTGATAAACAACAGAGGTTTGTTTCTCACGGTCTGGAGGCTAGAAAGGAGAGAGCTGAGATCACGTGATCTCAGATCACGGTGGCAGTATGGTCGGGTGAGGGCCCTCCTTCTGGTTCATAGCCGACTCCTTCTCGCTGTGTCCTTATCCCGTGGAAGGGGCTGGACATCTCTCTGGACCCTCTTTTATAAGGGCACCGACCCCGTTCCTCAAGGCTCCCCGCCGCACAGCTGAAGCACCTCCCAAAGTCCCCACCTCCTAATCCCATCCTCTTGGGAACTTAAGATTTCAACATAGGAATTTTGGAGGGTGGGGGGACACCCAAATCCAGACTGTAAAACTCGGGCAAGTCATTAACCCTGTCAGAGCCTCGTTGCCCACCTGCAAATTGGGGTAGGTGATTACCACCCACCTTCTGAAGTGGGTATATTTTAGGAATATATTATTTAGGAATAATATTATTTAGGAATATATTATTTTGGGAATAAAGGAGTGAGTGCTGTAAATGGTTAGAACAGCCTCAGGCCCACACAGGGCGGCCAACTGCAAGGTCTTTCCATTCTCTCACCTGGGAGCACCTCTACCTGATTGGACATGACCAGTGAGACTGTGGGCCCTGTGTCCCTGGCAGGCACACCAGGACTGGGGACCTGGTTCACTACGGGGCTGCCTTGACCTTCCTGGGAATCCTGGCCGCCACTGGTGACCGCTCTTGGCATATGGAACCCGTTAGGACTTGTTCCCTTTCTCTGTGGCCGGAGATTGCTTTGGGAACTGATCTGAAAAGTCAAGAATAGGCCCTCAGTGAATGAATAAAGATTTAAAAGGGAAAAAGAAGGGGCACCTGGGTGACTCAGTCGGTTAAACATCCGACTTCGGCTCAGGTCATGATCTCATGGCTCATGAGTTTGAGCCCCACCTTGGGCTCTGTGCTGACAGCTCAGAGCCTGGAGCCTGCTTCGGATTCTATGTCGCCTTCTCTCTTTGCCCCTTCTCTGCTCACACTGTCTGTCTGTCTGTCTGTCTGTCTCTCTCTCTCAAAAATAAATAGATTAAACAAATTTGAAAGAAAAAATAAAAAGCAGATTCCAGGGCCCCATTCAGAGTTTCTTATTTAGTAGATCTGCATGGTTGGGTAGGGCCTACCTTAATCTGTATTTTGAAAACAATTCCCAGGTGATCCTTGGATACGGCGAGGTTTGGCAAAGCCTGGCTCTAGTCCAGCCTTCTCAGTGCTGGGGCTGGACATCGAGGTGCAGATCTGTGATTCCGTCGCCCTGTGTTTCACAGGGCAATCGGTGTCGTATCTAGGGGCAGGCCTCTGTGAGTTTTGCATACAGACCTCCTCTCTGTGCCAGACAGCCCTGCAGAAGCGTGCTCTAGTCTAATCAGGGTTCTCTGCTGGGGGGGCTCTGTGACTCTGTCAGGGGACGTCGGGTACTGCTAGAGCTATTTCTGGTCCTCGTGACCTGGGGAGGAAGGGGAGTTACTGCTGGCATCTAGTGGGGAGAAACCAGGGATGCTGTTAAATATCAGCACAGGACAGTCCTCAGAGCGAAGAATCATCCAGCCGCAGACGTCAGTAGCGCTGAGTCTGAGAAACCGTTGTGTAGGCGAATGAACGCTTTGCAGACTTAACGGGGCCCTCCCGCCTGACTTCGTGCGTCTGGGGTGCGGCCTGGGATTCTGCATTTCTAACAAGCTCCTGGGTGATGTCGATGCTGCCCTTCTGGGGGGCCACACTTTGCATAGCAAGTGTTTTCAGGGCAGTGATTTCCGAGTGACTCGGGCGTGGGTTGGTGTCATAGCCTTCCTTCTGAACTGGCTGCGTGGCCCGGGGCAGATTACGTAACCTCTGTAAGTTTCTTCATCTGTGCAATGGGGATAATATTCTTTGGAGTCAAAGGAGATACGTGTAGCTGTTGCTGTCATCACCATTATTATTATTATTATCTGCTTAGCACTTCAGCTCTTTGTCCAGTGTGTCATTATTTACTGACTTGGTGCCTAATGCTTTGCTAAAATAGGATTAGCTGGGAGAAGGTGCAAAGGATTTTCTCTGTGCTGGTGACATATGAAGATAACCAATGTCATCTTTACTCATGAGTCCCCCCACCCGCTGGCACTGGGTGGGAATTGAGGTTGGATAAGCTGTGACACTGGCTCTGTCCTTCCCATCCCTGAAATCCAGTGGTTACACTACACTCACTCACCACAAGTGAGTGTGCAGAGAATTTTCTGAAAGTAAGGTGCCTGTGTTTTGAGTTTGCATTCTAATAATGGCTTCCTGGACCACAGAGATGCACGGCAAGTGAACACAGACATCCAAGGTCACCGGCATTTGGAAATACTTATTATTATTTTTTTTTTAATTTTTTTTTTTTCAACGTTTATTCATTTTTGGGACAGAGAGAGACAGAGCATGAACGGGGGAGGGGCAGAGAGAGAGGGAGACACAGAATCAGAAACAGGCTCCAGGCTCTGAGCCATCAGCCCAGAGCCTGACGCGGGGCTCGAACTCACGGACCGCGAGATCGTGACCTGGCTGAAGCCGGACGCTTAACCGACTGCGCCACCCAGGCGCCCCTGGAAATACTTATTACATCACCTTGTGTAGGAGTTGTTCAGAGCAGGTTTGGAACGTGGGGTGGCTCTCTGTTCAAAGCCCAACACTGCTACGTATTAGCTCTGTGACCTGGCTATTATTTCATATCACGGGGCCTCAGTTTCCTTGCCTCTAAAATGGTAGGAAAGTCGTACCTACTTCTAGAGCTGAAGGGAGGCCATGTGGGATAAAGCATGTCAGCTACTTGCTGACCGTTGGCGGGTGTTGCTGTGGTCCTGCAACTTAAGATTGTCACTAGGAAGGCTATTTTTAAGTGCTGGGGAGACTTACTAGGACCACAGCTTCTATGCCTCCCTCAGGTGGTCTAATTGAGCAGGGCCAGGGTGAGGCTCAGGAAGCTGCTTCGCAGGCGAGCGTCCCGGGGCATTCTGGTACAGGTGTGCCGCTTTGAGGACGCCAGTGCTAGTGCTCAGGTTAGAGTGGTCACCTTTGGTCCCTTGATGATTGGCGAAGATGGAAAATGCATGGGGGACCTGGCTGGGTAGAGGGGTAAGAGGACACAGTAACTCTGTGAGTCATCCTGACATTATTTTGGCAGAGGCTTATGCTTTCTTTGCCAAGCCGTTATTCGTTACTTATGGGGTGGGGGGGAGCAGTGGGGACGGGAGACGGGACATATACAGCTGGCTGTCACAACAGTTGACCTCCAGATGGGATAATTTGGAAGTCAGGCTTAAGCAGTCCGGAAACAGGAAGTGGAAGTGAGGGAGGTGAGAGCAGAGGCAGGTGCCAGAGGCATTTCTGCAGATTTCCTGGTGAATGGGAAAAGACACTGCGCAGCCAAGCAGGAAAGAAAGGCTTGGAGGGGTAGGCATGGGGAGGAGGCTGGTGGAGAGGAAGCCCCTGCTGGCTCCAGGCGCTGGCCCCGAGGAGGCCTCTCTGGAGGCCAAGGGTCTGGGTTATGACACTGCAGTGCAGGGAAGGGCAGGGAGAGCTCCGGGGTGCAGGCTCCTTCTGCTTAGTGCACAGCTCCCTGTGAACAGACAGCCTCCATCACTGTCCGTGCTAACGCAGCGGCTGGAAGAGGATGGGTGCCGCCAATTGGCAGGGTCCCCAGGATCCCTGCTCCCAGCCTGGAGGCCCCCCACAGCGAACCTGGGCAGAGCACTTTGCCTCCTGCCGATTGAGTCCACTCTTGCTGCTTTGTTGAGAGAAGTTAAGGTGGATGAAATGGAGAGGAGCAAAGACCGTAAGAGCCCCCTGCCTGCTTTCACATTCCAGCTTTGCCAGGTACCAGTCGTGTAACCCTGATGAATGCACTTTTCCTCTCTGTGCCGCGGTGTTTCCATCTGTTAAAAGGGAATGATGACCGTGGTGCTCGGCGATAACATTCCGCCTAGCAGACAACCGCTAAGCCTCGGTAGCACACAATAGTCGTTTATCGTTCGCACATCTGGGTGGTCTAAGCCGGCTTTGCTCTTGTGGCCGCGGGTCACTTACCGGAATGGCCTTGGCTGGGATGACTGAGGTGGTTCGACTGTGCTGTGCCTGTCTCTCGTCCATGCTTGCTGGCATCCTGTTGACCAGAACAAGTCACACGGCCGAGCCCCGGGTCAGAACACGGGGCAGAGTGCGCTGCCCAGAATGGCGTGCAGAGTTCCGAGGCCAGAGGACAGCATCGGGGAGGAGTGAAGAAGTGGGGCCACGCTGGTAATTTGCCACAATGACTAACCTCACCATTTCTTCCACAGAGGGACGCCGGTACTGAGTCAGGCCTGGAATTGGGAGTCACCACCTCTACTCTCACGCCACTGGCCGGAGCTTGGTCTCAAGGGGGCAGAGAAATGTATTTAGCTACATATTCATTTTCTGTTTAGCAAGACCCCACACAACAGTGTTTATGCAAGAGATATGTAACAATTCTTTTATTATTATTTTTTTTTAAACACCTCTATCGGATTTTCCACCCTAAACCCAGTCTTAGTAACTGAGTCTCCTGTCCATTTCATGCACTGTTGGCTTCTAGTCTGCAGCCCTGTGAAAAATGAGGATCTTGGAACCCAAAAGGTGGGGTTGGAGAATGTGAGTTGCAGTTTACAGTTTATGCATGGTGAAGATAAGAGTGTTGCTCTAGGCTGTTCTTAGAGCACGGTTGTTTTTTTTTTTTTTTTTTTTAAAGTAATCTCTGTGCCCAATATGGGGCTTGAACTCACGACTGCCAGATCAGGAGTCGCACGCTCTACTGACCGAGCCAGGCAGGTGCCCCAGAACCTAGTTAATTTTTAGGCTAAAAGTTTATATGGTCTTCTGGCGGGCAGCTGCAGGGAACATGGCGCCCATCTTGGTGGGTTTAGAGCCTTTGAGATGAGGGATGGCCGAATATGTTTTCAGGAGCAGAACGGACTCTGCAGGGAGTTGGTGACTCCTATTGAATTTAGTGACTGCAGCAAAACTTTGCCCCCTCCTCCTCGGTATGGAAACTGTTTATACAGCATGTCGTCCATAATCAATACAAGGGAGACATTAATGAAGAGAATCTCTTGTTCGGCAGACAAAGCTTTCCCCTTGTTGGGGCTGAGCTGGTCAGCTCATTTCCTGGGAGTGTATTTAGGAGAAGTCGGTTTGTGATTCTTGCAAGTGGATATGTGAGCTTCTTGAATTTTTTTTTTTTTTTTTTACAGAGGAGTCAACAACCCAGTGTGTTACTGTCAAGTATTTTGGTAGCTTGTAATTTGAGGAATGTACCCATGAGAGTGCCTTGTTTCATAGCTTTGGGGAATTTATACATACTTTTAAGTGGGTGGGGCGAAGGGGGAGGGCTTTAAACCTCTTGTGTTAGAGGTGAAACTCCCATAAATCCAAGCATCATGGGAGATGAATTTTTTAGACTTGTGGAATTTCACTGAGAAAAAAAAGTTGGACAAAAGGCCCGAGCAGTTTGGGGCAACCCTGGGTTGAATCAGCCTCCAGCCTATGGAGTTTACAGCCTAAATTCCCTCCCCTCCTCAAAAGCAATTTTCTTTGGTCTTGTTACTAAGACAAGCTCTTCTCCCTTCACCTCCACGGGCTCACTTCCTTCCATCACTTAGGAAATTCTGTTTGCAGGTCCCATTTGGGGGGCTGTCCCGCAGCCTCTGGGAACTTGGAAGTCCAGGTGCCCGTCTCTGACTTCCTTCAAAGAAGGGTTGTGCTTTACGTTATCATAGTGTCTTCCTAACGTTCTTCCAGGTCTTCTCCCTTTCATTTAGTTTGGATCCGTGTAATGTTGTAGTTAGTGCAGTGGATGGACGGTCAGTGGTACGGCTGGGCCACACATGGCCAATTTCATGGCTCTGGGATAGTTGGCTGAATGACATGCCACTTTGTCTTGATCATGAAATGGTTTTGCAACCTGCCACCTTGGGAACCAGGAAGTTCTGGTTGGCCAGTTCAGTCAGTGGAAGGGGATGAGCTTGGCCAGAATCTGTAACCTTGAATTCTTTAGCCTTGCTGGGCCTCGTTTTCTTCACTTAGAGACTAGATATACTAATGCTTCCTTATTAGGGTGTTGGGGAGGGTGTATCCAAGGTTTCTTGACTGTAATGAATATACACAGGACTCAGTATGTGATAACTACTTTTAATTATTATTATATACAATACAGTGAGAGGTTTTAAAATATCCATGGTGCAAATAAAATGACATAGACTATCAGAAGCCATGATTTTCTAGTAGGATTTTATTTTGTAATCATCTGCAGCATTTACAGAAACAAATCCCAAGCAGCTGGTACCTATGTTACCATGTAGGGCTCTTACAATTTATAGAATCAGTTTCACAAATATTTATTATCAAGCACCTGTGATGTTTCAGGTGTTATGCTGGGAACTGTTTTTTATTTTATTTATTTTATTTTATTTTATTTTATTTATTTTATTATTTTATTTATTTATTTTATTTTATTTTTTATTACACTTTTTTAAAGTTTATTTATTTTTGAGAGAGAGAGAGAGCATGAGCATGACCAGGGGAGGGGCAGAGAGTGAAGGAGACATAGAATCTGAAGCAGGCTCCAGGCTCTGAGCAGTCAGCACAGAGCCCAACGTGGGGCTCGAACCCACGGACTGAAAGATCATGACCTGAGCCGAAGTCGGACACTTAAATGACTGACCACCCAGGCGCCCCTAGGAACTACTTGGTTAAAAAGGTGAGACAGGGTTAACGAGATAATACAGGGTGCTTCCTCCAACGTCTTATAGTTGCGGGACCCTGTGCCCTAGTATGTCCTGGACAGTTCCAGTTTATTGCTGTAGTCCTGGCATAATTATTAATAGTACCCCTTTAATTTCAGAAGTATCCTGGTTTGCGAAATCAATTTTATGGTCACTAATATAGTCAATTATTGAGACAGAAGAAGTTGCTTGAGAAAAGGTCTATTTCAGTTCTCTGAACAGGAAGGAGCACAATGAAAGTGATTCCTCAGCAAGTCGAATCCAGGCTAGATGGTTAGCTTGTAGGACCAGAGCGGAGGAGGAAGAGGGGAAGGCAGTTTAGAGACAGAACAAGCCAAGCGCCACCAATGTCATCAGTGGAAACCCAACTGGAGACGCCATCTTGAATTCCAGAGCGTGAAGAGCCGGCTCCAGGCATCCGGGCATTTTTGTTTAGGATTCACCCATCAGCCCATCCCGGATGTTTTCATTGAGATCCTATTAGGCTTAAACCTTTGCCTTAAGAATTCTGTAGCAAAAGGATTTGGGGAGGAAGGAGCAAGAGAGGGGTCCACTGCTTCAGTTGCTGAACTGAGTCATCATCCTGGTTTTTATGGCCATTTTCATTCTGATTCTAGCTGTACAGCTCCTGAGGGGTGAGGCTCAGGGCTTTGGCGTTTCCATCGGGGCTTCAAAATGACCTGATTCCTGGGGGGTGGTGGGGCAGGGGAGGTAGCCCTTCCTTGAGGTCGTGCTGGAACTTGGAAGGCTTTGTTTGTTTGTTTTTGTCTTCCACACACCGAGAGAACATTGGTGCAGTAGACTTGGGGGCCGTTTTAAGGTGATATGTATATGTAGTCAGGGTTTTTTTCTGGGACAGTACTCCTGAGGAATGCGGTTCCAACTTCCTGGATTTTGGATGTGAATTTTTCCCCGAGTCTCTGCCTTTCGTTTGAGTGTCTTAATTACCATTCAGGAACGTTTCTGAAATTAAGGTGGGAAAGGGTCACGCCTGGCTTAGGTATTAAAGTATAAGCCCTGTGCGTTTATTATGAAGCCTTCACCTTTCAAGTTCCTATTTGCCATCCTGGGCAGCACAGCCAATTTTCTGTGTCGTTAACTTTTTCCTGTAACACCGAAGGGCAAACGGCTGCCGGCACCCACGTCTTCTTTCTCCAGGGCAGGTGGCACAGCCTTCTGGGCTGGGGGATAGATGCGCGGCTGCCCTGTCGTTGATTTGGCATTTGTATTTCAGCTCAGGAATCGTTGCTGATTCCGATGCTCACATCCCTGGGATCTTCCCTGCTAACTCTCAGAAATCAATAATGGATTAACTGAGGGCTTTGTATCCATTATGGACAAGGTTTTGTGACGATCTGTTAAGTGCAGACAGAATTCTAGCCCTGGAGTCAGCGGCCGGGGTGCTGTGACCTCGGATAAGTCATGTCAGGCCTCTGTCTCCACAGAGGTAAACTGAGGTAGACAAGGATGTGAAGAGCCAACCACTGGGGCGTGCCATGATGGTGAATGAGGATCCTGCAAGGACTCTGGGCCATCCCTTTTGAATAGATCACCAAAATTCGTGAAGATCTGGAACTAGTGAGTCAACTGTGGCCTTTGGGCCACATCTAGTTCATCTCCCGTTTTTGTGTGGCCTGTGAGCTAAGAATCGTTTTTACATTTTGAAGTGGTTGGAAAAAAAAAAAAATCAAGAAGAATAATTTACTGACACATGAAAATTCCATGAAATTCAAATTATCAGGTTTTTTTTTTTTTTTTTTTTTTTTTTTTTTAAGTTTATTTATTTGGGTGCCTGGGTGGCCCCGTCAGTTAAGCATCCACCTTCGGCTCAGGTCGTGATCTCATGGTTCGTGAGTTCGAGCCCTATGGGCCGGGCTCTGTGCTGACAGCTCAGAGCCTGGAGCCTGCTTCCGATTCTGTCTCCTTCTCTTTCTGCCCCTCTCCCACTTGCACTCTGTCTCTTTCTCAAAAACTAAATAAATAAACTTAAAAAAAAAATAAGGTTTATTATTATTGGTTTTTTTTTGTTTTTTTTTTTTTTTTTTACCTTAGAGAGAGAGTGCTTGAGGTGGGGAGAGGGGCAGAGAGAGAGAGAGAGAGAGAGAGAGAGAGAGAGAGAGAATCTCAAGCAGGCTCCACGCTCAGTGTGTGCTCATGGGAGCTCACTCCCATGACTGTGAGATTATGACCTGAGCTGAAACCAAGAGTCGGATGCTTAACTGACTGAGCTACCCAGGTGCCTCCAAATTTTCAGTGTTCTTAAAGTGTCGCTGAAACTCAGCCAGGCGTAACGATTCGTTCCTGTATCTTCCAGAGTTGCTTTTGTACTACCAGGGGCAGGGTTGAGTAGTTTCTCCAGACGCTGGACAGCCTACCAAGCCAAAAATATTTATCTGGCTCTTTGCAGGAAAAGGTGTGCCGACCCGGATCTAGACTAACGGTTACTGTAGCAAGATGAGCCGGGTTCTGTAGGGATCTTTTCCCCCTGATGAGGCTGAGGCTTTGGGAAAGCCAACGCTCTTGAATTCCTGAGGAAGGAACCTCAGCTCGTTCCTTCACTTATGACTCAGTCAGTCAGTCAGTCATTGTTTCACCAAATATCTATTGAGTTCCTGCTGTGTGCCAGACATTTTTCTGTGTGTTGAGGAAACAGCAGTAAGTAACACAGAAACAGATTCCTGCCCACATGGAGCTTACAATCTAATGAGACGAACTAGATCACATACAGATAAACATATCTGTCATGTCTGGGGTGAGGATTGCTATGGGGAAGGGTGGGATGGTCAGAAAAGGACTTATTAAGAAGGTGATGGTTGGGGGCGCCTGGGTAGCTCAGTCGGTTAAGTGTCCAGCTCTTGATGTTGGTGCAGCTCATGATTTCATGGTTTGTGAGACTGAGCCCCACATTGGGCTCTGCACTGGCTGTGTGGAACCTGCTTGGGATTCTCTCTCTTCTCTCTGCTCCTCCCCCTCCCGCTCTCTCTCTCTGTCTTAAAATAAATAAACTTAAAAAAAAAAAAAAAAAAAAAAAAGAAGGTCATGGTTGGTGCATAGGAGGTGATGTGTGAGCCCTGAACACACATGAGCGATTTGGTGGGAAGGGGGAAAGAACTGCTCAGGCGAAGGGAAAAGCAAGTTCAAAGCCTTGGGGTGGAAGCATTGGAGGAAGTCAAGGAAAGCAAGGCGTGATAAGTGTTTTCAATTTCAGCATTGACTCCAGGGCTATGGTACTCTGATTTATGGTCATGTTAAAAAAATATTTATTGCCCTTTTGTGGGCACGTTAGAAAACAAGAAGGGAGACGGTACAGCGCAATGGATGAGAATAGAAGCTTGGGGTGAGGTTTCCCCACATCTGCTGAATGATGCTTGGTTGTTCGGGGCAGTCCTGTGCCCTGGAGAATCTTTAGCGCTATCGCTGGCTCCTGCCCATGAGCTCCCAGTAATAGTCCCCCAGTTATGACAACCAAACATGTCTCCATGCCACATGCCTCCTGGGGGCAAAATTCCCCCCATTGAGAACTGCTGCTCTGGGGTTAGGCTGCTTCTTAGCCGCGTGGCTTTAGGCAAGTTACCGAACCTCTCTCGACCCTAGTTTTGTCATCTACAGAGTGAAGTAATACCTCGACCTGCCATCCTGGGGCTGTTGAGTGGATTAAGCGGGGAATAGCCAGCATTCAGCATGGGTCTTGGCCTGGCCCAAGCCCTTGACAGATGTTAGCTGGGGGAGCAGAGACCCCGGCTCTTGGTTTTCTTTCATTCACCTTGGTGTTCAGTCAAGAGCAGTGTCTGTTTCTGTCTCGGTGAGAGGTGTATTGAGACAATTTTTACGAGGGGCTCCCATCCTTGTGTTAAAGCACAAGCTACCGAAATGGTCATCTTTTGCTTTTTTCCCATTTATCAGTCATCAGTCCCTTACGTGTGGCTGCTATTTGACGATTTCCG
Source organism: Leopardus geoffroyi (assembly GCF_018350155.1). Taxonomy (NCBI): domain Eukaryota; kingdom Metazoa; phylum Chordata; class Mammalia; order Carnivora; family Felidae; genus Leopardus; species Leopardus geoffroyi. The sequence continues at coordinate 125,072,396 of NC_059341.1, forward strand.
AATTGCCCCATGGAGCGATGAGGTAGACACCATTCCTCCCACTTTTGGGGGTGCTTGGAAATGGAGGGCTCCCGGGACGCCAGTGGTCGTTGGGCTGTGGGCAGCCCACATGATGAGGGGTGAGAGGGGAGGCTTGCAGGGTGGTTAGATAAGGGAGAGGAGCTTTTCCACTGTTCTTTGCAGGCGACCTGCTAATGCATCTGCTTAAAACGGCTTCTTTGTCCCAGGGGGGCCCCCAGAGCACCCTGACACCTAATGTCACCATGGGCCACACTGGATGAAAGGGACAGCCGCTGTAAAGAAGAAGGGCAACCGGGAGGAGTTGACAGACACTGGACAGCCTGGCGTCTGTAGCTCCCAGTGCACTCAGGGCACCCAAAAGGGGCCTGTTGGGAGCGCCTCTGTGCTACATGTTGGATTCATTTGGCCTTATCCCACCACCCCCTTGTCTGTGCCTAAGCTGGTCACGGGACAAAATGTTGCCGTGGGCTCTTTTTTCTAGAGTTATGGAGAGAAAGGGGCAATAACTGATATGTGCTGAGCACTTGTGATGGGCTGGAGGCACTTTCTATGCGCTGTTTTGTTTTGCTTCTCAGTCCTCCCCAGCGAGGCTGTTAGCGGAAGTGAGTTTGCTCCCAAGCAGTTAAGTAACTTTCCTAGGCCTGGCAGTTCAGTAATTTGGGGAAGCTGGAATTTGACCCCTATAATCCGTTTCTTTTATAAAATCTTAGATGTAACGTAAGAGGATGCTGAGGATTTTTCAAAGAAATTAAAGTTGCACTCCAAAGCTCAATGTCTGGCGGGGTCCCTGGGCTCCACCCACAGGCTTCCCCTGTCTCTGAGTCCACTTTTCACTCTTAGTGTTGGGTGAATTTCTTGAAGCCAGGTTAATCCCCGCCTGTCTGCACCAATGATGGATGGATTGACATCCTTCTCAGGAGTCGTTTTCAGTAGTCTTATCATGTCTCGTTCTTCTGTCCGTCAGTGTCTTTTCTTTCTGAAGCTTGTCAGTTTTAAGGCTGCTGTCACCCTTTACACAGCGATCTCGGATGTGGGGAAATCCGTCTGGGGTCTGGCCAAAAAGCAGACTGATCCCCTGGTAGGCCCGGCCCGGGCCGGGATGCATTTCTGCCCCCGAGGATGCATTTCTGACAAGTTCCAAGGTGATGCCGAGGTCCACTGGTCACACTGGAGTTGGTGAGAGGGGACTTGCCCTCCTTCTGAGGCTTAACTGAATTCTTAGAAGGAGAATGTGGCCTCAGAAGAGACTCAGGAACCAGACCCCAGGAAGAATTGCATCCTTTGGGGGATCACAGAGTCCATGTGATGTGGTGTGAGTTAAGTTGACTGCTGCTAAGCTTGGTGAAATTGAGCCAGGTGTTTAAAAAAATTTTTTTTTTTTAACGTTTATTTATTTTTGAGAGAGAGAGAGACAGAGCATGAACAGGGGAGGGGCAGAGAGAGAGGGAGACACAGAATCTGAAACAGGCTCCAGGCTCTGAGCTGTCAGCACAGAGCCCGACGCGGGGCTCGAACTCACGGACCGTGAGATCATGACCTGAGCTGAAGTCGACGCTCAACCGACCAAGCCACCCAGGCGCCCCAAGCCAGGTGTTTTGTAATTGGCCCCTCTTCTTAATGGAGCGGCTGGCATTTTCTGAGCACCTACTATGTGCCTGTGCTTTCTTCTCCCCACTGAGTAGCATGCTGGGTCACTTTGGATGGAAGGTCACCTTGGAGGTGGGACGCACAACTCGTCTGAGTTCAAGGACGGTCTTTGAATCGGCATGCCTGCCATCGGCTTGCATGCCAGGACCCTGTGGGCAAGAGGGAAGATTTGGATTTACACACATTTTCATGCTGGATTTCCTTCATTAGTTATGTGGTTCCGAGGGAGTCAGCTGCTGGGAGGCCCGGGAAGGGATAGTCAAGAGGTTTCTTAGTTGCCTCGGTGCCAGATTCACTTTGACTCTCTTGAAGCCCCTGGCAAGGCCGCCACTCAGCAGACTCCACGCCGTCTGTGCGTTGTGTTCTGGGAGGCACTTGGGAGGGCCCCGGACAGATGTGCTGTCACAGCCGATATACTCTGGCTCTGCGTCTGGCGGCTTATGCAGGGAAAATGGAGACTGGAAAGTCATCTGTGTGTCACTTGCAGGAGAAACACTTCAGGTGATGAGACAGGATTTGAGGATCCGAGTTGGAAGGTGGCCGTGACCCACCCTTCCTTCCTTCTCCCCACCTCAGTCAACCTACAGTCTCCCAAGCTGCCTTATGGACGTAGCGTCCCACGGGGAATGTTGGGCTTATTGTTTTCTTATCTGTGATGATATTAATTTGCGTTAAACAAAAGAAGCAATTTACCGTGTAATTCTGAGGTTTATGGTGTTTCTACTGAGTCCTTTCATCTATTGAAAGATAGTGTTATGCATTTTAATAGAAGCTGTTGTTTTCCTTAAAAATCTTTTTTTTTTTTTTTTTTTTTAATGCTTTCTTCTCTCTTCAAATTAAAGAGTTGGAGCTCGTCTTATAAGGAGCTTTGAGGCCCAGGACTGCAAATGTTGTTTCCTCTGTGTGTGTGTGTGTGTGTGTGTGTGTGTGTGTGTGTCTTTGTCACACTACCAGCCCTCAATAGAGGTCTGGCACAATGCTTTTTGGGGACGCAGTGCCGTTTCTTTAGCCGGGGGTTTTTGAGGCTTCACAGACTGTGCTGGATTCAGGTGCTTGTGCTGCGTGTGTGACGTTCACCCACTCATCGATTATAGACTTCCTTTCAGGAATTTCCAGGAAACCCTCTTACCACGAGGGTACAAATTAACGTTTTTCTAGCTTAATTACAGCAGTTTTGAAAGGAAGCACCTTGCAGACCATTATCTAAAGCCGGCTTCCTTTAAAATTAGAGGGCACAGCATGAGAGCCTGGAATCTCCTCTAGCACGATGGGCTCTGACCTCCGAGGACAGGGTTGTGTCTTTGGACACGGGGTGGGGAGATGTATCGAAAAGCGAGGGGAACACCTTTTTCTTGAGGCTGTCATCGCACTCGTCCGATCCCAGCTCTCTCTTTAGTAACCCCCTCCCTGCTTCCCGGGGAGGTGACCCCGAGGAGCCCGTCATTACGGCCCCGGCTTGATGGGTAATTGCTGGTTATGAGGTTTGATTTGACATCGGCGCTTTGTGTGATAGCCTGTTGGGTTTGCTTGGCTTAAATTGATTCTTTCCATTCCTCTGAGCTGCGGCGCAGAAACGTGGCTGCAGTGGGGTTTGCCGAGATGCAAGGATGTCCGTCTCGGCTGCAGGACCCACGACAGCTGTCCCGAGAACCGTTTCGGCAAAGCCTTCACGATCGGGTGCAGTGAAGGTCTGACGCAGGTGCAGCCTGGGTTCCTAAAGGGTGATGATTATGTTTTCCTGGGAAACTACTTGGAGAGAGAGAGAGAGGGAGGGAAGGAGAGGGAGCCAGTGTGCATGTGTAGTTGAGGAGGCCCAGCTGCAGGAGAGAAGGGGACTCTGTCGGGGTCTAGGAGTTTCTTCTGCCTCAGCTGTCAATCCTAGCCGCTGGCATCAGAACTGAACATGGGTGCAGGGCTCAGGAGTCGCTCGTCTCTCTGCACAGCTGTGCCGCAGGCAGTGAGGCCTGAGGGAGCCAAAAAAATCTTACTGCTTATCAGCTGTGAGCCCTCGGGGGCGTCTCTGAACTGCTGAGCATCAGTATCTTTTTCTGTCAAATGGGTCTGATAATACCTGCTCCGCTTATCTCGCAAGGTCTTACATCTTCTGTCAGATCATCCAGAAGTATATACTTCCTGCTTTATAGAGGGATAGATACGGGTCCATTCAGTGAGAGGCAGTATAGCCTCATGGGCTAAGTTAGCAGTGTATTTGTGGTGGTAGTTAGTTGTAAGAAGGTCTGGTCAGTCCGTGGGTAGTAGTTAGGAAAATGAATGTCACTCCTGCCGCTACATAGCCAGTTGTGAGTTTTTTGTTTTTTTTTTTTACTTCTTTTTTTTTTTATTAAAAAAAAAATTTTTTTTTTAACACTTATTTATTTTTGAGAGACCAAGAGAGACAGAGCATGAGCAGGGAAGGGGCAGAGAGAGAGGGAGACACAGAATCCGAAACGGGCTCCAGGCTCCGAGCCGTCAGCACAGAGCCCGACGCGGGGCTCGAACCCACAAACCGCAAGATCATGACCTGAGCCGAAGTCGGACGCCCAACCGACTGAGCCACCCAGGCACCCCTACTTCTTCTTTTTTTAACCCTCAGTTTACTCTAGGATGGATGGGTCTGTCGTCTGAAATTGCAGAGCACTTGTTGAAGGAGATTCTTCGGATGTGTTAAGTTTGTTCAGCGATGGGATCTTTCTCCTGGGCCGCGACCCTGGCAGAGCGCAGGCCAAGCTCTGTGCATCAAGGCTGTGGGGGGCAGTGTTCTGTGGGTGGAGCTAAATCTGTTCTGGGCTCTGAGCATCAGAGGGGGTGCTTCTGAATTCCCTTGAGAGCCCTTGACCTTTGCATGTCTCTGCTCAGAGAGTCAGACAATCCGTGGCCCCTGGGGTGTGAATCCGCCCTTCTGTTCGAGCCTCGGAGGCCGTGGCCTTTTGTTTCGAAGCCGACTGCCTGATATCCCTTTGGAATATGGAAGTTGCAGGGGAAAGAACTGGACACATTCTGAGTCTTGCTGGTGGACTTTTTTTTGTCTATTAGGGGAATCCCAGCATCACTTAGATACATAGGTCTTTATTTCCCAGCCACTTTAATTATATAGTAGTAATGGTAATAATAATAATAATAATAATAATAATAATAATAATAATGATAATAGTGGCCTCAGTGCCCCTGGCTCGCAGTGCAGTTTCTCGTATGTGTTTATTCAGCGAGTGGATGAATGACTGGGAGGCCCACAGGGGAAGATTTGGAAGTTACCATCAAATTCAAGTCTGGAGGGGACCTTTGGGACAGATATTTTTTTTCCCTGGGTCTCTATCCTTTGCTTTCTCCCATAAGCACTTCCTTCTGATCTGCGTGCTCTCCTGCAGCGTGTATCCGCCACAGGCATGCTCGGGCAAATGCAATTCCAAGCAGGGTGGCCGCCCTCCCACCTGGTCCCCTGTGGTCAGCACCTTGGGAAATCTCCCTGCATGTTTGTCCTGCCAGCCTGGTGTGGGTCTGGGGTCAGAGCTGGCAGGAAATTCAAAGATTGTCTCCTTCCACCTCTGTATTTTGGAGGCTCAGTCACAAAGTGACTTGCCCAAGATCACGGCGAGTTAGCGGGCAAACCAGATAGAAGCCTTCATCTCCTGACTTTTCGTAGCTCTGGCCTGTTTCCAGGAAAGCAGGCTGTGACCTTTGTTCCTAGTGTCCTGGGCAGAGGCGCTATTTCTGGATGGGCATGTCCTACATTTGGGTGTCAGAGTACCTCACTCTGGCCCCTAGGGGATCCCGGGGTGATGCTTTGAGGCTTCAGACACCGAGGGAAAAACGGATTTGGGTCTGCTCCACCGTCTGATTAAAATGGGCCTCTTCTTCCCCTGGCCTGGAGAATTGTTTCCCGTTTCCCTGCTAGTGGGCACTTCCTGCCCGTATCCTCTCTCCCGGCAGCGGGCCGGGGCACCCAGGCTGTGGCTGGCGGAGCCTCAGGCTCATGAACTTGGTCTGCGTAGTTCCTGCGCGGCGGTGAAAGCCCAGACAGGCGCCCAGCACCCTCCCCGTGCCTGGCAAAGGCCACTCGGTTGGTGCTTGTAAAATTAGGGTATCTGTCTCCACTAGCATTTCTTTCCCAGTTATACTAATCAATACTAGGAAGTTAAATCAAGGCAGTCCTTGAACCGGCGCCAGCCTCTCAAATACTTGTACGGTGTCTCTGTTCTGGTGCTCGCCCTGGCTCCATTCCTCAGCGGTGGATTTTCTATGCAGGGTAGGAGCATAGAGCAGGCTTTCTTGGGAAGCCAGGGAATACACACCTCCTGAGCAAATCATGGAGCCCCAGGTGTCTTATCTGTAGATAGGTGTCATTGTGCCAACCTTAAAGACGTTGTAAGGATGACGTGGGATTCTAGTGTGTGTGGAATAAGCCTCCCTTCGTGCTTGGTACGCGGTGGAGTGGGTCCTGTCCAGACAGCCTTTGCTCTGGGATGATCTCTCGAGGTGTATTGCAAAGGTTCTCAAGCAGGCTGACCATCAGAATTACGGGAGGGGTGCTTTAAAACACTGGGCCAACCCGGCCCCTCCAGAATACCCACTCATTCAAATCTCCAGAGGTGGGCTCAGCATTGTATCATTTAAAGAGATTCCCAAGGCTCCAGGGTGGCTCAGTCGGTTAAGCGTCTGACTCTCGATTTCGACTCAGGTCCTGATCTCACAGTTGTGGGATTGAGCCCCGCGTTGGGCGCCACACTGAGCGTGGAGCCTGCTTGAGATTCTCTCTCTCTCTCTCTCTCTCTCTCTCTCTCTCTCTTTCTCTCTCTCTTTCTCTCTCCCTCTCCTTCTTTCCCTCTCCCCCTCTCCCTCTCTCCCTCTCCTTCTCTCCCTCTCCCCCTCTCCCTCTCCCCCCACACATGTGCTCTCTCTCTCTCTCAGAAAAAGAAAAAAGTTTCTCTAGTGCTTCTTCTGATCCCTAGCTGTGTTTGGGAACCTCTGCAGGATGGGCTTTATTTATTGTCTCTATAATTGTCTTTGATCAAGGTAAAATGGTGAGGTGGTATAATTGATTCGAGGATTTAAATGTTTTGGCCATTTTTTTTCATGCTTGATTTGGGCTCTGTTTTCACAGTAAGTTATTTCTGTGTGTCGGGATGGGTGGGGTGGAAAATAGGGCAATTATAAAAAAAAAAAAGTCTACTTTTTGTAGATGCTTGACTAATTAGAAATAGGTAATTCGCACCTTAAAAAGGCATTCTTTGTGGTATGAAAGACAACCAGATTCTCTCTGTTCAGGTGCCACCGGGTTCATTTTTAAGACATGGAAATTGGTCTCTGAGATCACTTTAAGACGGATGGATGAGAGGGGCGCCTGGGTGGCTCAGTCGGTTAAGCATCCGACTACGGCGCAGGTGATGATCTCACTGTTCTCGTGTGTTCGAGCCCCACATCTGTGCTGAGAGCTCGGAGCCTGGAGGCTGCTTCAGATTCCGTGTCTCCCCCTCTCTCTGCCCCTCCCCTGCTCTCTCTCTCTCTCTCTCTCTCTCCTTCAAAAATAGTAAACATTAAAAAAAGTTCTTTTTTTAAATTAAAAAAAAAAAAAAAAAGATGGATGGGTGAGAGTCAGCTTGCAGTTAGTTCCCTGTCTGTTTCAGATATGTGGGTGGGGTTTCTTCTCTCTCTGCCTCTCCCTAACGCCCTCCCTCCCTCCTCCTCTGGTTAGCTTGTTTCATGGAGAACTCCCTGGTGCTTGTCGTGCCAGGGAGGGCAGCTTACGTTTCTGGCTCCAACCCTCAATGGCCTGGTAATTTCATAAAGACAGGAGCCGTTTCCAGTTTGCAGCTTACCTGGGTACAACCTGGTACTCAGGGTGGGGCCAACAATGTTTCTGTGGAGCAACGAGAAATACATCAGAGCAGGATGCAAAACGTGCCCTGTCTCTAGTTCCTGCATCTGTGATCCGGAGCAAGTAACCGAATCCTTGTAGAGCGAGCCGTGGTTCCCTTATTGGTTATACGGGGTGTTCACACTCCTCTCCTGAGTTTTCCCAAATGAAACATTTTCTGTGTGAATGCTTTGTAAAGCCACAGAGCCGTGTCACCTTATTGTATAAGAAATATTTTGCTGCTTATTAGAACTCTGGCATTTCTTCCCGAGTTTTGCCTGCGGTTTACCTCTTATTTCTCCCCATGTTTAACATGGCAGATTATTTGTATGTCAGTTTCCTTTTTGTGCCCTGGGAACATGGCTGTCTTTAAAAGCCCATCTCAAGCGCTGTGTTTGCAGGACTGTGAAAACAGATGCCTGCGTGAACCTACTCGGACCAGCAGCCTCATTGCTGCAGCGTGCACGAAAGCCAGCGAATGTGTTCTTTTTCCTCGCTCCTCAGTTGGAATTGAACGGCACTACAGGACTTGTTTTCTGGAGTGGTTACTAACCCAAAGCGGCTTTCTTTGAATAAATGGTGCTTTCCCCTTTGGGGACTCAAGAATGGGAAGGACACGCAGAGGTCACAAATGGGTTTTGATGCCAACAAACGGAGCTGCCTCCCAGAAAAAGTATTTGCATTCAGCATGTGTGTGTTAAATGGACAGTTGCTGGTGTCTGTCTGTCTGTCCTTGGGAAAGGTCATAGTTCAGTAACAGCCCACATTTGGTTCTCTCGTCTCTGCTCTACTGTGGGCTCCACAGCCAGCTCATTCATTTGTCCAAATCCAGGGTGGACAGTGGGAAATATACATCTGGCCAGAAAAACATTGGAGAGAGAGAGAGAGAGAGAGTTCCTTACAGATAATTTCAGGTGTAATCATTGGTGTAAGCATCCACTCATCTCTTTATTTCCTCCTCCATTCAGCCATTCACCCATCCATCCATCCATCCATCCCTCCCTCCATCCTCCATCCTCCATTTCGGCAAATCCTTATTAAGCACCTACTGTGTGCCACTTTTGTGCTGAGTTCTGGGGATAAAAAGTCCAATAAGACAGGATCTGTGTCCTCAAGGAATTGGCGGTCTAGGGTACAAGATGTTTTCCTAAATTTTAAGTCACATTCTTACCCGACACATACCTATTCCTGTTTTGTTTTGGATTTCATCTCTTTTGAAGAAAGCACGGTGTGGAACCATTGTGACTTGTCCACTCATTGTGATGAACCCACATTCTAGAGTTGGATTTCATGTTTTGTGTAACTCTAAGCATGGTGTATGTGCTTGTATTATTAAACGGGAGAAGGTGGAAGAAATCATCATCCAGGAGAAAAGACCAAATCTTATGTATTAAGGTATCCATTGGAATTCTAAAAGCTTTTTTTAAAGCCTCCTGGTATATAGTATTCAAAATGGCTTCTTGAGCCTTGGGTAAATTTAAGCGCAAACACCTTCTAAATCTATTATATTAGAAGGCTGGTTGGGAGGCAAGCTTTCCATCTTTCGAATTAGCCCGGGGACAGCCATTAAAATGAGCAGTTTAGAGCTTGGATTTGGATCTTGCAAGCCTCGACTGGGATCTATCTCTGTTTTGCCACTCTTTTCCTGTGTGACCTTGGTGAAGTTACTTAACCTCTCTGAGCCCGGTTCCCTCTTTCTGAACCCGGAATAGTCACGGTATTCACATGAAGGTGAAGTGAGCCTGGCGTGGACTAAGTGCCCTAGCTATTTTGATTCTTATGAGAAGCAAAAGACCAGCTATTTTGATTCTTATGAGGAGCAAAGGACCAGGATGCTTCAAAAAAGAAAAAGAAATTCTGGCAACATGAAGTCTTAGTATGGAAATGAGGTGGATGAGGCCTTTCAGTGTTACACAACTGTTGCTCCCCAGGGAATATTAATGCTTCTCAGATGGCCCTTTTTTGCATCTCTGCCGTGAGGAGGATGAATGGTGAGTTTTAGCTGTTTTTGCAGCGAAAGGTTGGTGAGTGTGTATGTACAGAGGTGGGAGGAGAAAGAGTTTAAGTCTATAAGCAATGCCGTAGATTTTCAGCTAACACGCCCGAATGTGAGCATATCATTCAGGCAGGTCACCTACTCGGGAGAAAATCCAATTCCGAAATGAATTTCAACAAATCCAAAAGGCAATTGGTAATTATGGCTGACATTATACATTTTTAAAGGGCTGCCTGGCCAGTTGGATTTTATAACACTCGAGGCAAAGAGTTCAGTGGTAGTGGGAATTATTTTCACAAAAGGATCATTTTCTGAACTAAAAAAGAGTTTCTCTTGATTTTTTTCCCCCTTTGACTATGAAGGTAGTGCTATATGCTGTTTATAGAGGCCTTGATCCTTTTTAAACTTAAGGAGCACAGTTGGCCTCCACGGTAATAAATCGAGAGCCGTATGGGGGCTCAGGGACATTTAATTTATGTGCAAGACTCTTTCCCCAAATTCAGCTGGCTACTTCCTGGGATGGTGTGCTTGATTGATGATTTTCTGGCATTTTGTGTGACTGGGATGTCTTTTGAAGTTTCTCCTGCGAAGCCTGAGGTTTGCCCCTGTGAGGTGTTAATGGGCGTCCTGCCGGGGCTTTATTTGTGAGGGGGGGGCGGGGGTTAGAGGCGCCTCAGGCCACCGGAGCCCTTGTTCTTCCACTGCTGAAGGGTGGATGCTCAGGCCTTGGGTCCTGGGCCCCCGACTTGTGTTTGGAATGCAAGGCAGTGTTTTTATTCCTGCTCCCCAGGCCACTGCTTGTTTAGCTTCTGGGGGTTCCCAGACCCTGGCAGGGTACGGGCGGTGGGCCCAGCCTGGGAACATGCTGGAACAGTAGTTTGGAGAATCCACACGGACAAGTAGGCTCCTCGCAGAAGGCAATGGCAGGGATTTGCACTGGGTGACAAGAGATTGTGTCTTAAGCAAAAACAACCAGGCTCCAGGTGAACAGGCGCCCCAGGCGGGGACCACATCACCTCCTTGGTGGCCTGCTTGCCTCAAGGCTCTTCGTTTCCGTATTCCCATTTCCTCACTGAGTACTCTTTCCCAAATGAAAACTTGGCTCCTGTCACTCTCCTGCAAACCCTTTTGTGGTGTTATGGGCTGAATTGTGACCTCCCAAAATTCGAATGCTGACGTCCTAACTCTCCTAGCCTCAGAACAGGACTGCATTTGGAGAAGGAGTCTTTATTTATTTATTTTTTTACTTTGTAAGTAGGCTCCAGGTCCAACGTGGGGCTTGAACTCACAACCCTGGGATCGAGAGCTGGGTGCTCGACCGACTGAGCCAGCCAGGCGCCTCTGCAGAGGGAGTCTTTAAAGAGGTCAGGAAGATAAAAGGAGGTCCTGTGGGTGGGTCCTGATCCGAGCTGCCTGGTGTCCTTAGGAGACAAGGAGAGAAGGGCGCAAACGTGCACGTGCACAGAGGTCAGGCCATGGGAGGACGCTGTGAAGATAGCCATCTGCAAGGCAAAGAGAGGCCTCGGAGGAAACCATCCCCGCTCACACCCAGAACTTGGACTTCCAGCGCTGTGAGACAATATGTGTGTTGTTTAAACCACCTGGTGTGTGGCTTGTTAGGGCAGCCCCAGCAGACGCATGCCTACGGCTACTCAGCCTATGGGTTGAGTAGCATCTTTCCTGGCATCTTTCTGCCTTTCTGGCCGTGAGCAGAAATCTCTGCCTGATGGGCTGCAACTCCTTCAAGGCCAAGGTCAAGGACCACCTGCTCTGTGAGGCCCTCCTGGACCACCTGGCTCTGTCCCCCTCCTTCTCCTCCCGGCAGACTTGGAGCTCCCTCTGGATACTCGCGCAGCGCTGGGTCTTAACCTCAGTCACAACTTTCTGAGCCAGTCTGTTATCATCTGTTCTTTGTCTTTCCCACATCGGACTCTGAGAACCCTGAGCGAAGGGATTTTTGTTTGTCTTATTCCTCAGTGCCTCGCTCTCAGCCTGGGAGTTTGTCAACGATTATTGGCTCAGTTAAGGCTTACCTTTTACTGTTCCTTAGGAAGCCTCCCCACTCTTGCCTTTGTGCTCTGTTCTGTTAGAGGAGGGTGTTAATAGCGCCACACGGTATGGGTATGTCCCCAGGTGAGAACAATGAAATCAGTGATTCTAGGGAGTGTTTATTAAGCGCGTTCTGTATGCCAAATGAGTATGTACCTCGTCTGGTCATCACAGCACGCTTTCAGGTAGGCCTGTCTTCAAACCCGAGCCACCTCTCCCGAGCAGGTAGTGTGGCCTCGCTGTAGGACCTGCATGTTCAAGTCTTCTTTCTCTCTGTGTCCTTTCTGGCAGGCCTGGACCCCCAAAGCAAATCAATCTTTCTTTCTTTCTCTCCTTTCTTTTTTTCTTTCTCTTTTCTTTCTCTCTTTTCTTTCTTTCTTTCTTTTTTTTTTTTTTTTTTCAACGTTTATTTATTTTTGGGACAGAGAGAGACAGAGCATGAACGGGGGAGGGGCAGAGAGAGAGGGAGACACAGAATCGGAAACAGGCTCCAGGCTCTGAGCCATCAGCCCAGAGCCCGACGCGGGGCTCGAACTCACGGACCGCGAGATCGTGACCTGGCTGAAGTCGGACGCTTAACCGACTGCGCCACCCAGGCACCCCTTTCTTTCTTTCTTTCTTAAGTGGATACAAGCTGCTTGTCTTTAATGTTTATTTTTGAGAGAGAGAGAGAGAGAGAGAGAGAGAGTGCGAGCCGGTGAGGGGCAGAGAGAGAGGGAGACACAGAATCTGAAGCAGGCTCCAGGCTCTGAGCTGGCAGCACAGAGCCCAGTGCAGGGCTCGGACTCAGGAACCGCGACTTCGTGACCTGAGCCAAGGTTGGACGCTAAACCGACTGAGTCATCCAGGTGCCCCAGAAAGCAGATTTTTCTTAAGATGCCCTAATGCATGGTGAAATTTCAGTGAAATTGGTGAGGAAATGACTCATACTTCATTTGCAAATGTAGGAAGAAATTGCTTCCAGCACCTCGCGGCCTGGGAGCTGGGTCGCCAGGGGCTGTTCTTCTCCGTGCCACTCTTTGGAAAGGGAGATGGAGCCCTGGGGACATTTCCGAGACTCTGTCAGGGCACGAGAAAGGCAAGGAGTGAACAGGACTCTTATGCTGCTTTCCTTTGATGTCCACATAGAATTTTCGGCTCACTCCTCACTCCGGGCACTGCAGGGGGCTTTTGAGTTATTCTTGACTTTGACGGCTTGTGAGAAACAGTGGTGTCCTGGCTGTTTTCGATGCAGTGCACTTGACAGCCTTTCCTTGCACAGCTGTGTCCGGCTTTGCAGTTCTCTCTAAATTGCGCAACTCCACGGGATCCACCGAGGGGGATGGCATCTTCTGGAAGGGAAGCGTGAAGATAAAGAAGTATCGAAATGCGAGCAGCATGTCACCGGGCTGACCGGACTTCGGTCTAGGGTTGAGGGAGCCGCGGACGTCCGGGCAGCTGTGACTGTGGACGCCCTTCGCACTGCGATGCTCACACAGCCCCCGGGGAGGAGAGGAGACTGGAGTGAAGGAACAGAGGACAAGTCTCTCCCCGAGCCTCCCTGCCTCTGGGGCAGGAGATGAAGGGCAAACTGATGCCTGCAGACCGAGACCGTTAAGAACCGCCAAGGAGTCGTGGCTCTTCACCCTTGGCGGCGGGGATTGTTAAACCGGGTTTACATTTTTGGAAGTTGGTCAGATTCCTTCCTTGGTTCAGGTCGACTGGTCGTGTGGCAAGGAGACATCATATTCCAAACCCCGGAACCTGGCCGCTTGGTTGCAAAAAGGCCCTGCCATTTGCTTGACTGTGAAAGCTTAGACAAGTGACTTGCCCTTTGGGGTCCCCGTGTCCTCCAGGGCAAAATGAGGATAACTGTCGTATCTACTTTATTATAGAGTTGCATATGGATTAAATGAGATAACGCATGTGATGCGTACAGCACAGAGTTTGATCCGGTTACCTGTTTTGAGATGGCAAAAAATAAGAGCGCCTTTGGAAAGTGAAAGTTCATTTCTCCCTGATGTCTGGTCAGAGCAGAGGGAGCCAATTTTCTTTCCCTTGTTGCACGGCCATCCTTAATATGTGCTTTCCGTCTCACGGTACAAGGTGGCTGCTTTAGTTCTTGCCGTCATCTCTGCATCCCGGCCAGGAAGGGGGAAAGGGAAGCGGAGGGTATGGCCTGAAAGTTGCCCATGTCTCTGTTCCATCCCCTTGACTAGCGCTTAGTTATATGACCGCATTATTCAAAAGCAAGTTAGGGAAATTTTAGGCCTTAGCTGGTACCTCACTGAGAACTCTATTACTATGTACGAAGGAGAGATTGGATTTGGGGGGGAAAACTGATAGTATTTGTTCAAGAGGTAAGTGCTCAGTAAACAGTTCACCATCATCATCCTGATCATCATCATTTCTGATCTTAGCCTATAACTTCCTCCATGTCCCCACTTCCTAATTTGCCCCCTCGTTTTCCATTTTGACCATTTTAGCTTCTGCATTATTCCATCGCACAGTTCCATGTCCGTGTACTTTTGGCACCTTTTTTTCACCTAGAGGTTGGCAGAGTGACCAGAGCCCTCCTGTGTCCTGTGTGACAGAAACGGAGATGAAGGCTGCTGAAGACATTGACCAGGTAGGAGGAAGGGAGAGCAGAGCATAAAGTCGTAGTGATCCCTTCCGCAGCTTCATTAAAATGTTGCAGGAAAAGTTGATGAAGGGAAGGAAAAAGCCCACCTACCTTTGAACGTAGGCTAAACCTTCGTTAGGTTTTATGTTGCTGCTTCCATCGTCCTGTCTGTGAGCCTCAAACGAAGACGTCTGGAGTCTCCACGAGGGTCTTGCCGAAGTGTTCGCCCGGAACCAGCCTCCTGGCTCACCTCCGGGGCTCCCACGACACGGGCGGACCCCTGGGAGGATGCGGAAGCTGAGTGCCTTCTCCTTCAGAAGAATTTTGGATAAGGGAAGAGATTTGTTCTCCAGACCCTGATTCACGATTTAAATGCTCTGCAAGAGTCTTTCCTGGTGGAGGTGGTTCATTGAGAAATCACGTGGGCTCAGGACTCATTAAAGTATAGAGGAAGACAGGTGCCACTTTCCTGCTATAAATCCCAGTGAGGCTAATTTAATGGCACTCCAGCTAGCCTTCACGTTTTCCATTAGCCACACTTACTTCCGTCTTCTGTCTCCCTCCTTCTCCTTTTTAAAATACTGTGTCAGAAAGTGAATTGTTCCAAGGTTATGTCCTTGCTTCTTTCCACTGAAGCACTTTTCTTTAAAGACTGGGGGCCATGGAGAGAAGAGATTGGGAAATCCCCAGAAAGAAACATTGAAATCTTCTTTTTTTTTTTTTTTTTTTTTTTTGACTCTCCCTCATCCTTTCCGCCTCCCAGCCCCTGTTGATGCGCTGAGAAATGTCTTGGGAATTCCTCTCCTTTGTGTTGTTCCTTCTGTTACTGTTCTAGTTCAGGCCCTCTGTATCCATTGCCAGGACTATTGCAGTAGTCTCCTGGTTTCCCCGCCTCCTGCCTCTCCTCTGTCTCCTGCAGGTTCTCCCAGCACAGATGTGGAGTGGTCACTGTCTTCATTATAGATAGTCACTTCTTTGCATTGCTATCTGTGGCATGGCATCAGCCTTTTTTAGGCATGGGGGTCCAAGGCCAGGTCATTACTATGGCTGTCTGCTGACATATTAATAACGGGGAATAGCCAGCATGGGAGTAGGTATTTATAACCCTCTTGGATAGCTGAAGACATGGAATGGAGACATATTAAGTAACCTACCTAGAGGATCTGAGAAAAAGTAATGTGATCAGAACTGGACTCTAGGGGTGCCTGGGTGGCTCAGTGAGTTAAGTGTCTGACTTCGGCTCAGGCCATGATCTCGCAGTTCGTGGGTTCCAGCCCCACATCGGGCTCTCCGCTGTCAGTGCAGAGCCTGCTTGGGAGTCTCTCTCTGTCCCTTTTCTTTCTGCCCACCCCCCACCTCTCTCTCTCAAAAATAAAAATAAAACATTTAAAAAAAAAAACAAACAAAAAACTGGATTCTAGAACCGGCACTCCCAAGCGCCACGTCTTGTGTTGGGCTTGTTTCTTTCTGGCCTTTTCTCCGGCTACCTCCTTCCCTCAGGCCTTGGCTTCCAGCCCCACGAATCCCCCACGGCCGGTCTTGTTGCCTTGAACAGCAAGGCCTAGAAGTTGCCTGCGTCACTGCGCCTGTGCCTTTTTGCAGATCCTCTGCCAAGACTGCCTTCCCTTGCCATTTTTTTTTTTAATTGAAGTGTAGTTGACGTGCGATATTAGTTTCAAGCGTACCGCATGGTGATACGACATTTGTATACATTACAAAATGATCACCATGAGAAGTCTAGTTATCTCTTGCCTTTCTGACCGGCAAAGTTTATTTCAAGGTCTAGCTCACAGCCGCCTCTATGATGACTCCCCCTCCCACCTCCTGCTACATAGATGTGCAAAAGATGGCCACCGTATTGGCTCCTGGCTTTTTATTTCTTCGATGCAGGCTGAGACCCCGTACCTTCAAACCCTGGCGCCGAACTCCATTTTTTACACATCCACGATTTAAAAATAGTCCAAACGTGCAGATTTTTAGCCATTTATGGCCTGCCTGCTTTGCGTATCCCGGGAAACTACACCCAGCATCTGTTGGTCATTGATAAGGTAGAGGCCTGTGGTTATAAGACCCCAAGCTGTTCCTGTCCTTTGGAGCTCTGGGTCTCAAAGACTCTCCACCTGCTGCACGGTGACATCACTTAGGCCTGTAAGCCTCCTCTCCTGTCCCCTCCCCCATGGTAGTTCCCTAGTCCTGTCCCCTTCTGCATGGTGGATGCTGAGCCATGCCCCTGGATTGTGTCCTGCAGCGAGGAACTTCCCTGTCTCCTGAAGCCTTGTCCAAGGGTCCTCCAGCCACCAGTAATGCTTGTTGTGTGTCTCTGCCTCTCCTGCTCACATCTTTTTCCTTGACCAGTCCACAAATCACCGGAACCCTTACACCCCCGAGAGATCCGGTCACACTTTCACGAGTTCCCATTATCTTTGGAACCTGCCTCCATTACTGTGACTCATTTGGCCGTGGATTTCACATTCATCCCCCTTGGATTACAGACCAACAGTTGAGGAAGCTGAGCAGCCCCGAGATGGGAAGAATTGCAAAAAGTTTAATCGACTCACGGACGTGGTCGAGCTTTCCCAGCATCGTAGATTCATTCGGGGTTTGGTGCTCGGTCACACCTCACCTCGGCACCACGTACCAAAACGGTGGTATTTCGTGAAGTACGAGGGAGAAGCTGTCCTGTTGGTTGCACTGTCAGTTACTTTGATTTTCTCTGGTTCTGGGGGAAAAAAAAAGACCCTTGGAAAGATACTAGGCAGGGAGGATTAGTAAAGTTGAGAGCGCTTTTCGTTAAGTCTCATCTTGATGGTGGTGCATGTCCCACAACCCTTTTAATCTGAACTTTCCCACACCGACAGAATAAATACATGGATGAGGGGAGGGTTATTGGCGTTGCAGAAGGGTGCTTCTCTTCGCGCTCCCTTCCAACGTGTGCTCCCCTGAGATGCGTAAGTGGTGGTTTGTGGATCGTTAAGGCGCTGGCAGAATGGAAGCTCAGGAGGCAGCAGCAAATGCAGATCAATAAGCAACGAAAGGAAGGCGTCCTTCTGAAATGGCCTTGTAGCCAACGCATGTTCAGGGTGGGTCACGTGCAGCTTTCCCAGAATAAGTCTTTTTGGGTAACGCTCATGTCCTGTTTGTTGATGTGTCTTCATTGGCCTGGAGCTGGCAATGTGAAAGCATTTCTTTCTTTCTCTCTCTTTCTTAAAAATTTTTAATGTTTATTTATTTTTGAGAGACAGAGTGCGAATGGGAGAGGGGCAGAGAGCAAGAGGGAGACACAGAATCCGAAGCAGGCTCCTGGCTCCGAGCTGTCAGCACAGAGCTGGACACGGGGCTCAAACACACGAACTGCGAGATCATGACCTGAGCCGAAGTCAGAAGCTTTACTGACTGAGCCACCCAGGTCCCCCTCCTCCCCCTCTTTTTAAATAAGATCAAAGTTATCCCACAATGAAAGGAAGGTCTTGGGTTAGCAGAGATGCTAGCATTTTTTTTTTTTTTTTTAATAGAAGACGAAAATTAAAATGTGGTTTTCTTGGCACAGTTCATATGGCAGTGACTGAGCTCTTTTTTCCCTTCCAAGATTACTCATGTCATAGTGAAAGAAGTTTTAGGGGTAAACTTATTTAGCAAGCCAGCTTATTAAATATCTCTGTGATGTGCTGGGTTTCTCAGTTCAGAATATTTTATTAAGGAAGATGGGCGACCACATGCTTAGCAAGGACTGTTGCTGTCTTCAGTTTTCTTTGATGGTGTAATAGACACCTTGCATGAAGACATGGGCCCTGAGGCCATCTGTGGTCCCTAGCAGCTCTCAAAATTTAGCTTGTCGACTCTTTTCTCAGAGCTACGGGAATAGAGCAAGAACAAAATTCCAGTAATCATTCTTCCCGGTTGTAGTTAGCCACTTGCCCCTCATGGTTCCTAGGTAGCGATTTCTGTTTTGTTGGGACTCGAAGCTTAGCATCAAGGGACTTTCTCATTCATTTTTATAACCTCAGAATCACATATTTGAAGGTGACCGGGTGGATGGATTTCAGCTGATCCCATGGAGGAAGTGAGAGAAACCGCTATCTGCTTAGTGTTTCCTTCCAGGAAGGAAGGACTCGGAGTCTAATCCCGTATTGGCCACGTGCGGTTCCTGCCGGGAGAGGGTGGGGGGGGCCTTGAAGCTCCGCTAATCTCCAGCCTGCCAGCTTGAAGAACGTTATGCATGTGTTGATTGATTTCCTGGGAGCTTGTTGTTTTGATTAGTTTCATTTGCATACTGGTTTATTAAGCGGCGGAACATAAGGGCTAACATTTTTTATTTTATTAAGGAGCCCCATTATTTTTAGTTCACAGAAGCCACGTTTCTGATGAGCCGTACCACCCCGTCTTCATTAGGCAATTTAAGATGGGAATGATACATTTTTTAAAAAGTAGCTAATTATGGTACAACCTGACACATTTGCATTTCTGTAAAACTGCTGCGGCAAAGATTTGGGGCTGGAAGACTACATCATACTGGGTTGTAAAATCACTCCCAGTGGGAGCGATTTCTGCCTGTAAGAAAACTTGCTCATGTGAGAAGATCGCACATTATCCCGTCCGATCCTCTTTTCTGAGGCCCCCCCCTGCCCTTTAGAGTCTCTAGGCTGAGCTCTAGTTCGGGGGCTCTGTCCTTGACATCCCCGTGGAGACTCCCTCACCCTGCGTTTCTGTGCCGAATGACAGAGAAGTCGAAAGACATCAGAGTCTTAACACTGTCTCCTGGGGCAGCTGGTCTTTGGGAAGTGTCTGTCCTTGGTGCCCCGTGGGTCACCGTGCGCTGGGTCTAAACTGCGTAATAGGGCCTTAATGCCTGGGTGTTCTAATCTGCTCCTCGCGATGAGGTCTCCATGTCCTTAAACCTCAGGGCCAGATCTCACACTGACTCTTTGACGGTGCTGCATTCCAGAAGCACTGTGGAATGTTGCTTACCTCGAGGAACATAAACCGTACATTGTGGAACGGAGGCATTCGAAAACATCTTCTCCTTTGCTATTGCCAAGGTGGTTCAATGTCTACTAAAATTAAATCCATATGGGTACACTGAGCAGATGGGGAGGGCCGGGGGAGGGGGGTTGCCTTATGTGTCTGTGATGACATTCATGTAACCAGAGGTGACCTCAGAGTTATAAACCAGGACATTATTTCCTAAAACAGGATCAGGTATTCATTTGTGGTGCTAGAGGAAATTTAACTGAAACGTGTATTTATACCTAGACATATGAAAGAGATCATAGCTCCAGATGCAACGTGGATGATGACCAGATTCATTCTAGAGCCCTGTATATAGTTAGATTGTGAAAGACCATCCTTTTTATTATATTACATTAACTTTCCTTTATGGTATCTGTTACTTCAGCTATTTTCGATGGCGGGTCAGCAACATATAGAGGGGATGTGCATTCGAAGTGAGGGAGAGACTATAACTTGATAAAGCATATGTATTCAGTTGGTTATTTTTCTGTGTATAAAATGCAGAGGGTAAAGCTGGACGAGTCTCCTTGCCTGGCCAGGGACGTGATGGACCTGGAAAGCATCTTAGGGACATGGGTTCAGAAGGGCTGAGAAATGATGCCTTGGGGTTCATGAAAAATGATAGTGAGTACTTTCTCACACCCTTTCAGGGCAGAGTTAAGACCACTTAATTTACTGTAAGTCTGGTGTTGGTGTCCATAAACCCAGGATGTAAGTCTAATGAGGCCAGCCCCTCCGTCAGATAGAACTGACCCCGAGTTTATGGTCTCTGTTCCTCCTATTCAGTGTGTGGTCCAAGGGCCCGTGGCATCAGCATCACCGTTGTTAGATTTGATTTGATTTTAATTATTTTTTAATGTTTATTTGTTTTTGAGAGAGACAGAGAAAGAGACAGAGAAAGACAGAGGGGAGGGGCAGAGAGAGAGGGAGGCACAGAATCCGAAGCAGGCTCCAGGCTCCGAGCTGTCAGCACGGAGCCCGACGTGGGGCTCGAACTCACGAACCGTGAGATCATGACCTGAGCCGAAGTCAGATGCTTAACCGACTGAGCCACTCAGGCTCCCCGCTGTCGTTAGATTTAGAAATGCAGACTCTCAGACCTCATCTGCTCATGAAATGCCCTCATATAACCTGCCCGCACCCTTGCTTTGCTGTTCTGGTTACCCATGAGAGCTCATGACACCGTGTTACCTTCTTCCACGTACTTTCTTCTTTGGGTAGTGGGGAGTCCGGGTTCGGGATCCCATCAAGTGCGTTTCTTTTGGCTCTGCTGCTTGAAGGTTAGTTCCTACCTCTCTGCCTTGCTTTCCTCATCTGTAAAGTAGAGATAACAGCAACCACCTCACAGGGATTTTTCAAGAATGAAGCAAGAGAATATTTCCAAAATACGTATCCAAGAGCCAGGCCAAAGGGATGCGGTGTGTAGTAATGTGATGGTGAGGTCGCTTATGTCATGCTTCCCCCGCTGACTGTGTGTGCCTTTGACAGAGGCCTCCAGTCTGGGTCATCTTTGCTCCCTCTCCTCTCCCCGCCCCCCTCCCCCGCCCCTTCTCTGTGTCTAGACCATGTTTGATGACTGATGTAGCTGCTTCCCAGCACTCGTGTCTGGAGCTTAAAATCACCCTTGATCTTTGGAAAATTCAGTTTGAGTCAGAGGCAGAAGTCTTAAGAACCTTGGCTCCACGGGGGAGTGTTCTAGAAGCCCATTACAAGAGAGCTCCTTGGCGGTCAGGTCCGGGCAAGTCCGGATTGCTCTTTGGCTGCATATCTCATTGCACACAGGTGTGCTGAGGGAGGAAGGCGCAGTTGCTGAGAAAACGCTGGCTCATATAGCTTCCCTCATCGTGTCACTTTGGAATGCGACGCAGAATGAAGAGCTCAAGTACATTTCCAATTGGCTTAAATTGTCCGCCAGCTTGGGAAGATCTCATCTTGGATTGGGGTGTGGTCGCGAGATCCAGGAGATCTAAAACCGCAAATCCTAGGGCGGTGGGCTGGGCTCGTCCGTGGACGCAGCCGGTCCCGTGGGACTCTAACCACGTGCCTCCTGGGTGCCACTGGTCTCCAGATACCCACGTGGGCTTTCTTTCGTGTTAGGCGGCAACGAGGCCAAGTAATGAACTGGGTGGGCTCTGAGGTCTGACGACCCGGGTCGAAATCTCAGCTGTACCTTCTAGTAGCCAGATCACAGGTGAGTCACTGAGCCTCACTGAGTCACGCACTCACGAGGAAACTGTAGATGCCTTGGTGCTCTGCCTGGTCCCTGAGGTTTTTGGGTTGGCAATTCAGTAGGAATTTTACAAAATCTTGTTCATGCTTTTTAAGTTTTAGAATAGCTGTAGATTTAGGGAAACGTTAGTATAGATAGTGGAGCTAAGACAGGGTCCCCGTGTACCCAGGATGTCCCTCTTGTCAACATCTTACAGTAGTGTGGTACATTTGTCATAACCAATGAGCCGATACTGGTAGATGATTACTCACTAAAGTCCACATTTTATTTAGATTTCCTTAGTTTTTACCTCATGTTGTTTTCCTGGCCCAGGACCCCACCCAGGACACCATGTCGCTTATTTGTCATGCTTCCTGAGGCATGTGGCTGTGAGAGTTCCTAAGATACTTCTTGTTTTTGGTAATCGTGACCATGTTGAAGAGTACTGGTCAGGTTTTTTTTTAATAGAACGTCCCTCAACGGCACGGTAAAGTGCCATTGCTGTCACATCATGCCAAGGGGACATACTTTCAACATGACTTATCACTGTTGATGTGGCCTTGATCACCAGGCTGAGGTGGTGTTTGTCATTTCTCCATTGTAAAATGGTCCCCCCCCCCCCCCCCCCCCGCCTTCCGCACTTGTGCTGCGGGAGGAAGTCATTGGCTATAGCCTACATTTAGGTGTTCAAGAAAATGAAAAAAATTTCTTTTTGCCCATACTTTTATTCAGTACTTCCCACACCCTGCATCTTATTAAAATCTACTCCATTTCCTTCCTTTTTTTTTTTTTAAGTAAACTCTACGCCCAACGTGGGGCTCGAATACATGACCCCGAGAACAAGAGTCGCACGGTCCACCGACTGAGCTAGCCAGGCGCCCCCAAATCCACTCTATGTCTTTTCCACCACTAGATTGTAGTTTTCTTCTTGGCTTATTTATGTGAACATTGTAGGTCAGGTGGCCAAATTGTTTGACATTTGGGATCAGCTCCCCCATTTCCAATCCGTACTCTAATTCTGTATTCTGTCATTCGTCATTGGGAAGCATTCACTGTGCATATTTTGAGAAGTGCTGAGTTCTGAGTAATTAAGGCCTAGGAAGTTCAAGTACATAACAAAAGCCCACCCCTCCACACACACCCTTCTCATGTGCCGGACACGGTATTAGCCCTTAACGTATGCTGACTCGTTTCATCCACACAGGAGTTCTCTAGGGCAGCTGCTATTATTATGCTCGTTTTACAGATGAAGAAACTGAGGCACAGAGAGCTGCAGTGCACTGGGAACTGTTGCCCAAGGTTACACAGGTAGTAAATTGAGGGCCGGGCGGGAGCATTTAGAAAGCAAGAAGTTATCTGCATGTTTGCTAACCGTTCTTTCCTGCTGCCCACGCCAGCTGACATTTCCATTCATCACCTTCTTCCTGTGCTAGCAGAGAACCTAGGCTTTGGCTCCTGTGTTTATTCCTGGCTTCAGCGCCTAGCTGCTGTGTGACCTTGGGCAACTTCTTTCCCTTCTCTGTCTCTGCACCCGTGAAGGTGTGGATAATAACGTTTGTGCCTCCCCGAGACGTTCTGATAAAATAACGCATCAGACTTAGTATTTATCATCTATTGCAGATGCCGCTGCCATACTTTCTGAATTAAAATAAGGAGACATGGATGCAAACTACGTGTCAGTGTGGGGACCGGAGGATGAACTATTTAAAATAGGGCTTGTTGGGGCGCCTGGGTGGCGCAGTCGGTTGAGCGTCCGACTTCAGCCAGGTCACGATCTCGCGGTCCGGGAGTTCGAGCCCCGCGTCAGGCTCTGGGCTGATGGCTCGGAGCCTGGAGCCTGTTTCCGATTCTGTGTCTCCCTCTCTCTCTGCCCCTCCCCCGTTCATGCTCTGTCTCTCTCTATCCCAAAAATAAATAAACATTGAAAAAAAAATTTTTAAATAGGGCTTGTCTCCTAAAAGTGGGATAGCTGCACAGTGGAATGATAAGATGCTCAGGAAGAAGGTGGAGGTGTGAGGGAGGGAGAAAGCCAGAACAAGTCAGGACGTTGTCATTCAGGCCCCCCAAACTGTCAGTTGTAATAGCAGAATATATAGCAAAACATAGATTGAAGGACTTCGGTCATCTTTTCAGACTTTTAAATATCTAAATATGGGAATAAAAGACTTAAATAATATTAATATATTTGAGTCGACCTATTTTTTTTTAATGTTTTTTTTTAATTTTTGACAGAGAGAGAGAGAGAGAGAGAGAGAGAGAGAGAGACTAAGAGCAGGGGAGGGGCAGGGAGAAAGGGAGACACAGAATCTGAAGCAGGCTTCAGGCTCTGAGAAGTCAGCAGAAAGCCTGACACGGGGCTCAAACCCACGAACCGTGAGATCACGACCTGAGCTGAAGTTGGACGCTCAACTGACTGAGCCACCCAGGTGCCACTGAGTTGACCTGTGTTTTAAAATTTCTTATAATTTAGGATCCATAAGAAGAACATAGGTAGCATCTCGGATTTAGGGGAAGTCACCATTTTTAGTTAAGAACCATCAATTCCTAGACTTTTTTTATTTTAGCTTTGCTTCTATCAATAGCTCTGGCAGGCAGCTTTTTGGGGGAGAGCCATATTTTCGCAAAGAATGAGAGAGAGAGAACGTGTGAGCGTGTAGAAGCTAGAAATCCGGAGCCATCGGGCTATAAGGGCAGATCTCTGGTGACCTGAGGCCACTCTCCTGTCCTCCCCTTTCCTCACCTGGATGCTCTTGTCTCCGATTCACGCCTCAGCAAAATCAGAAGCAATTGACACATGTCAGGGGCCTGTGGGGAAAGTTGCAAATGGCTACAACCGCAGCGCTCCGTCTGGGAATGCGGAGGCTCCATCCTCTCTAATTACAAGGCTAATGAGCACTGGAGACAAGGGCTCCAGGTGGCCTGTGGTGAGCCAGCAAGAATTTTGATGCCCTCAAAGGGCACGCGTTTTCATTCCGAAACATGGTCTTCTCGAATGATGTGTGTGTTGAGCTGAGGGAATGGAGCGAACACTAAACTTTTCCTCTAAGATTTTGCTCCCTATGTTAAGGCTGAGGTCAAGTCAGAAAAATACTTCATCTCTGGGGAATATCATCTCCAGCAGCCCATTTTGTTTGTTTGTTTTAAACACAGGCGTGCGCGCGCGCGCGCACACACACACACACACACACACACACACACACACACACACAGAGTTTTCATCTGCCCTAGTCATGCTGTCCTTGTTTGGTGATTAATTGGCAGTCTTTGGCTTTGCCCCAGAGATGGAAATATCCTTGAAGGTCACCCGTGTGGAGTGGTGTCAGCCCACAGAGTGATTCATCACATGTCTGAGAAGTTCACGTCTTAAATGACAACCTACCTTAACATCTCTTCTGGAGGGTTCCTTCTCGGTGCTTACAAGACCCTTTTCTCTCCAAGCGCTCTGTGTTCAGCTTGCATGTACGGTTCTTTCTTTTCACTCAAACAAAAATAACGAGTGTTCCCTTTTTGATTTCTTTAAGCCTCTTTGTCTGACATTTATGAAGTGGTTCCCTTTAACGTTCTAAAAATTTCCATGGTGGCCCAGTGGGTGTTCTGAAATAGAATTTTGGCCATCGCCTCTTCCTTTCGAATCCCCCCGTTGAAGATGGGATATTTACTCAGAGTGCATTTGTCTGATGTTTTAGGGACACATTTGTTCTTTGCTCCGCTTCTTGGGTGACTTGGGAAAACAGTTGAGGAAAGGGCAGCGAAAGTTATTTCAGGACAGCGGATCTGCAGGGGAAATAACTGTTTGGGGAGTAAAGATGATCGGATGTCCTGCTGATATACCGTAAGTAATAGCTGCATAATAATATCACGCGTTTTCCTTTCTAGCAACTTGCATGCGTTACTCTGTTTGCAACATCTTGGATGTGAAGGATCAAGCTGGGATTAACAAGTAACTTCATCTTTCCTTAACTGAGAAAAGTGCGAAGGGCTTTGGAAATGGTAGTGTAGCACGTTGCGGAGAATATGCTAACATTTGTTTTAAAAATAATCCACATGCAGCTGCCATGGAAACCAGTATGGGGGATCCTCAAAACTCACACGTAGAATTACCATATGGTCCAGGAATTCCACTTCTGGGTGTATCCCCCCCCCCCCCCCGAATATGGAAAGTAGGGACTTGAACAGGTATTTATATATTCATTTTCATAGCAGCATTATTCACAATAGCCAAAAAGTAGAAGCAGCTCAAATTGTCCGTCAAGAAACGACTGGATAAACAAAAGGCGGTATATACACACAGTGGAATATTACGCAGCCTTGAAAAGGAAGAAAACCATTTTTTAAAAGATTTTATTGTTAAACGATCTCTACACTTGACGTGGGGCTGGAACCTACAACCCCGAGATCAAGAGTCATACGTTCTACTGACTGAGCCCACCAGGAGTCCCCAGAGGAAGGAAATTCTGGCACAGTCTGTGACATGGATGAAACCTTGAAGACATTACGATAAATGAAGCCTCCTCACAGAAGAACAATACCGTATGCTTCCCTTTATGTGTGGTACCTATGGGGGTCAACTTCCTAGAGACAGAAGCTAGAGAAGGGTGGTTGCCAGGGGGCAGGGAAGAGGGAAGGGGGAAATAGTGTTTAATGGATACAGAGTTTTAGTTTGGGAAGGTGAGAACGTTCTGGTGATGGATGGCATTGATGGTGGCATGGCAAGGTGAATATTTAATGCTCTGAACTGTATGCTTAAAAATGGCCAGAAAGGCTCGCCACCTGGATGGCTTAGTGGGTTGAGCGTCCAACTTCGGTTCGGGTCATGATCTCACGGTTCGTGGGTTCAAGCCCTGTGTCGGGCTCTGTGTTGACAGCTCAGAGCCTGGAGCCTGCTTCGTATTCTGTGTCTCCCTCTCTCTCTGTCCCTCCCCCCTGCCAAAAGAAATAAAAATGAAAACATTAAAAGACAAAAAAGAAAATAATGGCCTAGTTCAACCAGAGGGACGGTGCCCCATGTCAGCGTAGAGAAATTAGCAGATTGGTAGGGAGAAGGGAGGGTAAAGGAGAAAGTTTCTTTTGCTGTTGTAGAAACCAAAAGTTTGAGCTACAGTCATGAGCTGTGGCGGTCAAAGTCCTTCTCTGGAGATAACGGATTAGGTGCTTTTCGTTTTGGTTTCTCAAAATCATAAGGAAGTCCTTTCCATCCCCATTTGAATCACTCCCAGTAAATCTCTATCGGGTGGTTATTGGTCTTTCCCCGGCCGTGGTGTGGCATAGAGGTGTGCTGTCGTGTTGATTGTGGATGAAAATCGGGGAGGTGGTGTTATGAGATCCAGCAGGTGTGGTGTCCTTGTTCTGAGGACTGAGAGTCATCCGGGAGGGGTGCGCACTCCTTTTGGCGTGGATCATCTCTGTGGAAGGCAGGAATCCCCCAGAACTGGGTGCAAATCCAGCCTGAGCATCCTTGCTGTTATCCTGTAGAGTGAAGGAAAGAAAAGGACTCAAGGCAAGTTGTCTTACAAAATTTTTAAAAAATTAATTCATTGCCTTCTTGAGTTCTGTCATGTTGTCATGAAATTTAAGGACTCTGAGTGAATGAATGGCCTCTGGAGGGCAGGGGAGGCCCCCTGCCTTTGCCGAACTCAGGCGCCCTGACCCTTGGAGCTGATCCGTCTTCCAGCATTCCTTTGCGGGGCCTGTCCCGGAGTCCTTCGGAGAATGAATGCAGGCTGTGTGCCGGTGAAGGATGGCGGAAAGGAAGCAGGTTTTTGAGAATAACTGCCCTTGTCTCTTGGTTGGGCACGCCCTTGGCTGATTAGTTGAAAATCTAAAAATCTGTGTTCACATATAGAACAAAATGGATATGAAGATCCCTAATCTTTTAACTTTTTTCTTTTTTTGAGAAGGAAACTAATATTTACCGAAGGGAAACTCTGTGTTCTAACTGTGTTATTTCCCATAGTTCTTGCAAGATCTGGTGAGATGGATAATAGCAATAATAAGGAACACTCATTGCAAACAGAACCGCGTCAGGCTCTCTTCTAAGTTTTCTGCGTGTTAGGATTTACGGATTGACTCCCCTGAGCAGTGCTCTGAACAGAGAGAGAAGAGCTCGGGTGGCTGAGACACGAAAAAGTGAAGCAAGGCATCCAAGATTATACTTAGTCAGTGACAGAGGCAGGACTCCCAGCTGGCTCCTGGCTCCAGAGCCCAAGCGTGTCCTTACCCGTCGCGTCAGAGATGAGGAAGCACGGTGTGAGTTGCCCCAGGTCGTGGAACCCTAAGTGGTCAAGTTTATTTCTCAGTATTTCCCATTCTTCAGGGATAGTAAGATGTTTAGCTTTCCTTCCCAAGTTTTTTTTGTTTGTTTGTTTGGTTGGGTTTTTTTACATTTATTTTGAGAGAGAGACAGAGATAGAGGATGCACAGGGCAGGGGCAGAGAGGGAGAGAGGGAGAGAGAGAGAATCCCAAGCATGCTCTGTGCTGACAGTGCAGAGCCCCTGACGCGGGGCTCGCAATCATGAACCGTGAGATCATGACCCGAGCCAAAATCAAGAATCAGACGCTTAACAGACCGAGCCACCCAGCTGCCCTTTCCTCCCCAAGTTCTTCTTAGCCAGCCGAGCCGGGGTTCTCTGAGCAGCCCAGAGTGCCCATTTGGAAAGCTCTGGGATTTGATTCAACACGTGTTGAAAACAGAATTGAACTGGAGCCCCAGAACGGGGTGTGTGCAGCCCCCGATGATCTTTTGTTCCAGGGTGGGGAAGGTTCCATCGTGTCAGGCTCCTGCGGGCTCCTGCGGCTGCCTCGGGCGGACCATCTCTTTTCTCTCTAGGACAGAACAAAACAAAGGGGACCAAAAAGTCCAAGACAAAAGTCAAGAGACAAGAGGTGGTAGGACCAGCCGTGTTCCCTTTGGGTAGCTGGCTGTTGCTCAGGGTGTGAGCCCGAACTTGCCATGACACACGCAGCCCCGGGCTGTGCCTTTTGGAACAGTGGCCTCCAAAGCACTAGTTGAGAGGTACTTGGATTTCCAAACCAGATGACGTGCTTCGCAGAGCAGGATTTTGCTTCTGGCTTGTGTCATGGAGACACCCGAGAACCAGGTAGAGAACTTAACTTTTTCTGTTTTACGAAATTATGAATAATAGAGTAGTCAAGTCTTCTGGCCACTCCAGCGACTAGTAATGTTTTTCTTCCTGTTGCATCTTGGGAGGAATACCAGCAGTTTGCGGTGGGGATGCCAGTTGGGGTTGGAATTTCCTGTGATGGGGGAGTAATTGGGAGGCTACAGACGGGAAGATCTTCTCAAGCAGCAGGTACAGAACATAGCAAGGCAGTCCCAGAAAGGGTGTGTGTGTGTGTGTGTGTGTGTGTGTGTGTGTGTGTGTGCACAGTTCCAGGCAGATAGGCCAGGAAGATGGTCTGATTGCCAAATGGATCGGAGCCCGAGTCTCCAGGTTTTCAAGTGGGTAATTGGAGCAGGAAGGTGCCAAACACAGGCCCGCTGGCACCGGGAGCGGCAAGGTTTTCCGTTCAGGTCGGATAGTCTTAGGGCTGGGATGGGTGCATGTCAGTTAACAAATCCAAGCACCTGATATTCTGCCTATGATCGGGGCTGGGGGTCAGAGAAGAATGAGCACACAGAATTTCCATCTGAGCAACAGAAAGTCTCGGGCTAGAAGGTGAATGGGTGCCACGATGGAGGGTAGTACAAGCCAGGGTAACGAAGCAGTAAATTGTGTGGGTTTGCTTCTCTAGTGATGGTATCTCTGACATAGTGCTTGGGCTCTGCAGTCAGAATGCTTGGCTTTATATTCTGGCTGTGTGGCCTTGAGCAAATTATTTCATCCTTTTGGGCTTCAATTTCCCTATCTATAAAATGAGAATAATTATAGGAGTGACCTCATGAATTTGTTAGGAGGATTAACTGGTTTTCCTTCTGGATAAAAAGAAAAAGGCCCTGCCCTTGCTTCTTGCTTTTGGATGTGGTCTCGATACCTGGAACTGTAGCAGCTCTCTTGTACACATGAGGCAATGAGCACGAGGGGAATGGTCAGTATGCAGAGGGTGGCTGACGAGGGTGGTTGGGATCCTTGACTCTGCCGGGTGGCCAGGCTGGTGCCTCCTTCCAGACTTTCTTAGGTGAACCATTGCTGATTGGGTTTTCGGTTACTTGCAGCCAAATGTATCTTCACTGCTACAAATTTATTGCTAGACTATAAACTCATTGAAGGTAGGCAGTGACTTACTCATCTTGGAACTCTTAAGGAGAACCCAACAGAACACCCTGCATATAGTAGGTACTCACTGGTTGGAGATGGATGGTTGGAAAGAGAGAAGGAGAGAAGGAGACAGGTAGAGTGGCATGCTGGTAAATATTTAACTATTAGCTTTCTGTGGGAAAAGCCCTGATTTGTAGGGGCACCTGAGTGGCTCAGCTGGGCAACCACCTAGGTCTTGATTTCAGCTTGGGTCATGATCTCAGGGTCGTGAGATGGAGCCCTGTGTCGGGCTCTGTGCCGGGGGTGGAGCCTGCTGGCTATTCTCTCTCTCTCTCCTTCTACCCCTCTCCCTTATGCGCGCGCTCTCAAATAAAATAAAATAAAATAAAATAAAATAAATTAAATTAAAATATAAATAAAATATAAATAAAATAAAATATAAAAAGTACTGATTCGTAGCATTTGCCAGTTTCCACGGTGTAAATATCCCCACTATGGCTGATTGCCAGTTACCAATGTAGTATCACGGAACTCATGTTTGGGAAGAGATACATTCAATCAGCTCTTGATGAGCTCGTCCAAACCAGCCCTGGCTCACCACCGGAGGGATGCAGGGAAAAAAGGAGAGAGGAAAGGGAAGGGAAGGTTCTGTTAAAATTAATAGTAGTAATGATGATAATAGCAATAATAATATTTAAAGTTTATCGAGGGCTTACTCTGTGCCAGGTGCTGCCCCAAGACCTTCTCAGTGGTCTTCTTGCACCTCCCAGTGCAGAACTGGGTCACAGTGGCTCTTGCTAGCTGCAGGAGAGCCGAGGAAAAGTGAACAGAGGGGTGTGGTGGGGGTGAGTGTGCTGTCACTGAAATAGACCATTCGTGTGTCATTCTCTAGAGCTGGGCCCTTTCCCTCTCTGAACACAGGCGGGCATTTGTTGGCAATGAAGGACGGCTGCTCGATGGGCAACCAAGAGTGTCCAAAAGGGGAAGACTTTCCAAGTAGAAGGAGTTATTTTTCAGACACCCAAGCTGCCTTTTCAGCAAAGTTAACTAGCCCCGTTATCATCAAAATTACAAAATTCTTCCCTGCCTTCCTTCGTGTCTGTCCTCCACTCCAGACATCATACACTGACCTTGTCCTTCACAGTGGAATGAATAGTTGGTATTCTCAACCAGATACCAACCACAGTGATAAATGAGTTGGGGAGAAAGGAAATGAAAACAGGACTGCGCTAAAGCCTCCAGAAGAGAACACCAGCGCCCCCGAGGTGCACGTTCAAGGCACTTGAGTTGGTCTGTGAAGTCTGGCATGGGGCCGGGGTGGAGACTGTCTGTGGAGAGCGAGGTGGGGAGGATGAGGTGATGGGGATGTCTACTGCAAAATTCCTTCCTTGTGAGGTCAGCTTCCTTCTTGACATCCATCCTCTCCGGGCAAATGGCTCACACCACAATCCAGACTTATGTGCCTCCGGCAGGTGGAAAATCTATAATAAAGGAAAATGCCAAAATGATTGGGGCCATTGTTGGGGACAGAAGGCAGGAACTATTTTGAGGGTGGAGTTTTCTGTATCATCTTAGGAATTTTTGCAGATTTCATATCCCTGTGTCAGTTTCTTTAAAAAAAAAAAAAAAAAAAAAAAAAGATTATAAGTGATTTATCGGTTCTACTTCATCAGAAGCCCAGAGAGGAAAAGCAAAGGCAGAGGAGGAGAAGATGTGAGGAGATTAATGATGCCGTTCAGAGGACTCCCGTGATGGAGGAGCCTAAGTTCTGCTTCCCATCCAGTTGACGGGGACAACGATGAAACGCTGGAAGACCCGGACTGTGCCACGCAGCGATGGCTCACTTCAGTTGGAAGAAATCTCCGGAAGAGCCGAGATTGGAAGAGGCGGTTATCTCTCAGCGGGCTGCATAGTGTACACTGGGAGTCAGAGCTGATTCCTACCTGACCCCTTTGGACTGTTTGCAAAACCGGTTTAGAAGCACCCACTCAGGGGGCGCCTGGGTGGCCCTGTCGGTTAAGCGTCAACTTCGGCTCAGGTCATGATCTCGCGGTCCCTGAGTTCGAGCCCCGCGTCGGGCTCTGTGCTGACTGCTTGGAGCCTGGAGCCTGCTTCGGATTCCGTGTCTCCCTCTCTCGCTGCTCCTTCCCCACTTGTGCTCTGTCTCTCAAAAATAAATAAACATTTAAAAAAAAAAAAAAAAAAGAAGCACCTGCTCAGCCATTTTTGAGCCGACACCCAGGGGAGCATGGGTTGAAGTCACAGTTCCTTTGGGCTTTTCCTGTATAGAACCTACAACCCGCGGCAGACGAGCAGCGCTGGTCCTTTGTCATTTGTCGTGTTTTCCCCTGGATCAGCTGGCATCGTCCCACCTGGTCCGTCCTGTTGGGTTGTAAAGTCTGCAGTGCTCTAAGTTAGCGAGCAAGATCTGGAGAGTCAGTCACCAGCCAAATGCTTTGGTCTTTCTTCACACGGCATGGAAAATACCGTGTACTTTTACTCCGCCGTGAATATGGCTGGTTCTTCTAAGGCCGGGGTGGGCAGACCTTTTCTTGAGGGCTGGGGAGTAACCACTTTAGGGCTCTGGAAGGGGGTGGGGGCGGCGCACGCTGTCTGTCACAACTGCTCAGTCGTGCAGGCCGTTGTAGAACAAGTCCATCCACAGGTGAAAAGCGGGTGGATGGGCATGGCTGTCTTCCAGTGCGACTATTTGCAACAGCGGACAGGGGGCCAGGGAGGGATTGGGCCTGCAGGCCACCGTTTGCCAGTCGCTGTTGTAAGGGGTCAGAGATGGAACGGAAACCTGTCGCTTGCCAATGTGGGTGATGGTGCGTTGTAAAAGTCGATGCGTTATCGTGCTACGAGGCCCTTCCCCGCCAGAAATTAGAGTGAAGCCAAAAGGGGTCATCAGACCCCCTCTTATCCTATTGGTGGTGATGTGGGGGCGAATCAAAGGGGTGAAGGAGGCAGAGAATGTCTTCAGGTCACTTTAATGATGTCACTAGTCTTGCCTGGATGACGCAGCCCCCGGAATTCCCAGCAACACGGCGTTGGCATGACCCGTGTTGGCTGGATGGCCAGCCGCAGGTTAACTTCCCCTCCAGGACTTTGCTAAAGCTTTCCTTCTCTTATTTCCTTCATCCTTCTAATAGTCTCGGTAAAGAGGATAATACGGTGAGTGCCGACAATGCCCATTTGAGACCGATTACAGCTTATTTCTCAGCAATTTTCAGGCTTTGGTCTTATTGCAAAAGCAGCCTATTCTACTACCTTGAAGTGTGGGTTGGGATTCACTGGCATTTCCTCCCAGACTGGGGAAAGCTCTGTGAAGAGAGGAAAACAGTTCTCAGTTTTACAAATACGATTTTTGGACAGACTTTCAACGGGAAAGATGAACACTCAACTCCACGCTGCACAAATATTGTCACATTAGGACCCGGGAGAAGGGCGGGGTCAGACTGGCATCTCATAGGCCCACACGGAGGTGTTAGCAGCTCCAAGGGCTGACGGTGTGGTTCCCGTGATTCCCGGAGGAGGGGCCGGGAGCAGGGAGATGACCTGTCTAGTGTCGCCTTGCTTTGCAAGCATGTGTTGGTTGTTGATTGTTAGAAGTAGTTCAGCTCCATGTCACGAAAACCCTGCTCGTGTTCCTGGAATCACCCAGTTTCAGTCACTTTGAGGTCTCGCAGGAGGAAGTGACATGACCCCCCTTGTTTCCTGGCCTGTGCTGTGCCAGCGTGACTTAGCCGGGTACCCCGTGTAAGGAAAGGCTGGATTTACATATTTTGCTAATTCTAGCTGTCAGATTCCTCGAGGTGATTTAACGGTGGGGAGGCCCAATGAGTGTGAAGGGTATTTTTAGCTAAGCTGTGTGTGTTTGATAGCCTTTTGGGGACCAGTAATGGAATCCGGAGCTCCCTGGTGAGGCTGTGGGGAAACAGGGAGGTGGAAGGGGGCTGGAATTCGGGTGACTTGACCCTGAGGTGGGCTGCTGGTCTCCTTTCAGTCAGCCTGCTTTCCAGGGTGTGAAGCTAACACCCTCCCTGCCGCCTGGGTTGGGGAGGCCGTCTGGGTTGATGAGGGGTGCAGTTGAAGTTGGAAATTTGATCTGCAGGGTGTTCGTTCGTTCATTCATTCATTCATTCATTCATTCAACAAGAATTTTTTTGGGTGATGTAGACCAGTTTCTCAGACTTTTCATGTGTGTACAAATCATCAGGATTCCTCTCCCCACTATGACTATAGATATAAGGCACCAAGCACAGTACCTGGCATGGCCGTCGGTCCTCGAGCAATGTTAGCTGTGACGACCAAGGTGACGAAAACAGTGATGGTGGTGGCCGTGGTGGTTTAGGAGGGAATGCCTAGCTTTTCAGGGAGGGCTTCACATAGGAAGTGCCCTTTGAGCTGAGTTTCAAAGGCAAGTAGTAACTCCTGGGCAGTGTATCAGTTATCAATGCTTTGTAATAAATTAGCACAAATTTAGCAGCTTAAGACGGCACACATTTATTATTACATAGCTTCTGTCGGTCAGGAGTGTGGGCACGGCTTAGATGGGTCTCGTGCTTCAGGATCTCCCACAGGCCGCCATGAAGATGGTGGTTAGGGTGGGGTCTCATCAGAAGGCCCGACTGGGGAAGGATCTGCTTCCAAGCTCATGTGGTTGCAGGCGGGGTTTGGTTCCTTGCAGGCTCTCGGACACAGGGCCTCAGTTCCTTCTGTCTGTGGGCTGGAGCTGCCCTCAGTACTTTGCCATCTGTGCGTCTATATTGGACAGACCCCAACATGACAATTTGCTTCATCAAAGGTGAGAGAGTGATGGCAAAATGGAAGTAATATCTTATGTAACATAGCCACAGAAGTGATGTCTCCTCACTGTCCCCGAAGCAAGATGCGAAGCCAGCCCATGTTCAGGAGGTCAGGGAGATCACACAGGGCTGTAAATACCAGGATTTGGGGGTCGTTGAGGGGGGTCACCTTACAGTCTGTCCACCACAGAGGCAAGAGGGGCCCCGGGTGGGAGAGGAGGGAAAAGCGGAGCAGTGTGAACAGCATGTGCAGGTACACAGAGGTGCAAGGGACCAGGTGCTGTTGAGGAGGTGCCCTTTTTGATGGGTGTGACTGACCAGAAGTCACAGTGCAGTGGTTGGAGGTGAGAATGGACCAGGAACAAGGACGCACGGGCCCTGGCACTGGCACCACTCTTCCTGATGATGACTGACAGTAAGTCCCTTGCTCTCACCTTCCATTTCCTCTGCTGCCTGAGACAAGAGCAGGAGTTTTCACCGGGGTGCCAGGGAGCTGGGGTGCCACAGAGGAATCTCAGGGGCTCCTGGTCAGGATGGAAGGAAGCATTGCACCCTTCCCCACCAGAGCAGCTCTGTTTCAATCTCGGAGACGGGCTTTTCTGCCCAGGGCTCTCTTTTAATGGAAGCTTCCATGACTTAACCAGGTTGCCTTAATGCCTAGCTGCTCTTGGCGGGTCCTCCTGTGCTGGTCCCACGTGGCTCTACTAAGGGTTCGTGTGGGCTTGCTTCAAAACCAGAGAACCTTCGATCCTGAGTCAGTCAATTACATTGAGCGGCATGGTTTTTTTCTGTACAGAATTAGCAGTAAGAGGGACTCGAGTTGAGGCTGTACTGGGGTTGCTGGGAGGTGGGCCACTGAATTGTTAGGAAATCCAGGGTCTAAGCTTGTGATCAGAACTGTCTATTTCATTCATTTGTCCACTCAGTCGCTGATGTGTTTGTTCATTCAATGTGCCGTCAGGCACATAGTGTTCAGTGTCATCATGGGGCCATCTCAGGTTCATCCTCGATGCGTTTCGTTAATGCTGAGCATCTGGGATAGGAAACTCCAATCCTGGCCACGTTAGAGAGGCAGGTAATAATTCAGGTTCTACTTGCCTTGTGCCTCACTGTCTAGAGGAGGGCAGGGAAACTGTTCCTTTGCTATCACTACATCAGGGTCATTGTCCCTTCCTTTTAAGGGACCCAATGGGAAGGAGTATCTGTGGGAGAATGGGGACTAAAGATTTAGTAGAGTAAGGAGGCCTTGACCCCTAGGAGAGGGAAATATATTTT
Source organism: Leopardus geoffroyi (assembly GCF_018350155.1). Taxonomy (NCBI): domain Eukaryota; kingdom Metazoa; phylum Chordata; class Mammalia; order Carnivora; family Felidae; genus Leopardus; species Leopardus geoffroyi. The sequence continues at coordinate 125,108,078 of NC_059341.1, forward strand.
TGTAATAGGGGTTCCACTTGTTAGACTTACAGGTTAAATTCCACCGATCTGGAATGACCCAGAAAAAAAATCGTTTGCTCACTTTCTGGACGGGTGGTACCCACCTCTCACTTGTCCTCTTTCCCTCTCACTTCCTGCCTTCCTCTTTGCATATATACTTCGTAATATTTATTTATTTTGAGAGAGAGAGAGAGAGAGAGTGCACAGGTGGGCAGGGGAGGGGCAGAGAGAGAGGGAGAGAGAGAATCCCCAGCAGGGGCTGGATCCCACGACCCGTGAGATCATGACTCGAGCCGAGATCGAGAGTCGGTCGCTTAACCGACTGAGCCCCCCAGGTGCCCCATTCCTCTCTGTATATTTTTAACTTTTATCAATGATGCTATTCTTTATAGGACTCAGAGTGACAGCTGGTCCTAGTTTGGGAACTAACTGCCACTAACCAGCTGTGGGACCTTGGACAGGTCGCCCAGCCACCTGGAGCTCAGGTGTGGAGGAGGGGGTCGGGACCCATGAACTCTAAGCCCCTCACGACCAGGCCTGGAAGGCTGGATTCTATGTGACTGCTGTGTCCGGAAGCATTAAAATTCATTGTCTTCCCTGGAGCCAACTCTCGCCCCATTAAACAGCTTGTCCCTGAGGCAGATGGTGTTGGCAAGGGGCCTGTCCTCAAGAACAACAGGTTGGGGGCCGGCAGGCTCACAGAGGAAGTCTCTGGGGAACCCCAGCCTCCCTGCTGCTCTCCGGGCGGGGCGTCCAGGGCCCTCTCAGCCGGCTGGGCGGGAAAGGAGCCCTGCCCCAGGGAGGAGGGGTTCCTGAGACAGGGAGGGGGGGAGCACTTCCAAAGGCTGACTTGGGATCCGTGGCAGGGCTGGCTCCACTCGCCGGGGTCCCAGAGGTGCAGGGTGTGGAGGACCTTCCTGGGATGAGCTTTGGAGGGACGAGGAAGATGTCCCAGAAAAGAGGAGTCCTGGCAATAGCGCCGATGCTTACTTCTCTTCTGTGCAAATTAGCTAAGCATATATCACCGATAACACCCCGGAGAGCATGGCGCCCCATCTTACAGAGGGGGAACTGAGACTCACAGACCTCAAGGAGCCTGTTCCACGAGGGTGCTGGAGCTAAGATTAGAAGCACACGTTCCTTTCCAAAGCCCCTCTCTTCCGTGGCCCCCAGCTGAGAGGTCGAAAGAGGGCCAGAGGGGAGGGCTCTCCATGGTTCTGGAGCTTAGGTGTTGGGGGGGGGGGTTGCTTTCCTAGGGCTACCAGAACAAATTACCACAAACTGGGTGGCCTGTCACAACAGAAATGTATTCTGTCACACTTCTGGAGTCTAGAAGTCTGAAATCAAGGGTAGATTCCTTCTGGAAGCTCCGGGGGAAAATCTTTTCCATGCCTCTTTCCTGGCTTCTGCCAACTGCTGGCAATCCTTATAGACACATCTCTCCAATCTCTGCCTCTGTCTTCACATGACATTCTCCCTGTGTGTTCTGTCTTCACATTGTGTCCCTCTCTGCATTCCTGTGTCCAAATTTTCCTCTTATAAGGATGCCAGTCATGGGATTAGGACCTACCCTACTCCCGTATGACCCGATCTTAACTTCATTACGTTTGCAAAGACCTCTGTCCAAATAAGGTCACGTTCATAGGTACCCAGCAGTGAGGACTTGGACATATCTTTTTTTTTTTTTTTTTTTTTAACGTTTATTTATTTTTGAGACACGGAGAGACAGAGCATGAACAGGGGAGGGTCAGAGAGAGGGAGACACAGAATATGAAGCAGGCTCCAGGCTCTGAGCTGTCAGCACAGAGCCCGATGCGGGGCTAGAACTCACAGACCGTGAGATCATGACCTGAGCCGAAGTCGGCCGCCTAACCGACTGAGCCACCCAGGCGCCCCGGACATATCTTTTTAGGGGAGCACAAGCTAGCCCACAGTAGGGGAGACAGCCGTAAGGCAGGAATAGGCAGAGAGGGGGTAGGGTACATGCGCAACTCGGACCCCTGAGGTTGGAGTGGCCGGCTTGTGGAGGGCCCGTGGCCCTGCCACGGACTTTGAACTCAGTCCTGGACTAGGAATGGAGGGGTGGGGGGTTGGCTCTCGAAGCATCTGAAGCGGGGATGTGGGTGTCAGGCTGGCACTGCGAGCTCTGGGAGGAGGATGCGTAGGGCAGGGACAAGAGGGGGCTCTGGGCGCCACAATGGGCCTTACCTAACAGCCCTGCGGCGAGCTGGGCCGAGCCCAGGCGCTGGCAGAGGGGTGAGAGGCAGGGGAGGATGGAGAGGGATGTAGGTAGCTGAGTAGGCAGAGCTCGCCCTTGAAGGGAGGGCAGAGGGGAGAGAACATTCGCTGAGTGAATCGGGGGAGTCCGTAGAGAGAAAGGGAGCACTTCCCCTAGAAGCACCAGTGAGCACGGGGAGGAAAGTCCATGAGGTCTCTCCGCCCCAGGCCCTTGGGGTTTGTCTCCCAGAGAATGTAGGAACTGGACTGCTTAATCTCGCAGCTTCCTCCTGGCTCTAACTTTGGAGGTTTCCTGGGATTCCAGGAGCGCAGGCTGTGGCAGTTCCAGAGGGCTTCCCGGGGGAGGTGGCGTTGGCTCGGGGCAGGACAGCAGGGAGGGTGGTTGAGCGGTGTGAGGGCCTGTGCACGGGCCCAGGGCTGCTCTGCATGAGGTTCCTTCTGCAGCTGGGAAAGGATCCGCTTTGACGAGCCCACGAGCCCACCCCGGATAGCGGTGGCTCCTGCCCTCCTGTCACGGGGATGTGCAATTACTGTCCCTCATCAATATTTTAGTCTCCGCTTTCACAGAGCAGCTCCCTCCGCCTTTCTGTCTTTCTCGGCAGCTTCAGGGAATAAAGGGAAGACCTGACACGTCCCAGCTGGTGGGCCTGCCAGAGCCGGGCCGCAGGGGCTCCCGGAGCCTTGGCGTCTGATGGCGTGGCTTCTGGAAACAAAGCACCCAGTCCCTCCACCTGCAGATTGGGAGCTGTCATGCCTGTCCCCTCTCTGCCTCCCACCCCCCTCCCGAAGTATGTGAAATTAATTCCGTTGTGCTGTCAACCTTTCTTTACCCAGAAACTCTTCGTGCCAAGGCCTCAGGCGCCAGGAGCATCTCTAATAGAGACTTTTCAAAAAATTTTCCATGTCATTGCCCGAGGTGGGGGTGCGGCGGTGGGTGCAATGAGGGAAGGCGGTGAAAAGGTACAGACTTGCAGTTAAAAACCAACTCAGTCCTGAGGATGTCGTGTCCAGCGTGCTGACTGTAGTTAATAATACGGGTGCTAAGGTACCTTAGAAAGGTGCTAAGAGGGCAGATCGCACAGGTTCTCATCCCAAAAAAAAGAACTTGTAGCTTTTGAGGGATGTTAACTAATCGTGGCGATCATTTCACTCTATCTACAAATACTGAGTCGTTATGTCGTGCAGTGGAAACTAATGTAATATTATATGTCTATTATATCTCAATTTAAAAAATAGAGAAAGTGGTTTTTTATTTTAATTTTTTTTAATGTTTATTTATTTTTGAGAGAGGGAGAGACAGAGTGCAAGCAGGGGAGGGGCAGAGAGACAGAGGGCGACCCAGAATCCAAAGCAGGCCCCAGGCTCTGGGCTGTCAGCACAGAGTCCCATACGGGGCTCGAACCCACAGATGGTGAGATCACGACCTGAGCCAACGTCAGAAGTCAGATGCTTAACTGACTGAGCTGCCCAGGCACCCCCGGAGAAAGTTTTTTTTTTTTTTTTAATGGTTTTAGGCTTCTGTGTGGGGTGACTGCTTCCTAAGCAGGAGAGTCACGTACTCAGCATAAAGAAACCGTGCAATTAGATTCTCCATCCGGTGTCAGTGCGGAACCCTCGTCTCCTGCGAGTGGACAGTATGTGGCTGAGAGCAGGGCTTATATCACACAAGTTTGGGTTCCCCGCTGGGAGGGGTGGGGTGGGGGTGGGTGGGTGTGTGGTTCTGTGGTTCCTCAAGGTCAAGCAGGAGGGTGGGGGTGGGGAAGCACTCCCTGCTTCTGGAACATGGTGGCTACTCTCTCTTCTAGCACCCTCGGCCTTGGACACCTCTGTAGGCATCTTCCTCTCAGCTGTGAACTCACAGATAGGAACATTGTCTTGGCTTAGAGAGGTGGCTTTTTAGTAGACACTTAAGGGATGTGAGGGTCAGTGAGCCATGTGAAGTCCTGGGGGGACACCAAGGATAAAGGCCCAGAGGTGGGAATGAGCTTGCCATGTTAGAGGAATGGTATGGCTAGAGTGGGATGGGAGAGGCAGGCAAGGGGTAGATCAAGCAGAGTCTTCAAGGTCAAGGTTTAATTGTTTACAAGCTAGGTTAGCGGTGATCTGGATGCTCATCAAAGGCCTTTAGAAAACTGAACTACTCTTGAAAAAAGAGGGCAGTTGTATTCATGTCATTCTACTCAACATTCTACATTTATCCACGGTTCATACACAGAAAGGTATAGCTGTTAGAATTAGCCTTAGGAATTCAACATGGCGGAGAAACAGTTGCGCCATTGGTGGGACTTACTGTGCCCGTAAACAAGGATCAGCACCAAGAATGCATCTTGAAATCGGGGTAGGTTGGGGTGGCTCAGCAGGCAATACCTGTTACATTTGGTGCTTTACAGTTGGGTAGAAGGAAAGTCACCAGGACTCGCATTTAGAAGAAGGTAAGGTTTTCGTTCCAGTTTGGCCCCGTACCAACTGATCTTGGATGAGTCATTTGTCCTCTCCAAGCTTAGTATCTGCAGCTGGTGTCCTTGTGGTGCTACTCCGTAATGCAGAAGAAAACCTTTTATAAACGGTCACCACTATCTGAAAGGAAGGCATTGATCCTGCATTATAACCCTTCTGTTAGACCTTCTTTTCAGGGGCTACAATTTATACATCCTGTGTCTTTTGGACTTGAAGAATGCCGGGGTATTAGGAGGTGCTCTTTGAATTTGTTGTGAACTGAAATCTGCTGTGATCAGCGGTGTTCCTTGGGGGACAGAGCCTGGAATGGAAGTGTCCCGTAACTTGGAAAAAGACCCCTAGAATGGGAGCTCAGACACTCTGTGGGGCTGTGTGGCTTTGAACAGATCACTTAACTTCTCTGTGGGCCTTTCCCCCAACTATGAGACGGGTAAGATAACTTTACCAACCTCACCTGGTACTTGTGAGGTATAATTCTGATTGCTGTCACTGGTTCCCCAAATAGCAGTGGCTTATAAAAGACGGAAGTTCGTCTCTCCCAACAGTCCTGCCATGGGCTGCTGTGGTAGTTCCATGGTGTCAGAGGCCTAGATTCCTTCCATGTTGGTGCTCTGTAGTCGACCTTACCTGTGTGGTCCAAGATGGCTCTCCGCCATATCGCTTGTCCTCCAGGGCTGGCTTGTCCTGGAAGTTGACACGGTGCTCCTGCTCGTGTGCTATTGGCTGGAACTGGGTCACGTGACCCACTCTCCGCCAGGGAACGTAAGAACTGTAGTCTTTATTGTAGATTATTGTAGATGCCCGAGTGCCCGGCTCCGTTTCTAATCCCGTGTAAGAAAGTGAGATCACATTTTGGGGGGGACAGGTCACGTCTCCGCCACAGCCCAATAAAGGATGTTTCTGGACCTTGAAATGGAAATGATTCATGGGTCACCGGCAGCTTGAATTGGACATGATTTTACTCTGCTGGAATCTTATAGAAACAATTTCCCGAATTTTCTGTTTTCTTGTGATTGCCATTGAATGCTTGCTCAGCGACAGCCGTTGTGTTTCTTCACGCGCACAAGTTCCGGTGAATCCCCTCAGCAGCCTTATGAGGTATGCCCCATCTTAAGGCCCATTTTTGAGCTGGGGAGACTGAGGCTTAGGTCAGAAGAAGGATCTGAACTCAGGTCTGTGGGACCGCAGAGCACGTACTCTCACTATTGCATTCTGCTCAGTCTTTGGTTCTTCTGTCCCCTCCCGGCTCTCGGCTCTCGGGGCCTCATTTTCAGGAAATCTGTTGATGGGGGGGGGGGGCGGGGTGATGGCCCTGGGCTCTTCCTGACGGTCTGCTGTGGTGTCATCTGTACAGAATAGAATCCATGGGCAGCAATGGGCTTTGAAAGTCGGCCCAGGGGGTGACTTGAGAGGGTCACCTGTCTGGGAAGGTAAAGTGGCAGGACCAGGGGCTCTGGCTTCAGGTGGATGGATGTCATTTGGAAATAACAAATCAGCATGGGATTCAGGCTCTGAGTGCCTTAGGGTCACATGAGTGCTGGGGGAAAATGAGGCCGTCTTCCCTTTGCTCCGTGGTCACTCTGACAAGAGGCAACACAGGGCCCACGCAGGGGCCAGAGTCTTCTCTGGTCTGTCTGGGTCTGCCCATCTCTGGCCCTTTCTGGATCAGAGCAGAACTTTAAAAGTCTCCTCTGGCTTCGGTGACTGTGCTTTCCTATTATTTTGGAAATTGGTCAGGTTTAGTGGTTTCAGAATTCAGATACATTTGCATATTTCTGAATGATATCAAATTAATTACCCAGTGAAAGGTTATTGTATATCCTGGTTTAGTTGCAGAATTTCAGAGCTCAAGGGCACTTTGGGCGTTTCTGAGTCCAACCTTTATCTCACAGAGGAAGATGCCGGAAGACCAGAGAGGTTGCCTGGCCTACCCAGGGTCACACAGCTAAGTTGTATCAAGGCCCCATCTTTGGACATCCTACTTGAGCATGAGGAGGGACACTGCTTTGTGAATTCTCACACCTCCGACAGGCAAGAGAAGTGTTAGTGTGCGGCAATTGAGCATTTGTCGGCTTTCTGGCACCTTCTTGAAACACGGAATGGGCTAGAGAGGCATTTCCAGCTCTCTACTCTATATTTGCTTGACATTTTGGTGCCTTCGTTTCCCCGTCTGTAAAATGGCCACGGTAGTAATACAACACACTTTGGAGAGGGTGCTTGTGAGGTTTAAATGAGTTGATAGCATCTAATTTGTTTAGACCATGTCTAGCATGAAGTAAACACTCCCAAAGTGTTAGCTACTGTTTCTTCCATTCTAACCCTTTTCACACTCCCTCATGGGACTCTGTGCTCCTTAAAAAACCGTAGAGGTCCTTGTCTTTCTCCTGCGTTTGCCCTTCCTGAATCACATCACAAGCTCAAGACCTTTCTGTTTACCTTGATTATCTCCACTGCTTTTTGACGTGTATTATTCAGTGATAATATTCTCTTCTTCCACAAGTTGGATTCCAGCTTGTTCTAGCTACCCAGAACTTGACTTTCGCCATGATTAATCGGCACCGTAGAAACCCAGCTGTGTTAGGCTCGGTGTGGCCTGGTGAGAGTGGTGTTCTGGATCTGGTGGGACCTCTGTGGATGTTGGTTCTTGGTGGGTTTTAGCACATATAAGGGGCTCTCCGATGGCTGTTGGGCTGTGGGTCAGGAAGGACACAGTGTGGGCTCTTTAGGGTTTGGGGACGTATCGGGGGCTGGCGGACGTACCTCGTAGAGTGGTCTCTCATCAGGTCCTGGGTACCTGCTGCATGAGGGGTTCAGAGGGCCGCTACTGAGGTGAGAGGGTGGAGGAAGTTCTCAGAACAGTCATCTGAGACCCTATACGTGGGGACACTGAGGCGGCATTGAGGACGAGGCTGGCTCAGACAGGAAGGAGATCCCGCCTCCCAGGGATGCTGTCCGGTGGGACCGGATCTCCCTGCAGCCTCCCCTCCTTTCTGCAGTTCCGCTGAGCAGCAGACCCCAACGCAGGGTGGGCCTGGGCTCCCCTGGGGACCTCCTCTGTGTGTCCTTCTGGTTCAGGGGACACAGTGTTTCCCTTTGTAGATGGGCCCATCTGGGGCATTACGTTCTAGCATCCAAATGCTTAGGTTTGGATCCTAGCCCAGCAGCTGTGTGGCTCCCCATCTGGTGCCTGGAGCCACGTGTGAAATAAACATACCTTGAAGGAATGAACGAACCGTGTGTTGCCTTGGGCAAGTCACTGAATCTCTCAGTGCCTCAGTTTCTTACCTGCACCATAGAGATGATAGTACTCCCTTCATAGTGTTGTGGAGAGGATTCAGCGAGGTGGTATTTCTGAAGCCTGAATCATGGTGTCCCCGTAGATGGCGGGTGTGCAAAGGATTTAGCTGCTCTTTTTATGATGGTGTTCCTGTCACCCCTGACTGCTCAAGGCTTTTGGAGCCTAGTTCCCTCTCCACGTTAAGCGCCTTCGAATCCTACCCACTTTCTCCCCAAGTCTGCCTAAGGATGGGATTGTGCACGATGGGAACCCGTGATCCTTTTGCCAAGGTATTTCGACCCCTCCCCGCAACAAAATGTTTGTCTTTCACCCCTGGGGGTGGGAGGCTCTGATGGTGGGGACTTGAGGCTTCCCGGTGGCAAATAACATCAGTACTTAGAACCAGCTGCGGATATGCGTCTAACCCCCACCCTGCAAGGGACTCCAGAGACTGCCCTGTACGGCCCCTGTCTTTTTTTTTTAGGACTTTAGCAAATTGCCTACTGTGTGCTGTGTGGGGCTCAGAATGCCTCTGCCCCAGTAGCAGGACTCCCTGGCGCCAGCCCTGGAGGGGGTCTGCGGGCAGCAGGGACTGGGGTGGGGGAGGGGAGGGCAGAGGGAAAGTGTGAGCACGCCAGGGCCCAGGGGGATGGCTAATTAGGGCGCTCCGTAGTTGGTCATTTGGTGTTCTTCCCTTGAGATTGGGCGGGTCCCCAGATCATCTCTGGGATATGAAGGAGCTCAGCTATGGCTGCTGGGGAGAAATTGGGAATGGTCGCCCAGGAGTTGGGACAGAAACGTCCAGACCCGTGTGGACCGAGTTTCTCAGAAGAGCGGGATGGGCAGCATGGGAACCACATCCCCGTTCCGTGCATCTGTCTTCTTTTGGCTTCTCCGTCTAGGGCCTGTCCACATTCCAGATCCTCTGCCCTGCCCTGCCCCACCCCAGCCTGGTGGCACGTCCAGTCGGCATGACTGCAGCACGGAAGGAACAGGACTTGGAAGCCGGTCGCTGGTTCTGTGACCTTCCTGTGGGCGTTAATGTCATGACCCTGAGCCTGAATGTCGCTGCCGTAATGGGAATCTAGAATGTTCTCACAGGCAGGTCTTGAGGCTTCATGGTCCCCATCGATTACTTCTCCTAAGCACTGTCTTATGCTCCATAGAAGTCATTATTGTCGCTTGTGTGAAATTCTCCTTTCTTTTTTCCTTTTTAAGTTGCATTGAGGGGAATCAGTCTACAGAGTGAAAGCTGCAATTAAAGGAAATTATTTTAGATTCTCAGAGAAGTTATTGTGCCCTTTACCGCTTTGCCAAATTGCTGGGGAAGCAGCAATTTCTCCTTCCCCCATCCCCACATCCCACAGAGGAGAGACCCTCGTGACCCGGAGCCTGTGGTATGGGCTTGTGGGGGGCTTGCGGGACTGGACACAGGGGGGGTTCTTCTCAACACAAATAGCATTTTTTCCCCTCTATTTGTAGCAAAAGGACTGCTTTGGAAGGCAGCTAACCTCACCACTGGGCTACCGATGCTGCAAAGGGACAGCTTTGAACCCATGAGTGTGGCCTTTATATAATTCAGTGCTCAGAATGTTTGAACTAATAGGCCTTTAGAGATTCTAAAATAACCTCCCCCCCGTTTCAGACTCAGATGATTATTCAGGATCTTAGAACTGTCAAGAGGGGTCCCGTGGGCTGATCAGGGTACCAGCAAAACGTACCTGCCATCTGTCCTTAGTGTGGCCACATCAGACATCGCCAGTGGACCCCAGCACCTTTCTCTGTGCTGAACCAGAATGGAGCCTTGGAATCCTTGCCCCGCAGGGCCCAAGCCTGAGAAACCCTGTGCCTTTCTTTGCAATTACAGAAACTGAGACCCCGAGTCTTAAGAGTCCAGCTCAAGGAGGCTCTTCTTCTTAGGGGGGCTAACCCATGCTTGCACATACACACGTACACACACACACACCCATGCTCTCACACATAGACACACGTGTTCATGTATGTATATGAACTTCTCTCTCCATACCTTTATTTTTTATTGTTTAAAGTTTATTTGTTTTTGAGGGAGTGCGAAAGACAGGGTGCGAGCAGGGGGAGGGGCAGAGAGAGAGGGGGACACAGAATCCAAAGCAGGCTCCAGGCTCCGAGCTGTCAGCCCACAGCCCGACGCGGGGCTCGAACCCGTGAACCATGAGATCGTGACCTGAGCCGAAGTCAGATGCTTAACTAACGGAGCCACCCAGGTGCCCCATCTCCCTATACCTTTAAATCTGAGGTTTTCCATCGGTACCTATTCACCAGAGGCAAATTTGCTGATGCGTCTAAAGAATAAAGTGTGCTATCACACTGAGAAAATGCTGCAGCCATTCAAGCTAGCCACATTCAAGCTGCAGGAACCTTTGGGAAATTGAGCCACATGGGTCAGACTGGCTATGTCACATGGAACAGGGAAAACGTATCCATGATTGAGGGTGGTTGACAAGTCGGGACATTTTTAGGTAGGCAGGGAAATGCAATTCCAGAATACCTTTGATTCAGTCAGATCTGGCAGAAAATCCAGTCCTTTCTTAGAAGGCAGAGAAAGGTTTGTTTTCAGCAATTAGCTTCTCTTGGGATAGAATGATGTTCCCTGGGTGTGCAGGGGACACCCGTGTCACTGCCACTCCTTCCCTGCCTCCTCTCCCCTTTCCTCATGTTCTCCAAGACCCAGGTCCCTCCTGCAGGAAACCCCCCCTCTGCTGAGTGCCCACGACGCTTCTATTCTAGTTCGACTCCTGTTGAAATATACTGTGTAATGTTGTGGCTTTCTGTTCCCAGTGAGACATTCCCAAGCTCTCCTCGGGCACCAGCTCCCTTGCAAATCTCTTGGCTCGCTCCTGGAGGTGTTGAGTGGGGCTCCTGGTCCGTGGTGGGGCCTCACTGCGAGCCACGTGGAAGGTTTAGAGGCTTCCCAGGGTAGGTGGCCATGGGAAAGTCCCAGGATACAGAGGGTTGGGCTGGGTGCCCAGGCTGCTGTTCAGGACGGGGGTCTCCTTGCCTTCTGCCTTGTGGATGCTTTGGTGCTTTGACCAGGGGGAGCCAGGCTCTGTCGCTGCCGTGTGCTACTGCTCCACTAACTGTTGGCACGGGACAGCGAGAGGGACCGCGCTGCTGGGGTTCTCTCTCCCTCTATATGTGCATCAGCCCATCTGTCCATCCCCTTGGCTCTCAGCCCTGCTGCAGGATGGGGGCAGAGGAGACTGGAATAGCAAGCCGGGCCAATTTGAATTGAATTCTGCTGGCTACACCTTCACTGATGAGCTGAAAGTCAGCAACCACGCACGGAGCTAGGATGGGGCGACAGTGGCTCGTGGCTGACTACCTAGTTGCTTCCCAGGACTTCAAATGTCATCTTGACATTTTACAAATGTTGCCGTGGTGGGAATTGCTGATGGGACCTTCCCTAGAGATGCAAGGACAGCAGCGAACGGTCATACTTCGCCGTTACTTACTGTGCGTTTCGCATTCATTAACTCACTTAAGGCTGAAGGCAGCATGAGCTCCGTTTTATAAAGAAACGAAATCTCAGAGAGGTTAAGCAACTTGCCCAAGGTCACCCAGAAAGTAAGGAGCGGAGCTGGGAGTCCATCCTGGGCAATGTGGTTTTATCGTTTTTGCTCTTAACCGGTACTCTATACTGCCTTTCTACTTATAAAATAAAAGTGGAAACCTACCCTTGGAGATCTTTAAAATGGAAGTAGGTCATAATGTCTTTTAGGGCAGTGCCGTGTTAAATATGTAGCTACATTTATTATTTCCTTACTGAGTGCTTACAAGTGTACCACTCTTAGAAAGCACTTAATCCCCACAACAGCCCTGAGAAGTAAGCAGTACTCTTATCCCCGTACAGATGAAGGAACTGTGGCAAGGAGAGGTTTAGTAACCAGCCCGTGGTCACAGAGCCAGGATGTGACAGAGCTGGGACTGGAACCCGCCAGCCCGATTCCGTATTCTACACACGGCAGTAAAACTGCTAGTTCGTGAAACTGAACAAGACAAGCTTGTCTGCTTGGTTATGCTGGGGGAAGAAATAGCCAGGGGATAGAGACTCCTCCCGGAGTTACCTTATTAGATAGCAGAGCTCAGTTCACGAGACTCCTCGGATTGTCAGAATGTTTCATATTCTGAATGGAGGAAAATGCGAATACCACCTGTTGAATTCACTGAAAGGAACAGTCATCAGGGTTGGTGGACAGGATGCTCACAGGCTGATCTCCTTTACATTCCCAGTTACCTTGAAAACTTAGAGGAGAGCCCAGAGGGCGCCTGATTCGATTTTGTAATCTTCCCGACACGTAGCTCCGTAGCGGAGCCCAGCGCAGGGCGTTGGGGGCACAGCAAACTTGCTGGATTGATTGGAAATTGAAATCTTACGCCTGGGAGAAGATAATGGAATGGGGACTTTATCCGTGTGCCTGCCCCAGCCCAGGGGCCACGGGGCGTGGAAGGTGACGGGGCGCAGGCATCACTGGGGTGGCATCATCAAACACGCTGTGCCAGGAGCCCCCACGGCCTGGCTTGCTTCTTCCGAGGTCCAGTGCCCGGTGCTGGACCCTTGACTCGGCTTCATGATCTCGTTGTACAGTTGGCGGAAAGGACAAGATTGCGAAAGAAGCCCTCTTTGCAGTCGGAGCCCTTGGCCATCTGAGCAGCCCGGCTCCACGTTCTGCCAGATTGCTAAACTCAAACAGTTAACGGACTATCTGACAGCCCACAAAACTGACACACCCTGTGTTTGCTCTCCCCGGTGGCGTCAGAGGAGTTTGAAATGAGCATCTGTGAGCGGGGCTGTGATCCAGCCCTTTTGGGAGGCTGTGAATTCAATCAGTGGCTCCCTCCCCTCCCCCCACCTGGCTGCTTTCCACACCTCCCGCTCCCCTTGTCCCCCCCCCCCCAATAAAGGGTTAAGTTTCACAAGAGTCGGGCTGAGGTACCCCTTTCTCTCCTTCACCCACGCCCTGTGTATTCCTCTCCCCATCACCGGCTTTGTTGTTCTTGTAGTCTACGAGAAAGTTGACTCATTTTTAACATTTAACAAGCCTTCTCCCTCCCACCAGTAGGTGTGTGAGCAGCTGGGGATTTTTTACCATCTGTGAACCCTCCACACTCCCAGCAAAGGCTCCTCCTGCTTTTGCAGCGCTGTGCAGCCACCCCAAAACCACGTGCCTTCTCTGTGTCCCGTCCGCCTTCTCTCACAGGAGGAATTGAGCTGGCTGGTGATGGGCGTGGGATGACCTTACGGAGAAGCCCACTCCTTTCCTTCCTTCCAGAAAAACGGGCCAGGCAGTTGGAGTTAGGGATAGAGACTGAGGGCGCAAGTCCTTGCCCTTAAGGAGGTCACGAATTTGGGCGGAAAGGCAACAATATGGAGGTTACTGATTGCTGCTGTGTGATGAGTGCCCAGGCGTTGTGCCTTGCCAGAACTATCTTTTTAGTTTTTTTTAAAGTTTATTTATTTATTTATTTGAGAGAGACAGAGCGTGCGGGGGAGGGACAGAGAGAGAGAGAGAGAGAGAGAGAGAGAGAGAGAGAGAATCTTAAGCAGGCTCCGCACCGTCAGTGCCGAGCCCGACATGGCTCACAGACCGTGAGATCGTGACCTGAGCTGAAATCAAGAATCAGACGCTTAACCGACTGAGCCACCCAGGTGCCCATTTACCAGAATGATCTAATCTTATCCTGTGAACACCCTGTGAGCTTGAGACGTTTTCTTCTCTTCGTTCGAGAGATGAGAAAACGGCAGGGGGGAAAGGTAGGTAGACCAAGGTCAGGCAGCTCGTGGGTGGCAGACTTGGTAGTCTGTCTCCAGAGGACAAACAACATTATTTATGGAGCGCCTACTCTGTTCCACGTAGCAAGTGCATGCACACGTACTGCCTTTCAGTCTCCGGGAAATGCTCTCAGGATGGTTTTTTCCGGAGGTCATGGCTCGCTGAGGATCACGTGGTAGGGAGTGACAGCTTGAGACTGATAGCAAAGTTTGTCTGATTCTAGAACTTGGCGCTTCTGACCCCCCCCCCCCCTCCCGGGCTGTATCATCTCTTGTCATAGCAGTGCAAGATTTCCCATGAGACCCCGCCACTTGTTAGACTAAGCGGGGCAGCTGTGAAAATGACTCTGGGACCACGGGCATAAAGTGGAACGAGCCCAGGGTGCCTGGCTTCCGTGTTCCCCCTAGATCGACTCCGTCAACAAGCATCTTCTGAGCACGTGCTATGTGCCGGGCACTGTCATCACAGTGAGCAGGAGAGGGGGACCCAAGGGCTTGATGCTCTGAGGGAAGGGGCCTATACTCTCGGGAGAACCACGCAGGATCGTGGGGTAAAGGGATGCTGGAGAAAGCCTCCCTCAGGCGGGGACACTTGAACTGCAGCCTGACTGAAATGGGGGCGAAGTAGGTCATGGCTGAGGCGACTGAGAAGGCAAAGAAAGTTCCAGAAGCAGGAACAGCTTGACAGTTGGAAGGAACGGAAGTCCCTGGGTGTGTCGTAAGATGTGTGTGTCGTTCTGTGTGGCCAGAAGGGGGCATTCCGTGGGCTGGGGTGGGGTGGGGTGCCGTCCATATACCTTCCTGTCTGAGACACTGAGCCACGTGGTGGAATCTACCGTGTGAGCAGCAGGGCTGGGGCCCCTCCTTCGTCAGAAAGCCCCCTCGTCCTTCCCTCCTTTAGCGGTGCTCAATCATTATTTATTGAAGTATCCCTTGGCCTCTTGCCTAGAGAGTGGAGAAACTCAACATCTGAAATAAAAAGGTCGGCTCCTTCCTCATTCATTCTGGTCACCTCTAAGCCAAAGAGCCGTGATTTGTAATCACAAGGTGGATGGCTCGCATGGCTAGGTTGTGTGTGTGTGTGTGTGTGTGTTTCAATAACACAAGTGTGAAAACGGTCATCTCTTAGACTTGCTCCCTCCCAAGCACATCCACAAGCACCAGATTCACAAAGCCATGAACAGCTGACATTTCCTAAGTGCTCTGTGTGTGCGTCTTAGTGGTTGAGCGCTGCGTTTGCACGGCCCAGTTAGCGCACCTGAGAACAACGTGAGCTGATACGGGTTTTGTTCCCACTTGACAGCTGTGGAAGCCAAGGTCCGGAGAGGGGAAATGTAAAGAGCGCAAGGTCACGCGGTGGGGAGAAGAGGGGCCGGGGTCTCTGCCACAGCAGCCCTTGGCGGGCGGCCAGGGGCAGGTATGGTGAGGCCCGTTTTACAGAGGGGGAAGCCCGAGGCTCTGCGGTGAGACTGTGGAGACAGTTGGCTCTGGAATCTGGGCGTTCTGGTTCTGGCTGATGGTCTGTCCACGAGCAGCGGGAAAGGTGATAGATCGGTGGGCTGTGTCCCTTGCCCTGACTTGTTCGAGGACTCAAAGTCAAGGGCCTCCTGGAAGCCAAAAAGGAGCACGAGGCAGCCTTGCCTGGGGAGCAGGAGCTGGCGGCGGTCCCCGTGGCCACACCCCTCCGGGCGTTTCCAAAGCCCTTGCAAGGGCTGTGTCTGGTTTGTCCCCCGCTCCTCATTGCTCCCAGGCCCTTTAATGCACCCCAGATCCCCCCAAGTCACCTGGGATGCTTTTCAAAGGACAGCCTTTTGGGACTTGAGATAGGCTTATTCAGGCAGGATCTTGACTGGGAGGTCCTGGAATCTGCCTCTATCTCACCCCAGGTGGTGGTGAGGGGTGGTGATGTTGGAGAGCCACCCATCTAGGCCTCAGTATGGAGACCCCGAGAAGGGTGGACCTGGCCGCGGATTGACTCTGAGGTTCCAGGCATGATGCTTAAACAAAGGGCCATGGTTACGTTGGCCAGGGCAGAGGTTATTACCATCAGGCCCAGACATTTTGGGAACATGCTAGAAATAGCTCACTGGCTGAGTGTTTCTGTTTTGCATCAGTGTGATTAGGTGTGTCTGGGGCTGCAGCCTAAACTTTTTTTTTTTCCGGGGAGTGGGTGGGTATCTTTTAAAAACACTGTGGTAAAATGCCCATAACCTAAAATTTACCATTTGAACCATTTTAGGTGTCGAGTTCGGTGGCGGTAAGTACATTGTTGTTACATCTAGAGGACTCAGAGGGAGATGGCCCTGGGCCCATGTTAGGCGCTTAATACCTGCTTTCAGGTGACAGAGGACTTGTGGGAATTATTGGGGTGATAGGTAAATTATTACACATTGGGTAGGCGTCCCCGCTCCTGACTTCCTTATGAACAAACCAACTTCAGTCTGAGATGCTGGTCAAGGAGAGGCTGGTGAGCTATGTTTAACGCTCAGTTTCTATTTCTGAGCCAGGCAGGATGATGAGTTCATTGTCTGATCAATGCCAAGGGCAACTTCCCCTGCCTCCCCTAGTTACCCCAGCAGAATAGAGGATACCTCTGTGAAACATCCAAGTTTCCCTCCTATGTGTGTGCTGGTACGAGGCTACTCGTGGCCATGACTGGGACTAAACTTTTCAAATGCTGCCGTCTCAAGGCCGATCTGGTTAAGCACCAAACAAATGGGCCTTTTTCTATTTAAGAGGAGGGTTTTTTTTTTTTTTTTTTTTTTTTTTTTTACTGTGTGTCAACAAAGGATCTGCAGACAATCCTGTTATACATTTCGCACTACTGACTTCATAAGCGTAAGAGTGCTTACGACCCATTTACATTTTTTCGTGCGTTTGTGTTTACTTCTGTGGTTACCATGCTCTGAGGAGGCCACCAAATCTGGCCTGTTCAGTGTTGGAACACACTGCCAGTGGAATTTTGGTGAGCCTCAGGGCTGTGGAGAGGAGAGCACTGGATCAGCCGGCGGGCTGAGAGTTACAGAAGTATTGAATTTTGCAGCTGGAAGGGGTCTTCTATAGAGTTAAACCCCCTAATTCAAGAGGGGCATATTGAGACCCAGAAAGGGGGAGTGTCCGCAAGGTCACCCCCTCTCCTCCCGCCCCCGTGAGGAACTCAGCCCAACACTGGCTTCCTGGTCTCCAGCCCACAGACTTTCCACTGCATCAGACCTTCCTTGTCCTTGAACTCTGGCTTCTGTCGACTGGATGGAGTGCAGTATTAGAAGCCTAAAGATAAGTTTTCCTGAGTCAAGGGGTCTTTCCAAATGCATGTGTGTATTTTGTGCCTGCTCTGTGTTTCTGCTCCTGTATTTGGGTGGAATGAAACTTTGCTTCTGAGCAGACCTTTCTATTTGAGTTTCTTTCCTAAGATCTTTATCTTCCTGATTGCATTTTGGAACCCCCTGCCTCTGTTCTGATGAGAGCGCTGGGTCCATTGGCCCTCTCGCCGGGATGCCAGCACGGCTGGTTGAACGTGGACGATTGAGTCATCAGCTTTCTGGCGTGGCCTCTCCTCTCCTCTCCCAGAATCCTGAAGTCCCGTCTGATACTCCCTGTCCTTTCGGTCTGGGAAGGGATTTGGATGTAAGCAGAGCTCTTGGTGATAGCCATTCTAGAAGAGGCAATGGGGAGCTGGCTATTATTGAGAGATAGACCAGACCTCTCACATTCCCGAGCAAAACCTAGGAAGGTTCTGGGTTCATAGGACTTGCAATTGTCCCAGCTACAAGGGCAGATCAATTAATTGACTGAGTACCATATGTTTATTGAGGACTTACTCCTCAGAATAGGAGGTACAAGAAGGAGTTTAACTCGGCCTCTGAGTTGGTGCCTGTGTGCCCAGTAAGGGGCTTAATTACGTGCCTCTGTTTCCTCGTTGCCCTTAAAGAAGCCGAGAAAGATGCAAAAGAAGGATCGGGGTCACTGCTGGCCCGTGAAGCTCGGCGAGGGCGACATCTGTTGTGGTCACTGCAGTGCGGTGTGGACGCTCCATGAACAGTTTTCTTGAGTGCCCACCACCCCCGCACCCTTTGAACAAAAACGTCCATATGGGAGGCAGCTACTGTGCAGAGGGGGCAAGACTGAATGTGAGTCTCGGTTACCTGGGTCTGGAGTCTCTGCTCTGCCACTTGGCTCCGTGCCCCTGGACAAGTCACTTATGTCCCTGGGCCGCCATTTGCTCATCAATGGAATGGAGATGCAGTGATTCATCTTGTGGCCATGCCTGTGCCACATACCCTCTCTGACTTCGGATTTCTCACCTTTACAATGAGAGGCAAGTGGGGATGTGCGTGGAGGGCTGTCGGAACCGCCAGACAGCTAAACATTATCATGCCCGTGTCAGAAATAGGCTATTTTACTGCTTTATCTCGAGTGAATTAAAAGAATTTTTTTTTGGTGTTTATTTATTTTTGAGAGAGAGAAGAGCACAGGTGGGGGAGGGGCAGAGAGAGAAGGAGACACAGAATCCGAAGCAGGCTCCAGGCTCCAGCTGTCAGCGCAGAGCCCGATGCGGGACTTGAACTCACGAACCGCGAAATCATGACCTGAGCCCAAATCGGATGCTTCACCAACTGAGCCACCCAGGCGCCCTTCAAATGAATTTTTAAGAGCCTAAATATGTTCTAGTGTGGGTAACTTCCAACGGCCTGTGGGTGGATGTGTCCCCTGGGCTGTGCCCTTCAGATCCCCAGCCCTGATCCGGTGCTTGAATAGCTCTGTAGGCCAAACATCCCTGGAGATAAAAGCTAAGTGTTTAAGGACCCCATTGCTGTACCCAGCTGACCAGAAGTGAGGCTTTGGATCACCTGCTGATTCTGAATGGTCTCGCTTACCGCATTCTCACCAGCATTGATAATCGAGAGGGACCTAGGAGCCATTATTTGCAATTCAAGCTCACACACAGTGGTCACATAAGATCAGCCCTGAGTCCCCAGTCCTTTATTTTTGATGGACATTTAAAGAATAAGGCCTGAACTTTGAATAAAACCATTTGCCTTTTGCTTTCGAGGCCCTGCAGTTACTTCATTAGGGGATCGGAGCCAGAAATCATTTGTGACTTCTCCCCCATGCATTAGAAGTTTGGCGGATAAAGTATCTTTTGTGGTTTCTGTTAACAAGCAGGAAGATTCCAGGCTTAAGCCAGAGTATAAAAGAAAATTGAAACTAAAGACTGGTTTTTGGGTTTGACTAACGTTTCTAGCATTGTTCAGCCACAGGAGAGCCAAAAGCTTTGACTCTATGCACAGGCTGGTATAGTAAAGTTCAGGATGTTAAAAAAGGGGGTTAGTTAGGTCAATGAGGTGGGACCTTACTTAACACTGCCTGTTTCGGAACGCCATGACTCTCAATTTCTTACTTTTAGTTTTATTTATATATTTTTCAAGAATTATTTATGGGGCGCCTGGGTAGCGCAGTCAGTTAAGCGTCCGACTTCAGCCAGGTCACGATCTCGCGGTCCGTGAGTTCGAGCCCCGCGTCGGGCTCTGGGCTGATGGCTCAGAGCCTGGAGCCTGTTTCCGATTCTGTGTCTCCCTCTCTCTCTGCCCCTCCCCTGTTCATGCTCTGTCTCTCTCTGTCCCAAAAATAAATAAACGTTGAAAAAAAAAAAAAAAGAATTATTTTAATTCCAGTGTAGTTAACACGCAGTGTTGGATTCCTTTCAGGTGTACGACATAGCGATTCATTAGTTCCGTATATTCCCCAGTGCTCATCAAGATAAGTGTACTTTTAATCCCCTTTGCCTGTTTCATCCATCCCCACACCCACCCACCCTTCAGTTGGAGTTTTAAACCTTCTTGCCCCATAGACGTGTAGGTTTGGGATAAATTAAGAGGAGCCCGCATGGATATTCCGTGTGTCATGTAATCAGAAAATGGCAGACCCAGTATGTAACCGAGCCTTCCACGCCTACAGTGGGGCTGCAAGTGTGCCCCACAGGGATCTTCCTGGCAGCCTAGAGAACCTAATTCCTTTTCCCCTGTACTTGTCTCTTCTGCTTCTATGATGTAGCTGGCCCCTGGAACAAGGAAGATTTTTTATCAAGAAATGGGTGCACAGGGGCGCCCGGGTGGCTCAGTCGGTTGAGCATCCGACTCTGGTTCAGGTCATGATCTCACCGCTCGTGAGTTCAAGCCCCACACCGGGCTCGCTGCTGTCGGCACAGAGCCTGCTTCGGATCCTTTGTCCACCCCCACCCCCGCCCCTTCTGCCCCTCCCGTGTGCATGCTCTCTCTCTGAAAAATAAAGAAACATCAAAAAAAGAAAGAAAGAAGAAATGGGTGCTCAGCCCTCTGACGCTCCCTACGTCACTTGGAAGGAAGTGAGATTTTCGCATCTCTTATGGTGACATGCTTGTGTGAACAACTTAGAATTTTAGGTTCCCACATACCAGCGAATAAGCAAGTGAGGCCCTGAGTGTTGACATTGACTGAGATCAGAAGCGAGTGAAAGGCAAAGGTTGCCTCCCCTGCTGTTTCTGGCCATCCCAGTTCTGTTCCGACTCTTCTCTCCGGCAAACCCTCACCCTTGACTTTGGACACCCAGGAAGGATTTCTCTATCAGCCTTTTCTGGGTCCAACCTTTTACAAACTGACATCCTCACCCTTCTGGACCTGGGGCCCTGATCCCAGGGATGTTGACCTTCTTTACCTTCTGCTGGAGGAATAACCTCAAACTTGCTCAGTTGGCAGATCATCTGGAAGTCATAGTGATATATTAATATTTTTTGCATTAATACTGTTGATATCTATACATGCATATCAATCTATATATGATTCAAACATAACAGAGTTAACTGTTTAACAAGGTTTTATTGGAGAAGAAAATTAGGAAAATTCTACCCTGTTTTAGATGTTATGGCTTTTCAAAATTTGAGGAAGCTGGTTATTATTTAAGTGGCAAAACATTGGAAAGTTACTAGGAACCATTGATCTAAAGGAACACTGGGTTTCCAGACTCAGCAAGATCTAGGGCAGTTATTTGGAGGAGGGTTGGGTCTTAGGACAGAGGGTCTTTCTTTTTTTCTTTAAAAAAAATTTTTTTGGGGCGCCTGGCTGGCGCAGTCGGTTAAGCGTCTGACTTCAGCCAGGTCACGATCTCGCGGTCCGTGAGTTCGAGCCCCGCGTCAGGCTCTGGGCTGATGGCTCAGAACCTGGAGCCTGTTTCCGATTCTGTGTCTCCCTCTCTCTCTGCCCCTCCCCCGTTCATGCTCTGTCTCTCTCTGTCCCAAAAATAGATAAACGTTGAAAAAAAAATTTTTTTAACGTTTATTCATTTTTGAGAGACAGAGCGCGAGCAGGGGAGGAGCAGAGAGGGAGGGAGACAACAGGATCCGAAGCAGGCTCTAGGCTCTGAGCTGTCAACACAGAGCCTGATATGGGGCTCGGACCTACGAACTATGAGATGGTGACCTGAGCCAAAGTTGGTCGCTTAACTGACTAAGCCACCCAGGCACGCCTCCCCCCACCTTAAGAAAATTGTTTTTAAATGTTTGACAGAGGGTCTTTCTTGAAACTGCTGAAGACCCATCACCCCCGGTCTGCCCTGACACCCACAGGGTGTGGTAGCTTCCACTGCCGTTCAGGGCACTGGGGCCAGTGTCCCTGGAGCTGTGATGCATGGCTTGTGCGCGGAGCTGGCTCTGGGGTCTTGTTATCCCAGAGCTGTCTGCCTGCACCCCAGTGAGCCCTCGCTCCGGGTTCACCCCCAGAGGGAACAGGGCGTTTGATGCTGCCCTGCTTTGCCGTTTGGACTTGGAGATATTTGTTTTGGCTTGGAAAACAAAGTATCAAACTTGCAGGAGACTGAGAGAGCAGAGAGAGGGAGGAAATAAAGAGGGAGAAAGAAGGAAAGAAAACGTGCTGGGGGGTGAGCTTGAAGTGGAGGTCTGGGGACGGGGGCCGGCGGACCCGTGAAGGGAGTCGGGGATGCTCCCCACTGTCACCCATCCTCGTCACCTCCTGTTCTGTCAAGTGGAGGAGGCTGCCACTGTGAGATGCATTGGGATTTCAGGGAACTTACAAACCATGGTACTTTCCCTTGTGATTCTCATCAGGATAGTTACAAACTTACAAACCACGTGGTACCTTCTCTTGCTCTTCTCCTCTTACCGGTGAGAAGCCTGAGACACAGGGGAGTGAAGACACTGTTGCGGAAGGTCACTGGCTGGTTACTGGAGAAGCCAGGGTTAGAAGCAGGAGCTCTACTGCCCTTGGTTTACCCTTAGCCACTTTGCTCTACGAAGTCCCTGTTGTTGCTGCTGCTGCTGCTGCTGTGTGTGTGTGTGTGTGTGTTTGAACAGTTTTAAGTTTACTTATTTTGAGACAGAGAGAGAGCGTGCATGCGTGCGTGCACACGTAAGTGGGGGAGGGGCAGAGAACGAGGGAGAGAGAAAACCCCAAGCAGGCTCTGCACTGTCAGCACAGAGCCCAGTGCCGAACCATGAGATCGTGCCCCGAGCCGAAATCAAGAGTCTGATGCTGAACCGACTGAGCCACCTGGTCGCCCGTTTGAACACTTTCATGTCAGTGTTTTGACCTAGCTGAGTCGGACAGGTGTGTTTGACTCAGCTCCATTACTTTTTCCTAAGTAATTTCAACCCCCATTTCCATCTTTTCACACTATTAACTCTTACTAGGGGATGGGCCCAGCGTTGTGAAACGCTGCTGCTTTCTGTGTGTTTCACGTCTGCTCTGCTCCCCTCCTCTCCTATATCAGGTAGATCTCCACTGATAACACTCAGAGATAATAAACATTTACCTGCTCTATCAGTCTGCAGAATCTCTCAGGTGCTATCTATGTGACTCTGGCAAATAACCTGTTTGAATTTGTTTCTGTAAAATGGAAATGATAACACTTAACGTTTCAGGATGGTCCCAAGGAAGGGGAGGTTAAATAACATTTCCCCGAGTGCCCCGCATTCAGCAGGGCATATCGTAGGAAGGCCACATACGTTCTGCTTAGTTTTGTCCCCCTCTTCTCTGGGTCACCCACGCGGTTGGTGGCAGCGAGCTCAGAACCAGAGCCCTTCCTGATACACCTGGCCTCTTCTCCTGTAGCTCTAGACATTTGCAAACACCCTCCTACTGTTTTACGCGTTTTAATTTGCTTGCGTAAATAGGTCCTGCCTGGCTGACTTTGAGAAGAATTTTAATATCCACACTCACACTGGGCGCGTGTGCTGCCCCCCAAGAGGCCAACCTTCCTGTTCATCGTAGCAACAAGGATATTGTGCACAGTTTTCTTACTTTTTGGAGAAAGGTGGGATTCTGTCTCTCCATGTTGTCACAAAGCTTTATCCACCTATCTGTCTATTAAAGGAAAAGAGAAGTCGCAAAATGCTAAATATTTCCCTAGGGAAAATCACCCCAGTGGCTTTGGGCCTCTCGCACCCTCCCCCGCGCCCCCCCCCCCCCCCCCGGGTTCATTGCCTTCTCGCTGCAGGTCTTTAGAGAGACTGTGGAGTGAGGTTCAGTCTTGCATCTTGGACTCACTAGAAGGGATGGAGGGAGGGAGGGAGATGGGGAGCGTGGGCACGTTTAATAGGCCACAGCTGCAGTGGTCTTTCCTTCTGACCACATTTCAAGAAGAATAACATTGGAAGCAGAGCATGGCTGCCCCCAGAGCCTTTTCTACCCCCGCCCCCCGCCTCCCTCCACCCACTTTCGGATCTTCTCCAGCGCCTGCTTTTCTCCGCCCCACCCCTACACCACTTCTTGGTAACTGCAACTTAAGTTATACTTCAAGCAGCTCATAGTCCTGAGACCTGCAAGCATGAAGCACGCTCACTGTGTTCTTCGTCAAAGATCAGTCTCTCTTCATCGTTGGGAGAAATCCAACTCTTTGTTTAGAACTTTCCTGGCTTTCAGGAGCATCTGTAACATTTAGAGTTGATCTGGATCCGGCATTACGTTGATGTCATCATTGTTAAGTAAGAAAGATGATAAACAGCGTGGAAGAACGCGTTTTCGTGTTTATACGTTGTCGTTTATACGTATATATATTTATGTGGCTGAGATTCCGATCCTCATAATATTTTGAAATTGGCTGCTTTTACTTAACCCTTCTCCGTGTCTTCATGTTATTACTTTTAATAACAGTATCATTTCTGAGTAGTTAATACACTGTGATTTATTAATGATGTACCTTAAGTGAACTATGATTTATGAAATGATTGCTCTAGTCATGGGCATTTTTCAGTTGTTACAATTTCTGGCCATCAGAGGGGAAACATTATGGTAAGCATCTTGGTGCGTGACTTCTTTAGCTTCTGTTGGTGTCATTTCCCGAGAGGGAAATTGCTGGAGTCGAAGGCTATAAACATCTTCATGGCTCCAGTGACATAGTACGTGTGGGGATATTTTAAAAATTAGTATTAGCGTCTTGTGCCAGAAAAATGTCAGGAGAACACAATACACATGAACAAGTTAAAAAGATAATTCCCATCCTTAACCCATGTAGACATGTGAAAATGAAACTACGGGTTTGGGTAGCATGTGTTTTGTTGTGGGGGATAATCTCTTTCTAGCCGTCTCTTGCTTCTGGAGGAGAGGTACACACGCCGTCCGTTCAACAACCCCCTTTCGGCAGCCCGCAGCTGCCTCACGCTCGTCTTGAGCAAATCCAGATTGGTTAGACCTCCACCGTAAGTCATCAACTCCCCTCGCCGATCTGTGAGATCATCTCGTGTCCACAGATGAATGTGTATGTATCATGTCTGTAACAGTGAGGTTTCTGGGTGGAATAGAAGAGACTTTTGCAATGCTGTCTTGGGGAACGGTTAGAAAGAGAAGGTATTACCAGACATCAGGAGTGGTACCTAATTCTGGCTTACTAAGCCCTTGCGAAGGCCTGACGTGGATTACTTTATTTTGTCCTCACAACATTCCTACTAAGTAGGTACATTGTTAGCCCCATTTTACAGAGAGGTGACCGAGGCCGAGAGGTTGGAATACATTGTCAGGGTCATACAGGACCTGAGCCCGTGTGTATTCGTTTCCTAGGGCGGCCTTAACGACGTACCACAAGCTCCGGTGGCTTCAACAGCAGCAATCTGGTCCCTCGCAGTTCTAGGAGCTGCAAGTCTGAAAGCGAGGTGTTGGCAGGGCCGGAGGCTCTGGGGTAGAATCCTTCCTTGCCTCTTCCTGGCTTCTGGTGGCTCCCGTCATTCCTTGGCGCTCCTTGGCTTGCCTGTAGTCGTGCCCCTCCACCCTCTGTCTCCATCTGTGCGGGATCTTTTCCATGTGTGTCTGTCTCTGTGTCCTCTCCTCTCTTAGGAGAACAGCAGCCATTGGATTTAGGGCCCACCCCAGTCCAGGATGACCTCATCTTTTTTTTCTTTTAAACATTTATTTATTATTGAAAGACAGAGACAGCGCGTGAGCATGGGAGGGGCAGAGAGAGAGGAGGAGACACATAATCCGAAGCAGGCTCCAGGCTCTGAGCTGTCAGCACAGAGCCGACACGGGGCTCGAACTCACAAACCGTGAGATCATGACCTGGGCCGAAGTCCGACGCTTAACTGACTTAGCCACACAGGCACCCCAAGGATGACCTCATCTTTTATTTTTTCTTTTTTTCTTTTTTTTTTTTTTTTTCAACGTTTATTCATTTTTGGGACAGAAAGAGACAGAGCATGAACGGGGGAGGGGCAGAGAGAGAGGGAGACACAGAATCGGAAACAGGCTCTAGGCTCTGAGCCATCAGCCCAGAGCCTGATGTGGGGCTCGAACTCACGGACTGCGAGATCGTGACCTGGCTGAAGTCGGACGCTTAACCGACTGCGCCACCCAGGCACCCCAAGGATGACCTCATCTTAATTTAACTGATTATACGTGCTAAGACCGTATTTCCAAACAAGGTCCCATTCTGAGGTGTTCTAAGTGGGCATGAATTTCGGGGGGGGGCCACTATTCAATCCACAACACCATAGTCTAGCCAGGACCCCTCTCCACCTTCTAGGACACGGTGGAGAAAAGGGAAAGAAAACAGAAGCCTGGGAATGCTCAAGTTTTGCCCAGGTGGCCTTGAGACAGACAAAGGATGGGCGACCGTCCCTGTGTGGCCAAGAGGGAACAGAGGTTCGTACAAGAAGTAGGGTGCCCGGCACAGGCCGACTGCATTGGAGCGACATTACCCTGCACAGAGCTGAACAGCTTTCTGTGCTTGAGGGGAGAGAGTGGATTTGGGGTTAATGCCCCGCCATGCTTGAGTGGCTTGCATAAAGGTTACCTGAAATATTTCCCTTCTCAAGCAGCTGCATTATTGCCTGTCTCTGAAGCTGCAGGGGAACCCCAGAGGCAGACATAAATGTCTCCAAGTCGTAAAATCAGACTTGGAGCACCAGCCACAGGGAAGAAAGGATTTTGGCATATTATCTGCATCGCTGCAAAATACATTTATAAGCATTCCAGGCAAACTGCAGGGGAGAGTATAGAAAGTCTCCAGCATGCAAGGAAGGGTAAATGAAAATTAGTAACTGAACAATGTCCGTAATTACTTCTTCAAGGTGTAGAACATAATTAAGATGAGCTGTCCTGCCCGTGCTGTCTCTCTTGTTTTATTTAAGGGAACATAAAACATCATTTATAAGGGCTTTCCTAGGTGAACTGCCAATTTCAATTCCTTGAACTCTGTTTTTCCACAGGGTCTTATGTTTCTCAACAGTAAAATTTGTCCACTCCTGTCGGGTTTTCGGGAACGGAATGGGGCTGGAGGTTGGTTCTCCTTCACCCCAGACACTCAGATTCCCCACCTTCTGTTACTGGGAGGGTTTTCATGTCATTGAAAGTGACAGTTGTGTACAGAAAAAGCTTCTAGAAAAACAAGGCTGCAAGTCTAGGATGCTAGCCTTTAAGTTAAGAATCTGACTCTCCTCGGATGTGGAGAAAAAGGATCTCTTTTGCACGGCTGCTGGAAATGCAGACTGGTGCAGTCGCTTTGGAAAACAGTATGGAGGTTCCTCAAAAAATCAAAAAAAGAACTACCCTACGACCCAGCAATTGCACTACTAGGTATTTATCCAAGGGATACAGGTGTGCTGTTTTGAAGGGACACGTGTACCCCATGTTTATAGCAGCACTAATGACAATAGCCAAAGTATGGAAAGAGCCCAAATGTCCATCAATGGATGAATGGATAAAGATGTGGTATATATAGACAATGGAGTATTCCTCGGCAATCAAAAAGAATGAAATCTTGCCATTTGCAACTACGTGGTTGGAACTAGAGGGTATTATGCTAACCGAAATTAGTCAGTCAGAGAAAGACAAATATCATAGGACTTCACTCATATGAGGAGTTTAAGACACAGAACAGATGACCATAAGGGAAGGGAAGCAAAAATAATATAAAAACAGGGAGGGGGACAAAACATAAGAGACTCTTAAATATGGAGAACAGAGGGCTGCTGGACAGGTTGTGGGGGGGGATGGGCTAAATGGGGAAGGGGCATTAAGGAATCTACTGAAATCATTGTTGCACTATAAGCTAACTAACTTGGATGTAAATTTAAAGACAAAAAAAAAAAAAGAATCTGATTCTCTTTATAAGTCTGGTAAATTTTCACAGCTGCATTCAGGGTAGCCTTTGATTAATATTTGATTCTTTAACAAGCTTAACCTGCTTTTCACATTTTAAATTGCATTTAAAATTTAATATATTTAATGTCTTCTTGGAGTACTTCAGTTGCCTGATTAACAAACAAGGACTTAGATAGAGTACAGATCTAATACCTCAAATTTAGGAGTATGTTGACTAAATTAATGTTTTTAAAAATGCCCCAAGAGTGTGTGTAAACCAGATCTCAACTTAAAATCTCAAGTCTGGGGCGCCTGGGTGGCTCAGTCGGTTAAGCATCTGACTCTTGGTTTCGGGTCGGGTCGTGATCTCACAGTTTTGTAAGTTCAAGCACCACATCGGGCTCTGTGCTGGCGGTGCGGAGCCTGCTTGAGATACTCTGTCTCCCTCGCTCACTCTGGCTCTCTCTCTCTCAAAATAAATAAATAAATAAACTTAAAAAAAAAAAAAAACTACAGATTTCTAAAAAAAAAAAAAAAAAAAAATCTCAAGTCAAATGAATTGTTCAACTAAACCTTTCATGCTGGGATTCCAAGGTAGATCTCCTACTCAAATAGGTTAAAATCTTGAAAATATTAATCTTCTGGATTTTCCTCATAAACATTTCTATACTTTTTTTTTTTTTTAAAATAGCCTTATTGAGATAGCATTGACATATAAAATTCACCTAGTCTGAGTGTAGAATTCAATGAAGTTTAGTATGTTTCCAGAGTTATACAACCATCACCACAATCTAATTTTAGAATATTTCCGTTACCCTAAAGTGGAACCTTTAGGTTCATTTACCGTCGTTCGCCATCCGCCCAGGCCTTAGGTGACCACTAGTCTACTTTCTGTATATTGTCCTGTTGTGGACATTTTCTGTATTTAATTTGAAATCATGCTGGGTTTTTAAGGAAACGGTCTTGCTCTCTCCATTTGGGGGGCATCTTCTCCAGCAGCTTTTTGGGGCACTGCCTCAGTGGCCTGGAATTTCTTCATGAGCGGGAGCTGGGCAGCCCAGCCTGTGAGTGGGGGGCTCTCGGAACCCATCACCCACACTCATCACTGAGGCCTGATTCAGATGCCTCTGTGCAGGAGCCACATCCCAGCAGGTAGTTTCACGCCACTCCTCTTCCTTGCTGGGCTCCAACACCTGGTTAAGGCGTGAGCTGACGGCAGACCTCCCTGCTGGGTTGGCGCTCATCAACCATGCTCCTGTGGCCACCTGCGGTCCCCACAGCGCCCGCTCGGAGGCCCCCAGCCAGCACGCTCCCCCAGAAGCCTCAGGGGCCCCTTTAGGTTCACATTTCACGTCTGAGCAGGATGTCTCAGGCACGCCCGTGTTTGGAACAGGCATTATTCCCAGCAGCCGAAAGGTGGGAACAACTCGAGTGTCCATTGACGGATGACTGGATATGTCAGAGATGGTTTATGCGCACAGTGAAGTATTACCCAGCCTTGAAGAGGAGACTTTGACTTCTGCTACAATATGGGTGAACCTTGAAGACATTGTACTAAGTGAAATACTGTACGATTCCACTTGTGTGAAGTACTTAGAATCGTTAAGTTCGGGGACAGGAAATAGAATAGTGGTTGCCAGGGGCTGGAAGGAGAGGGGGATGGGGAGTTGGTGTTTGATGGGTCCAGAGTTTCACTTTGGGATGAGAAAATAAAGTTCTGGAGACGGTTGGTGGTGACGGTTACACAGCCGTGTGAATGTACGTCATGCTACTTAACTGCACACCTAAAAACGGCTAAACTGGTAAATTTTCCGTTGTGTGTATTTTAGCACAACTTAAAAACATTGGCAAAACCCCGTTTGTGTTGTTCTGTGCCTCAAAGATGGTTTCCAGGGGCTCCCTCTTGACTACAGAGTCACATGAATGTTTTCCCAGTCTAGCCTCAAATCCTTTCTGGAAGGAGTTAGGTGTCAACAAGGAAATGAAGATGCCTCAGCCTCGCCAGCACGCCCTTCGCGGAGAGGCTCCACCCGGTCCTTGTAGGGACCTTCCCTGTGACACCCTGCACCCAGGCCCCTGAACTCACTGGCCCCGGTTTCCCCCTCCTCTTCTCCAGATCGCCCCGCATGTGCACTGTCTGTATGTGCTGTGTCTCCAAAGCCTTCTGAGATCTGAATCCCTTGGGGGTGCTCATTCTCCTCTTCTCTTCCCAGGCCCCTTTCTGGGGGAGCCGGATTCAGAGGGGCTGTGGAGATAGGCCTTTTTTACAAGTACCTCAGATGACTCTTAGTGGGCAGGTTTTGAAGACATAGGACTAGGGTAACTGTGTTTCAAAAATGGTCTCGTTTCTCATCTTTTGGGAAAAGAGCTCAAATTCAGTCATTCATGTGTTCATTCATTCATTCATCCGGGCGCTGAAGTTAGGCACACTTTTAGGTAACTGAGGATATTGTGGTAGATAAGACAATCCGGGTCTCTCCTCTCAAGCTTTGAGTCTTGTGGCAGCAATGGGCAGTGGCCAATAAAGCATTTAAAGTAAAAAGCCTTGGGGTGCCTGGGTGGCTCAGTCCATTAAGCGTCCGGCTCTTGATTTAGGCTCAGGTCACCATCTCATGGTAATGAGATCAAGCCCTGTGTCGGGATCTGTGCTGAGACTGTAGAGCCTGCTTGGGATTCTCTCTCTCTCTCTCTCTCTCTCTCTCTCCCCCTCACAAAATAAATAAACTTAAAAAATAAAATAGGGGCACCTGGGTGGCTCAGTCAGTTAAGCCTCCAACTCTTGGTTTTGGCTCAGGTCACATGATCTCACGGTGTTGTGAGTTCAAGCCCCGCATCAAGCTCTGCCCTTGCAGCACCGAGCCTGCCTGGGATCGTCTCCTCGCTCTCTGCCCCTCTCTTTGCCTCTCTCAAAATAAATAAAAATAAATACTATTTTATTTAAAAAAAAAAAAGTCAAAAGACAGTAGGTGCCTTGAAGAAGGATAAAAAACAAACCAGAGGGGAGACCGTGAGAAAGAAGAGACAGACTGTGTTAGGTAGTGTGGTGGCAGGTGGGGGGCTCTCCGGGGAGCCGATAATGTGAGCAAGACCAGGGGGAAGAATATTACAGGTGAGGGAACAGCGAGTGCACGGGGCCTAATGAGTTGGCGCAAGTACTAAAAAAAAAAACAGAAGAGAAGAGAAAATACCAGTTCATCACATGTAAGCCGGGGCAAAAGGACAGGAGACAGAAGGTCTCTAGCTTTGTGACCTTGAACGAATCACTTATGCTCCTGGATGCCCATTTCTCCACCTGTGGAATGGGGCTGTGGGCGGGGTGGGTTCCACTGGATTGGGGTTTCTTAACGTTTCAGTGCCTGGCACCTCCTCTCCTCACCTCTTCCATGCTGTCTTGGGGTGGGCTACGTAAACACTACTGTCCAGAAAGATCTTTTGAAAAAAAAAATTTTTTTTTTTTTATTTATTTTTTTTTTTCCAACGTTTATTTATTTTTGGGACAGAGAGAGACAGAGCATGAACGGGGGAGGGGCAGAGAGAGAGGGAGACACAGAATCGGAAACAGGCTCCAGGCTCTGAGCCATCAGCCCAGAGCCTGACGCGGGGCTCGAACTCACGGACCGCGAGATCGTGACCTGGCTGAAGTCGGACGCTTAACCGACTATGCCACCCAGGCGCCCCTAAAAAAAAATTTTTTTTTAAATGCTTATTCATTTTTGAGAGACAGAGCATGGGCAGGGAAGGGGCAGAGAGAGAGGGAGACGCAGGATCTGAAGCAGGCTCCAGGCTCTGAGCTGTCGGCACAGAGCCCGATGCAGGGCTCGAACCCACGAACCGTGAGATCATGGCCTGAGCTGAAGTCGGGCACTTAACCGACTGAGCCCCCCAGGCGCCCCAGAAAGATCATTTTTGACAGTTGCATCCTGCCATTTGTCTTGCTTACTCGGAATCAAATTTGAGGGTACTTTTCTCCAACCGTATTTATCCCTTCCCTTTGCTTGTGTGGAAGCCATTGAGCCAGATGGCCTCCAAAGGCTCTTCTTGTCCAAGATGCGCCTGATTCTGCATTAACCTGTCTGGTACGGCTGGTTTGCACTTGGGCAGGGACTCTGTGCTTTTTGGAAGTGGGCACAACGCTCTGCTCTGGGGAAAATTTTGCAGATGGGCCAGAATCACCCAAAAGAGGGCGTGCGTTGAGTGCAGCGGCCCTCGGTTTTGGTCAATATGTTTGATGGCTCAGTTCTTACCCTGGCAGGTCAATGTTGTAGGGTATATGGTATGTTCTTTAGAGCTGAGTATCTCCATGGAGGGTTTGTGTGACAGTAAATCTCCTGGCTCCCAGATGAAGCTGTGACTTTTCTCTTCCAGAGTTATATGGAATGCTTTCACCTAATTCTTGGATTTATACCCTTGACCTCCATCTGCCAAAAGTTTAATTCACTTTGGTTCTGCCAACACCTCCACAGGCTGGGCATCAGGAGCTCCGTGGAGCTTACGGTAGGGAAAGGAGACCAACATGGGAATTAGCTATCATAAGGGTTCTGATGATTTCCAAATCAAATAAAACCCAAATCCGTCAGTGTTCTTTAGTGGTTGCTAGTGGGGTCTCCAACGGGGAAAAACAGATCTGAAATGGTATTCCATGGCTCTGGGTTATTGCAGGGACTGTGAGAAGGTGGGTAAAGGAAGTTGGAAAACTGAAGTTTGGTAATAGAGCATTAATGTTAGCTTAGGTCGAACCCCCGTGTCCTGGGGCTTCCGCCTGTGTTTGGGGACTCCTGAAAAACTGCCTATAAATACAAGCGTGCTGAATGTTTTGTAAAACCCCCGAAGCCTGGTTGGTTGGAGGGCCCTGGGTCAATATTCAGGGTTGTCTTTTTCTTGGCCTCCTCCAGCTCCAGCTTCTACAAGCTCTAATAAGGCTCATTTCACAGGAGTGGGGGAGATGCTACAGATGTGCGTGCATAGAATGGATGGTTTCAATCCCAGTTCTGCTGCTCACAAAGCTGCGCCATCGGGTGAATTCTTCCACCCCTCCGAGCCTCAGTTTGTCTTTGACGTGGGTGTGATACCACTGCCCTCCAGGGTAGTGGTGAGGAGTAGAGGTGAGATGGTAATAAAGGCTAGCTCTCCTGAGTGCTTGTAGAACTCGCTGACGGCACACCCCGGTTCTACTGGAACGGATTGTACTAATTTTGCCTTGTGTTTTTGTTTGTTTTAGTTCCTTTAACGAAGAAAGCCAAATAACTAAATATTTTTGAGGATGCATGTCAGCTAACACACTTTGAACTTCTCTTTGTTCTTCTGCTGGTACTAAGCGGCCTGACCTGGTGCCCTTTAACAGAAACAGTGTCTTTGGTTAAACCCTCAGATCACCTGACCTGTTGTTTTAGCTCATTCATTTGATGCAAATGTGCTGAGTACCTGTTACGCGCTAAGCACCTAGTTGGGCAGAGGGCATGGGGAGGGGGGCCAACGAGAGGACCATGGGGCTGGGCTGCCAGGGACTCAGAGGTGAGGGATGAGCTGGCCGAGGGTAGGGCAGGCCTGGCTCTTCTTTTCCAGCCCTGCAGTGGGAACGTTGGCTCTCCTGTCCCCTGACTGGGCCATGCTTTCTCCTCTGAAAATGAGGGGGAGTGGTCAGAACGCCTCTGACTCCAGACACGAGTTTTGATTCTTCATTCTTTGGCAGGAGCAAACGGGGAACGCAAAAACCTGAGCCCATCTGGACTTGCGAAATGTGTTGAACACACACTGGACCCAAAGAGCCTCAGATTCCTTGAGATAAAACGAAATCTCCCAGAGATAGAAATTCCTGAGTGTTTGAGACAAGTTTGATGTGTTAGCTACAGACGCCGTGTTTGTGAGGACTTACGTACCTCTGTTTCCTTCTCAGCTTTATGGGAACTACTTGGGATTGAGCCAGTTCTAAGCCAGTCTGTGATGTCCAAGAATCCTGGGAGCTTTAGTAGCTTATCCTGCTCCTCCCCACCCTTCCCCTTTGTTTTCTTTTCTCCTCCTCTTTCCTCTGGTCCTAAAATTCCTTCCAGAAATCTGGGCAGAACAACTCATTCGGGTTCTGATGTTAGTGCGTGACTCAAAGCGGGTTTTTTTTTTTTTTTTTCTTCCCTTCGCGCTTTAAAAGGAGAGTGGTGGTCCAAAGGAGATGCTGAACTCTAGAAGAATATGAGTGCTCCCGGAAGGCCAGGTTCACGGGTGCTTCTGGGAGAGGGTTGGGTTCCTTCCACTCTGATTCCCTCCCTGTGGCATTTCAGGCCCTGGGTCACCGTGACAAGAGGGCTTTGTTCCGGCAACTGCCGGTGTGGCCCGTGCCCCGCCCCCCCCAGGGCTTCCATATCAGAGTTTGATTTTTTTTTTTTGGTGGGGGGGGGTTCCGATTTTTGTATTATTAATTATTCTTTGTAGATGGTATTTCTTCATTTGAGAAACCTCTTCGTTTCAACTAGAAGGCCAGCCTTTGGTGGGGGGTTGTAAACTGGGCAGAAATTGATAAGAAATAGATCTCAAAGCCGGGTGTTGCTTTTTCCTTCCCAAACCCTTCTGGGCCTACACTTTCCTCTCCTCCTTTTCTGTTAGTGCGTGGCTGCCCTCTGGGCCCTCTGTCTATACCTCCTGCCCCTTCGACCTGACTGCCCCACCCCCAGCACCTCTCTAGGGCTCATTTAACCCGAGGTTCTCCAGGGAATCTTCCCATTGCCCTGTGCTTAGATGTCAGGAATTTAGAGACCACCTGGTTTTACCTCTGCCTCTCACCAAGGAGAAATCTGAGTGTCCGCGGGAGGGGGGGCGGGGGGGACTTGGTTCAAAGTGAGGCTCTTGTTTGGTGGCAAAGAGAGCCAGCTGTAGGATCCAGGCCTGTGACTTTTCACATGGATACTATGGACCAGGCTTGGATACTACGCACCAGGCTACTTTACATTTTCCTTTAATTTCCCAAACCATCCTAGGATGTAGGCACTATTACTGCTGTCTAGTTGCGTTTCGGAGATTAAGAAGTTGACTGAAGGGGGTGTGATGAGCATCTACTCTTGATTTTGGCTCAGGCCATGATCCCAGAGTCGTGGGATCGAGCCCCGTATCCAGGTCAGCACTGAGCGTGGAGCCTGCTTAAGATTCTTTCTTTCTCTCTCTCTCTCCCTCTCTCCCTCCCTCTCCCTCCCTCTCCCTCCCTCTCCCTCTCTCCCTCCCTCTCCCTCCCTCTCTCTCCCTCTCTTTCCCTCTCTCTCTCTCTCTCCCCCTCTTCCTTTCCCTCTCCCTCTCTCCCTCCCTCTCCCTCCCTCTCCCTCCCTCTCTCTCCCTCTCTCTCTCTCTCTCTCTCCCCCTCTTCCTTTCCCTCTCCCTCTCCCCCTCCACCCCCCACTCATGCTGTACCTCTCTCTGTAAAATAACAATAATAAAAAGAAGTTGACCGAAGGCCCGAAGGCTGGTTAATAGTGAAACCAGGATTTGAATCTAAAGGGTGCTACTCGGTGCCTGTGACTCTCTTGGTTTCAGCCTGGACAAAGTCCGGAGCTCCAGGAATCTCCTCAGTCCCAGGCAGGTCAGGATGGTCGCTCACTGTAGCTCCAGCCTGGTGACCTCCACAGAGAGGGGGAGAGCTGTGACGTAGTGGCCTTTCGGGGCAGGCTGTGGGTCCTGCCGTTACAAAGCAGATGGCCTGTCTTTATATAAGAATGCTTCACAGTGGTGAAGACCACCATTTCTGGAAGCAGGCCTGGGTTTGAATTTGCCATTTGTTGTGCCATTTGCTGGCTGTGTGATCTTGGGCAAGTTACTTAACCTCTCTGGGCTTCAGTTGCCTCAACTGTAAAATGGGAATGAATGATATTATTATCATTCGTTATTTCTAACTTCTGGGGTTTTTATGAGAAGTCCATGAAGCAATGTGAGAAAAAGCCTTAGCGTGGTGTCAGGCATCAGGCACGTGATAAATTCTCAATAAATAGTAGTTGTCATGATTATTATTATTAACTCTTGCTGTACTTTATGAGACCTGACTTCTGGCCCTGGGTCTGCTGCTAGCTACCCTGGGGAGGTGAGGCAAGTGTATCAACTCTGACTGTTTTTCTGTAAACTGATGGAGTTTGACTCTAATCCCCGGGCATCCCACCTATCTTCAGTTTTCTGAAATGGATCAAAAATGAGTTCCCACCCAGGGCCCCACAGCCTTTCGGTTTGATGTTATCCGACTGGAATTAACAATCCAGCAGCTCCTTTCCACCCCCCAGACACAGGCAAGGTCAGGGAATGGATGAGGCGGGCTCTGTTCCTTTGTTGTGAGCCAACTTTCTGTCACCTGCTGTCACTTTACTGTGAGTGGAGTGTCCACTTGAGAACAACGTGCTCTTCATCAGAGTAAAATAAACACGGGAGCTTGATTCTGATTTTAGCTTCATTTATGTATCTTGGACTACGTCCTGGGTCCAAGAAATTGTGCCGTAAATTAAACCAATTAGATTCTTACAAACCAGTTTTGCATTTCGTTCATTAGAGTTTAGAAAGGAAAAAAAGCAAGTGTGGTAGCTAAATAAAACTTGAGGTGGTGGGTGGGTGGCGGAAGGCCACTGTTAAATGTCCTCGGGGATTCCTTTCTTAGGGCTTTTGATCACTAGACCTTTTATTAAAAAAAAAAAAAATGCTGATGCTACTGGTGGTTTCTTCCTTGTGGAGCAGAAAAAGCGTGTCCGGTGCTTATAAAGGAAGCCTTACGGGGCACCTGGGTGGCTCAGGCGGTTACGCGTCTCAATTTCAGCTCCGGTCACGGTCTCACAGTCGTGGGATCTGGGATTGAGCCCCGCCTCGGGCTCTGCACTGACAGCACAGAGCCTGCTTGGGATTCTCTCTCTCCCTCTCTCTCTGCCCCTCCCCTGCTCTTTCTCTCTCTCTCTCTCTCAAAATAAATAAATATTTTTTAAAAAGGAAGCCTTTAATCCTAGCTCATTTATAAGCTTTTTTGAGTACCTACTGTGAGCCGAGCACCGGGGAAAAATGTGAATGAGGTGGAGAGGGTCTCTACCCCCGTGCCCATGCCTGGCATATCATATGTAGGTGCTTGAGAAAAGTGTGTTGGATGAATGGAGTATATTAATAACTGTTAGTTAATAGTCTGGCCCTCATATCACATCATCACAATGACTCCTGTAACACCAGATTACATTTTAGATCGCCTGTCCTAGAAGTGGCCAGCCAACCCAGTCTTGGGCCAGGTCAGGAGGAAACTTGGCACTTGACCATCAACCCAGCATGGCAGCAGCTGAGAGCATGGGCTGCCTGGGTCAGAAGCCAGTCTTCACCTCTTCCTAGTCGCAAGACCTGGGCAAGTTACCTACCCCTGCCTCAGTTACTCCTATCCATAAAATGGGGACAGTGGTGGTACCCACCCTGTGAGACTTCTGTGCAGATTTATGTGTGAACTGCTCGGCACACCGTGAGGGTTCTCTAAACTGTGGCTGCCACCATCCGTGAGTATCAGTCGCTCAGCCTTCTCTGATGCCACTTTTCCTAAGACACACGTGGGATAAACATACTTACCACTTGTTTGCCTAATTGCCAACCCTTCCTTTGTGTCCCAGGCACGCAGTAGGTCCCCACTGCTATCATTTGGATGTGAAGAGCCTAGCAGTCAGGTTTGAGTCTTGGCAGGGCAACTTTCCGCCTCCGTGGTCTTGACCTTGGTCGAGTTGCTGAAGTCAAGAGAGGCTCAGAGAGGTTAGTACTTCCTTCTCTGTGGGAAGGATTACACTTAACCAAGTGCCTAGCACACAATGAGCACTCACTCCATAAATAGTGAGACTGTTGTCATTCGCGCAAAAGGCACACAAAGCCCCTTTGGCTTTTGTGGCCTGGCGTGCCAAAGCCAAAGCTGATTCACGGGGCGTCCGACGAAGCCCGCACGGCCAGGGCTGGAGGAGGCCCCGAGGACAGACGGCCTTGGGAAAGGGCCCGTGTTGCGGGCCCCACACGGTCAAAGCGTTTTAAAGGCCTTGTATTAGAAAAATAAACCAATTAAATAATACTGCCCCCCATAAAAGCTGACTTTTAATGGACTCCACGGTGGGGTTCTCACCGCGGCGGTCTGCAGCCCCAGTCTCGGTGAGCCTGTCTGCCGCCATGGGGAGAGTTTAATCTCGCACGGCGTGAGCATAATTTTACAAGTTTTATGGCTGTTTTTTCTCTTCCAAAGTGTTGCTATGTCATTGTGCACCGAGGGCAACTTGCGTGCATTTAACAGTTTACCTCGTTTGGGGTGGAAATGAAAAATGAAGCAATAAATTAAAGAAAAACACAACGTGGATTTTTTCCCCCCTTCTTGTCGAGGCAGCCGTGGAGGAACAAAGAGGCAGTGTTTGCCCCGCGCAGCCCAGTCAAATCCTAACAGCTTTTATGTATGGACACTGGCCCGCAGATCGCCTCCCCGGAGAGGGCCGTGGGGCTCGGGGAGCGTTGGGGGGCTGGTCCCGCAGACCCCAGCGATACCTGGGACCTTTCTCCAGGGCAGAGGTCAGCAAACTGCAGCCCGCGGGCCGGAGCCAGCCCAGCGCCTGTTTCTGTGACACGGTTGAAAAAAACATCAAAAGAAGAAGAATACTTCCTGACACGTGAAAATTACCCAGAATTCAGGCTTCGGCCTCCATAAATGGAGGGGCGTTGACACGCAGCCACGCCCGCCCGTTGTGTGTTGTCTGCGGCTGGCGCAACGCTGAGGCGCTGCCTTGCCCTTTACGGGAAGAGTTTGCTGACCCCGCTCTAGGAAGGGGGTAAAGGAGAAGGGGACAGAAAATGCAGCTTCCGGTTTCCTGGAGTCGATGGTTTGCGCTGAGGGTGTCCACGTGGCTCAAAGTCTAAGAGGTGCCTGAGAAAGAGTGGATTCACCTGGGGAACTCCCAGAAGTAATCGGC